>NC_133330.1:110613200-110958173 GCF_042186555.1 Aquarana catesbeiana | reverse complement strand
CCCTTGCATCTTTCATCCAGTTGTGCACTGACGTTTCTGGATTTTGAGTCATGGGGAAAGCAAAAGAATTGTCAAAGGATCTGCGGGAAAAGGTAATGGAACTATATAAAACAGGAAAGGGGTATAAAAAGATATCCAAAGAATTGAGAATGCCAATCAGCAGTGTTCAAACTTTAATAAGTGGAAAATGAGGGGTTCTGTTGAAACCAAACCATGGTTAGGTAGACCAACTAAAATTTCAGCCACAACTGCCAGGAAAATTGTTTGGGATGCAAAGAAAAACCCACAAATAACTTCAGGTGAAATACAGGACTCTCTGAAAACATGTGGTGTGGCTGTTTAAAGATGCACAATAAGGAGGCACTTGAAGAAAGATGGGCTGCATGGTTGAGTTGCCAGAAGAAAGCCATTACTACACAAATGCCACAAAGTATCCCGCTTACAATATGCCAAACAGCACAGAGACAAGCCTCAAACCTTCTGGCACAAAAGTCATTTGGCGTGATAAGACCAAAATTGAGCTTTTTGGCCACAACCATAAATGCTTCATTTGGAGAGGAGTCAACAAGGCCTATGATGAAAGGTACACCATTCCTGCTGTGAAACACGGAGGTGGATCGCTGATGTTTTGGGGATGTGTGAGCTACAAAGGCACAGGAAATTTGGTCAAAATTGATGGCAAGATGAATGCAGTGTTATCAAAAAATACTGGAGGAACATTTGCATTCATCAGCCAGGAAATTGCACATGGGACGTACTTGGACATTCCAACATGACAATGATCCAAGACAAAAGGCCAAGTCGACCTGTCATTGGCTACAGCAGAATAGTGAAGGTTCTGGAGTGGCCATCTCAGTCTCCTGACCTCAATATCATTGAGCCACTCTGAGGAGATCTCAAACGTGCAGTTCATGCAAGACAGCCTAAGAATTTACAGGAGGCTTTTTGCCAAGAGGAATGGGCAGCTTTACCATCTGAGAAGATAAAGAGCCTCATCCACAAATACCACAAAAGACTTCAAGCTGTCATTGATGTTAAAGAGAGCAATACACAGTATTAAGAAATGGGGTATGTAAACTTTTGATCAGGGTCATTTGGGTAGTTTCTGTTGTCATTATGATTTAAAAAGAGTAAACACAGTTGATTGATAATAAATGTCTTCAGCCAAACACTAACCATGAGTGAAAGAAAAGTTTTTGTGTTATCATTCATATTCTCTGAAAAATGGCCAAGAAATCATAAATTTTGCCAGGATATGTAAACTTATGAGCACAACTGTGTGTATGTGTAATATATATATATATATATATATATATATATATATATATATATATATATATATATATATATATATATATATATATATATATATATATAAAATCTTTTTAGTTTCACTTTTGTCGCAGTAAACATACCCTTTTGGCTTATCACAATTGTGTTTCCTGTTTACTGCTGTGTTTCGCACTAATACTGCCGAGTAGGTGTTCCAGAGGGGTTGGGACTGTTCTTGGGATTGAGAGCCAGAGTACAGAACCAAATATACATTAAGCGGCTCCTCCGGGAGTAGCGCTACATGACTCTAGAAAAAAACTTTGCACTTGCATTCTCCCTGAAACCACCTTGCCGAGTAACCAAAAATCCTTCTTCAGGACTATATACTGTTTTTACAGTTTATTATGACAGACTAGGCCCTGCCATAGTGTAAATAGAGGTAAAAAGCACACAGGGTTCTTACAAATGTAAAGTGAGTGGCTCCAGAAGATCTGTTTAGAGCAAAGAAAACTGGTCTTTCAGGCTTTCACTGGGTTTTGTTATGACTAGATCAGGCTCTGGAGTTCAGAGAATTTAAAGAGCTTTGGGAGAGAAGAAACATATTTACCTGTGTCCAGGTCTTGCCAGAGACTAGCAGGCTGAGCATTTAGGTGTACACATCCTTTATAATGAATAGTTCAGGGCTCCACCGGGAAACAGGAGGTCACCTGCCCAAGTCAGGCCATGGTCCTGTGCAACAGGTAGTTGCAGAGCTAAGAGAGGTACAGTTGTTGTACATGAGCACTTGGGTGCTGTAAGTACATTTGGATGACCGAGACAAAAGGCCCTAGGCTGGAGAGCTGAGACACCGTGAGGAAGAAGCCCGGAGGCTTAAAGTATAACTAAAGTCAAACCTTGTTTTTACCTCTGCCGGGTTAGCCCCCCCATATCAAAATTTTTGAAAAAATCTTATGCAGTTTGTTAGATCTTTGTTAGATCAGGTTAGATCAACCATTGTTCGCGTTAGATCTCACACAGAAGAAGCAATATTAACAGTTATTTGCTGGGGGGGCTAACCCCTCATCAGCCCCCCCTTATCAAAAAATTGACCAAACAGTTAGCTATTTTGGAAGCAATTTGTTAGATCCGGTAAGATCAAGTGGTTTTAACATTAGATCTCACATAATTAGAGACTTATTAAGTGATTAATGAGGGGGGGCTGGCCCCCCCTTATCAAATTTTCGGGCCAAAAATCATTCAGGCTAATAGATATTCGTTAGATCCGGTAAGATCAAGTGGTTTTACCGTTAGATCTCACATCATTTCAGAGATATTCCACATCAAAATAAAGAAATTAGGTGGTACATATGGACGGGTTAGCCCCCCCTTATCAAATTTTCTGGCCAAAAATCATTCAGGCTAATAGATATTCATTAGATCCAGTAAGATCGAGTGGTTTTAATGTTAGATCTCACATCATTTCAGAGATATTCCACATCAAAATAGAGATATTAGGTGGTACATATGGACGGGTTAGCCCCCCCTTATCAAATTTTCGGGCCAAAAAATCATTCAGGCTAATAGATATTCGTTAGATCCGGTAAGATCAAGTGTTTTTAAACTTAGATCTCACATAATTAGAGACTTATTAAGTGATTAATGAGCAGCGAAAGTCCAAACCCTTGCAGAGGGCGAAAAATACTCCCCTTTTGCCTGAATGGAAAGAAAGGGCCAAGACTCAGCTCCTGAGATGGCAGGCTGCATTCTCCAAGAGTGAATTTGATGTGGGGTGTACAAAAAGTGCCCAATACCAGATCCATCTCTTCGAGTGCATAAGCCGTTCAGGGAAAGAGTTTGATGGATTCCTTTAGGGGACTTGGTGAATCTGCATGAACAACTGGCAGAGTTGAAGAGGGCAGGTATCATCCGAGTCCCAGAGTCTATACGCTTCCCCAATAGTGGTGGTACAGAAGAAGAATGGGTCACTGAGGTTGGGTATTGACTACCGGACGCTGAACTTAAGGACCATTCCCGACCAATATACCACCCCAAGGATAGAAGATGTCTTGCAGAGCCTGTCAGGAGCGAAGTGGTTCAGCATGCTGGATTTGAAGAGTGGGTATTACCAAATCCCCATGCACCCTGAGGATCGGGAGAAGACCATTTTTATTACCCCGCAGGGGATCTTTGGATTTGACCGTATACATCAAGGCCTGTCTGGTGCCCCAGCAACCTTCCAAAGGCTAATGGAGAAGACCGTGGGTGACATGAAACTGATCGAGGTGTTGATGTACTTAGACGACATCATTGTTTTCAGCAAGACCCTGGAAGAGCACGAAGAGTTTCTGCAGAAGGTCCTTAAGAGACTCCATGGTGAGGGGGTTGAAGCTGTCTCTGGAAAAGTGCCAGTTTTATCAACCCTCGGTCAACTACCTTGGTCACATTGTGTCTGCTGATGAAGTGGCCACTGACCTCCTGGCCGAGGCCTACCAACGTGACTGAGCTTAGGTCATTTCTGGGATTCTGCTCTTATTACAGAAGATTTGTCAAGGGATTCGCTAAGACACTGACCCTGATCTGGCAAAGCCTGTCAGACCAGCTGGAGGGCCCAGAAAACCCAGAGAGTCAATTAAGGAACAATTGACTCTGAAGTGTGAAGAGGTTTTAGGCAGCTGAAGTGAAGCCTAACAACCGCTCCAGTCGTGGCCTATGGAGATCCAACCAGGCCATACGAGCTACACTTTGACGCCAGTCAAGATGGGTTAGGTGGGGTGCTATATTAAGAACATGACTGCCATCTACGGCCTGTTGCCTACGTGAGTCGGAACTTGGCCCCCGCCGAGAAGAACTATCCCATGCACAAACTTGAGTTTCTGGCCTTGAAGTGGGTGGATAAACTGAGGGATTACCTGTATGGAGTAGAGTTTGTGATCAAACCGACAACAATGCTCTCACCTACATCCTCACTACCACCAAGTTGGACGCCAAGGGTCACAAATGGTTGGCTGCTCTATCAGGGTTTATTTTCAGCCTGAAGTATCGACCGGGGTCAGGAAACAAGACGCTGATGCTTTGTCAAGAAAGCCCCATTGTTCCAGAGAACCTCCAGAAGAATAGGCCAAACTGACACCTGAAGGGTACGAGCCTTATGTCAAGGAGCAGAACATCAACCTGGAGTAGGATCCAGGACCCGAAGAGGTTGGAGTGTCAGCCGTTGGTGTCCCCAGATGTTATTGCAATGTCGCCCAAGTCAGGGATGAAGGTCTGCCCAAGCTGTCAAAGACCTGTGGAGGGACCAGTTAGAGGACCCTCCCTGTAGCTTGGCATTCAAGGCCTTGGAGAGCCAATGCCCTGACTTGCTCCTCACTGACTCCCCGAAGGAAACCCATCTGCTGCACCGAGAGTGGGATTCTTTTCATGTGCACAGAGGGTTGGTCTACCGAAGGGGCCCCTCTGACGATTCTGAAGAAAAATGGCAGCTATTCCTACCTGAAAAACATACGGAGACAGTATTAACTGCCCTACTATCAGAAACCATGAATCAGACCGAGACAGAAGTATAGTAAAATCACACTTCTTTAATAATAATAATAATAATAATAATAATAAGGTAAACAGAGTAAGCGTAGTCAAAACAAGCCAGAGTTCAGTAACCGGATCGGGTAGTCAGCCAAGCAAATGTCAGAGAGCCAGAGATAAACGTAGTAGTACAGCAAGCAGGATCAGGAGCCAGAAGGAACATCAGCCTAGCAAGTCTTCAACAGGAATGCAGGAGAAAGACTCTGTGATGTTGACAAAGGTGAAGGCAGAGATCAAGTGAGCTGGACAACTTGCTGGGTAACTGTGGAGAGAAATGGGAGCTGGCAATTAGCCGACAGCTGAGCGGCCAGCTCAGAGAAGGAAGGGCTGAGCCCAGCCCTGACACCTATATGACAACCTTGGCCACCTAGGGCCCAAGAGGACTTTTCTCCTGGTGAGGGACCGGTTCTACTGGCCCTGCATGCAGGCTGAAGTTGAGGACTATTGCCACTCCTGCATCAGATGTATCCAAAGGAAGACTTTGCCTCACCGAGCTGCCCCAATGGACCATCTTCAGAGTCAAGGACCCATGGAGCTGGTGTGCATTGACATTCTGTGCTTGGAGCCTGATCTGAGCGGGCAGGGAAATATCCTGGTAGTGACTGACCATTTCACTCGGTATGCCCAGGCGTTTTCCACAAGGGACCAACAAGCATCCATGGTGGCCAAGATCTTCGCGGAGAAATTCTTTGTGCACTATGGTCTGTCCCAACGCATCCACTCTGATCAAGCGAGAGATGTCAAGAGTAGTCTCATCAAGAGACTTTCAGACCTGTTGGGCATCAGGAAGTCTAAAACCACCCCGTATCATCCTCAAGGAGATCCTCAACCAGAGAGATTCAACTGAACCCTCCTGGATATACTTGGAACTCTAAGTTCAGAACAAAAGCAGCACTGGAGCAAGCATATAGTTGCTATTGTGCATGCTTATAACAGCACCGCCAATGATGCCACAGGTTACTCTCCCTATAGTTTGATGTTCAGACCGTAGGCCCGGCTGCCAGTAGACTTGGCCTTCGGCACATCCCTCGACCATACCTTAGCAACTTTCCACAGAGGGTATGTGGATCGCCTGCAGAGACGTCTGAAAACCACCTATGATAAGGCTCAAGCTGCCTCATGTGCCCGAGGACAGAGAAACAAAATAAACTTTGACCTTAGGGTACGAGTGCAGGACCTACAGCCGGATGACAAGGTACTGATGAGAAACCTGGGTGTCCCTGGAAAGCACAAGTTGGCTAACTGCTGAAAGTCGCAGCCCTATGTCGTTTGCAAGCATCTGCCCAGACACCCAGTATATCAAATCCGGCCAGAGGGAAGCACAGGCCTGCTGAAGACTTAGCATCACAATCATCTGTTGCCTCTGTCAGAAGCAGTTCATATGCCACCACAGCCAGATTTACAGTCCACGCCCACGGCCTCTCAAAGATCCCGGCCAGTAACTAGATCTCACTCTGTACCCCTTGCTGAAGATGAAAACAGCGAGGATGAAGAGAAAGATTGTCTGTAGCCATCTCGAATGCCAGGGCCTGCCACCCCCCCCTTTCTTCTCCTCCCAAGGTGACTGAGGTGACTTTCAGGCCAGAGGCTCTTGAGTTTGTACCTCAAAGTCCACCTTTTGAAGAGTTGGAAGACCCTCAATCTTCCCTGCTGACAACAGACCCCTAAGACTTTCCATCCTTCATTGAGGAAGCTGAAGCTGATATGCAGGAAGAAGAAGAGACCAGTGTGCCTGTAACCCCAAAACCTAAAGAACAGCGAGAGCGAAGGTTTATTCACCCACACAAAAGACTAATATATGATACTTTGAGTGAAAGCTCTGAGGAGGTCATTCTCATTGCAAAAAGGACTCTTGAAGAAACTGACCCTTCCACTGCAGATTTGGTGGTGGACAGTCCCTACTCACTGTCAGGGCTGGGCTCAGCCCTTCCTTCTCTGAGCTGGCCCCTCAGCTGTCGGATAATTTCCAGCTCCTATCTCTCCACAGTTACTCAGCTGTTGATGATATCCTGCTCGTCAGTCCTGCCTACATAAGCCGTCCAGTCCAGAGGATCTCTGCCTTCGCCTTGGTCAACATCACAGAAACAATCTCCTGCGATCCTGTTCAAGACTTGCTTTGCTGACATCCCTTCTGGCTCCAGATCCTGCTTGCTGTTCCACTACATTGATCCCTGACTTCTGGCTTGGCTGACTATCCGTTCCGGTTACTGAACTTTGGCTATGTTTTGACTACGTTTGTTCTTTTTACTTTTATTATTAAACAAGTGTGATTTAACTGTACTTCTGTCTTGGCCTGATTTCTTGGTTTCTGACACTCAGCCCCTGGCACATCTAGCTGGGCCATTCCAGTTAACCTCCCCCCTATGCTAATTGTTGCGATGTTCCTCTGCCAGGGTTTTATGCAGATGTAAATTGTATGGTTTCCTGTGCACACTAACCTGTTTTTTTTTTCCGTGTGTATATCAAAAGCATGTAACAGGTCATACACTCTTTACCTCCTTTGGTGGACCAATGGTTCTTTAGTGGGGGGAGTGTGTAGCGGGGGCTACTCTATTACCCATGGTCCCGCACCTCCCGCCATTCCTGCCAGCGACTGCCAGACTGAATAGACACTAACACAGGCATTCACTGAGGGAGAGCACACCTGTCAGTCCCTGTGGGGGATTTCTTCTCCTCCCTCTCCTCTTCCTGTGTCCCTATTGGCAGGGAGAGGAAGCCAATCAAGCAGCAGCAGAGGACCACGGCCCACAATACAGCCCCATTGATTTCGACAGGGGGTGGAACTACCAAGCCCAGCCTGCTTTGCAAGAAGGGGGGGCTAGCTAAAGACTTAAGCTTGTTGGTCTGAGGAGAGATCACCATGAGGCAGGGAGGTGAACGGAGGTGTGAGGAGAGACTACACGGACCCGCTGAAGAACCATGCAAAGAAGGTTCCAGAGATGGTTGAAGATGGATGTACCTTCTGTACCACCTAAAATCTCTATTTTTTATGAAATATCTCTGAAATGATGTGAGATCTAACGTTAAAACCACTTAATCTTACCGGATCTAACGAATATCTATTAGCCTGCATGATGACCAGAAAATTTGATAAGGGGGGGTCAGCCCGTCCATATGTACCACCTAATATCTCTATCTTGATGTGGAATATCTCTGAAATGATGTGAGATCTAACGTTAAAACCACTTGATCTTACCGGATCTAATGAATATCTATTAGCCTGAATGATTTTTGGCCCCAAAAATTTGATAAGGGGGGGCCAGCCCCCCTCATTAATCACTTCATAATTCTCTATTTATGTGAGATCTAACGTTAAAAACACTTGGTCTTACCGGATCTAACAAATATCTATTAGCCTGAATGATTTTTGGCCCGAAAATTTGATAAGGGGGGGCTAACCCATCCATATGTACCACCTAATATCTCTATTTTGATGTGGAATATCTCTGAAATGATGTGAGAGCTAACGTTAAAAACACTTGATCTTACCGGATCTAACGAATATCTATTAGCCTGAATGATTTTTGGCCCGAAAATTTGATAAGGGGGGGGCCAGCCCCCCCTCATTAATCACTTAATAAGTCTCTAATTATGTGAGATCTAATGTTAAAAACACTTGATCTTACCGGATCTAACGAATATCTATTAGCCTGAATATTTTTTGGCCAGAAAATTTGATAAGGGGGGGCTAACCCGTCCATATGTACCACCTAATATCTCTATTTTGATGTGGAATATCTCTGAAATGATGTGAGATCTAACGTTAAAAACACTTGATCTTACCGGATCTAACGAATATCTATTAGCCTGAATGATTTTTGGCCCAAAAATTCGATAAGGGGGGCCAGCCCGTCCATATGTACCACCTAATATCTCTATTTTGATGTGGAATATCTCTGAAATGATGTGAGATCTAACATTAAAACCACTTGATCTTACCGGATCTAACGAATATCTATTAGCCTGAATGATTTTTGGCCCGACAATTTGATAAGGGGGGGGCCAGCCCCCCTCATTAATCACTTAATAAGTCTCTAATTATGTGAGATCTAACGTAAAAAACACTTGATCTTACCGGATCTAACAAATATCTATTAGCCTGAATGATTTTTAGCCAGAAAATTTGATAAGGGGGGGCCAGCCCCCCTCATTAATCACTTAATAAGTCTCTAATTATGTGAGATCTAACGTTAAAAACACTTGGTCTTACCAGATCTAACGAATATCTATTAGCCTGAATGATTTTTGGCCCGAAAATTTGATAAGGGGGGGCTAACCCCTCCATATGTACCACCTAATATCTCTATTTTGATGTGGAATATCTCTGAAATGATATGAGATCTAACGTTAAAACCACTTGATCTTACCGGATCTAACGAATATCTATTAGCCTGAATATTTTTTGGCCAGAAAATTTCATAAGGGGGGGCCAGCCTGTCCATATGTACCACCTAATATCTCTATTTTGATGTGGAATATCTCTGAAATGATGTGAGATCTAACGTTAAAAACACTTGATCTTACCGGATCTAACGAATATCTATTAGCCTGAATGATTTTTGGCCCGAAAATTTGATAAGGGGGGGCCAGCCCCCCTCATTAATCACTTAATAAGT
This sequence comes from Aquarana catesbeiana, assembly GCF_042186555.1. Classification (NCBI taxonomy): domain Eukaryota; kingdom Metazoa; phylum Chordata; class Amphibia; order Anura; family Ranidae; genus Aquarana; species Aquarana catesbeiana. The sequence continues at coordinate 110,948,727 of NC_133330.1, read as the reverse complement.
CTCTAATTATGTGAGATCTAACGTTAAAAACACTTGATCTTACCGGATCGAACGAATATCTATTAGCCTGAATGATTTTTGGCCCGAAAATTTGATAAGGGGGGGCTAACCCGTCCATATGTACCACCTAATATCTCTATTTTGATGTGGAATATCTCTGAAATGATGTGAGATCTAACGTTAAAAACACTTGATCTTACCGGATCTAACGAATATCTATTAGCTTGAATGATTTTTGGCCCAAAAATTCGATAAGGGGGGCCAGCCCGTCCATATGTACCACCTAATATCTCTATTTTGATGTGGAATATCTCTGAAATGATGTGAGATCTAACATTAAAACCACTTGATCTTACCGGATCTAACGAATATCTATTAGCCTGAATGATTTTTGGCCCGACAATTTGATAAGGGGGGGGCCAGCCCCCCTCATTAATCACTTAATAAGTCTCTAATTATGTGAGATCTAACGTAAAAAACACTTGATCTTACCGGATCTAACAAATATCTATTAGCCTGAATGATTTTTAGCCAGAAAATTTGATAAGGGGGGGCCAGCCCCCCTCATTAATCACTTAATAAGTCTCTAATTATGTGAGATCTAACGTTAAAAACACTTGGTCTTACCAGATCTAACGAATATCTATTAGCCTGAATGATTTTTGGCCCGAAAATTTGATAAGGGGGCGCTAACCCCTCCATATGTACCACCTAATATCTCTATTTTGATGTGGAATATCTCTGAAATGATATGAGATCTAACGTTAAAACCACTTGATCTTACCGGATCTAACGAATATCTATTAGCCTGAATATTTTTTGGCCAGAAAATTTGATAAGGGGGGCCAGCCTGTCCATATGTACCACCTAATATCTCTAGTTTGATGTGGAATATCTCTGAAATGATGTGAGAGCTAATGTTAAAAACACTTGATCTTACCAGATCTAACAAATATCTATTAGCCTGAATATTTTTTGGCCAGATAATTTGATAAGGGGGGGCCAGCCTCCCCATATTTACCACCTAATATCTCTATTTTGATGTGGAATATCTCTGAAATGATGTGAGATCTAACGTTAAAACCACTTGATCTTACCGGATCTAACGAATATCTATTAGCCTGAATGATTTTTGGCCCGAAAATTTGATAAGGGGGGGCCAGCCCCCCTCATTAATCACTTAATAAGTCTCTAATTATGTGAGATCTAACGTTAAAAACACTTGATCTTACCGGATCTAACAAATATCTATTAGCCTGAATGATTTTTGGCCAGAAAATTTGATAAGGGGGGGCCAGCCGTCCATATGTACCACCTAATATCTCTATTTTGATGTAGAATATCTCTGAAATGATGTGAGATCTAACGTTAAAAACACTTGATCTTACCGGATCTAACAAATATCTATTAGCCTGAATGATTTTTGGCCCGAAAATTTGATAAGAGGGGGCCAGCCCCCCTCATTAATCACTTCATAATTCTCTATTTATATAAGATCTAACGTTAAAAACACTTGGTCTTACCGGATCTAACGAATATCTATTAGCCTGAATGATTTTTGGCCAGAAAATTTGATAAGGGGGGGCCAGCCCGTCCATATGTACCACCTAATATCTCTATTTTGATGTGGATTATCTCTAAAATTATGTGAGATCGAACGTTAAAAACACTTGATCTTACCGGATCTAATGAATATTTATTAGCCTGAATATTTTTTGGCCCGAAAATTTGATAAGGGGGGGCCAGCCCCCCTCATTAATCACTTAATAAGTCTCTAATTATGTGAGATCTAACGTAAAAAAGCACTTGGTCTTACCGGATCTAACGAATATCTATTAGCCTGAATGATTTTTGGCCTGAAAATTTGATAAGGGGGGGCTAACCCATCCATATGTACCACCTAATATCTCTATTTTGATGTGGAATATCTCTGAAATGATGTGAGAACTAACGTTAAAACCACTTGATCTTACCGGATCTAACGAATATCTATTAGCCTGAATATTTTTTGGCCAGAAAATTTCATAAGGGGGGGCCAGCCTGTCCATATGTACCACCTAATATCTCTATTTTGATGTGGAATATCTCTGAAATGATGTGAGATCTAACGTTAAAACCACTTGATCTTACCGGATCTAACAAATATCTATTAGCCTGAATGTTTTTTGGCCAGAAAATTTGATAAGGGGGGGCCAGCCTGTCCATATGTACCACCTAATATCTCTATTTTGATGTGGAATATCTCTGAAATGATGTGAGATCTAACGTTAAAACCACTTGATCTTACCGGATCTAACGAATATCTATCAGCCTGAATGATTTTTGGCCCGAAAATTTGATAAGGGGGGGCAGCCCCCCTCATTAATCACTTAATAAGTCTCTAATTATGTGAGATCTAACGTTAAAAACACTTGATTTTACAGGATCTAACGAATATCTATTAGCCTGAATGATTTTTGGCCCGAAAATTTGATAAGGGGGGCCAGCCCCCCTCATTAATCTCTTCAGAATTCTCTATTTATATGAGATCTAACGTTAAAAACACTTGGTCTTACCGGATCTAACGAATATCTATTAGCCTGAATGATTTTTGGCCCGAAAATTTGATAAGGGGGGGCTAACCTATCCATATGTACCACCTAATATCTCTATTTTGATGTGGAATATCTCTGAAATGATGTGAGAGCTATCGTTAAAAACACTTGATCTTACCGGATCTAACAAATATCTATTAGCCTGAATGATTTTTGGCCCGAAAATTTGATAAGGGGGGGGTCAGCCCCCCTCATTAATCACTTAATAAGTCTCTAATTATGTGAGATCTAACGTTAAAAACACTTGATCTTACCGGATCTAACGAATATCTATTAGCCTGAATGATTTTTGACCAGAAAATTTGATAAGGGGGGGCCAGCCCCCCTCATCACTTAATAAGTCTCTAATTATGTGAGATCTAACGTTAAAAAACACTTGATCTTACCGGATCTAACGAATATCTATTAGCCTGAATGATTTTTGGCCCGAAAATTTGATAAGGGGGGGGCCAGCCCCCCTCATTAATCACTTAATAAGTCTCTAATAATGTGAGATCTAACGTTAAAAAACACTTGATCTTACCGGATCTAACGAATATCTATTAGCCTGAATGATTTTTGGCCCGAAAATTTGATAAGGGGGGGGCTAACCCGTCCATATGTACCACCTAATATCTCTATTTTTATGTGGAATATCTCTGAAATGATGTGAGATCTAACGTTAAAAACACTTGATCTTACCGGATCTAACGAATATCAGCCTGAATGATTTTTGGCACGAAAATTCGATAAGGGGGGCCAGCCCGTCCATATGTACCACCTAATATCTCTATTTTGATGTGGAATATCTCTGAAATTATGTGAGAGCTAACGTTAAAAACACTTGATCTTACCGGATCTAACGAATATCTATTATCCTGAATGATTTTTTTGCCCGAAAATTTGATAAGGGGGGCCAGCCCCTCCATATGTACCACCTAATATCTCTATTTTGATGTGGAATATCTCTGAAATGATGTGAGATCTAACGTTAAAACCACTTGATCTTACCGGATCTAACGAATATCTATTAGCCTGAATGATTTTTGGCCAGAAAATTTGATAAGGGGGGGCCAGCCCCTCCATATGTACCACCTAATATCTCTATTTTGATGTGGAATATCTCTGAAATGATGTGAGAGCTAACGTTAAAAACACTTGATCTTACCGGATCTAACAAATATCTATTAGCCTGAATATTTTTTGGCCAGAAAATTTGATAAGGGGTGGCCAGCCTGTCCATATGTACCACCTAATATCTCTATTTTGATGTGGAATATCTCTGAAATGATGTGAGATCTAACGTTAAAACCACTTGATCTTACCGGATCTAACGAATATCTATTAGCCTGAATGATTTTTGGCCCAAAAATTTGATAAGGGGGGGCAGCCCCCCTCATTAATCACTTAATAAGTCTCTAATTATGTGAGATTTAACGTTAAAAACACTTGATCTTACCGGATCTAACGAATATCTATTAGCCTGAATGATTTTTGGCCAGAAAATTTGGTAAGGGGGGGCCAGCCCCCCTCATTAATCACTTAAAAAGTCTCTAATTATGTGAGATCTAACGTTAAAAACACTTGATTTTACAGGATCTAACGAATATCTATTAGCCTGAATGATTTTTGGCCCGAAAATTTGATAAGGGGGGCCAGCCCCCCTCATTAATCTCTTCAGAATTCTCTATTTATATGAGATCTAACGTTAAAAACACTTGGTCTTACCGGATCTAACGAATATCTATTAGCCTGAATGATTTTTGGCCCGAAAATTTGATAAGGGGGGGCCAGCCCCCTCATCACTTAATAAGTCTCTAATTATGTGAGATCTAACGTTAAAAACACTTGATCTTACCGGATCTAACGAATATCTATTAGCCTGAATGATTTTTGGCCCAAAAATTTGATAAGGGGGGGCCAGCCCCCCTCATTAATCACTTAATAAGTCTCTAATAATGTGAGATCTAACGTTAAAAAACACTGGATCTTACTGGATCTAACGAATATCTATTAGCCTGAATATTTTTTGGCCAGAAAATTTGATAAGGGGGGGGCCAGCCTCTCCATATGTGCCACCTAATATCTCTATTTTGATGTGGAATATCTCTGAAATGATGTGAGATCTAACATTAAAACCACTTGATCTTACCGGATCTAACGAATATCTATTAGCCTGAATGATTTTTGGCCCGAAAATTTGATAAGGGGGGGCCGGCCCCCCTCATTAATCACTTAATAAGTCTCTAATTATGTGAGATCTAACGTTAAAAACACTTGATCTTACCGGATCTAACGAATATCTATTAGCCTGAATGATTTTTGGCCCGAAAATTTGATAAGGGGGGGCCAGCCCCCCTCATTAATCATTTAATAAGTCTCTAATTATGTGAGATCTAACGTTAAAAACACTTGATTTTACCGGATCTAACGAATATCTATTAGCCTGAATGATTTTTGCCCCGAAAATTTGATAAGGGGGGGCTAACCCATCCATATGTACCACCTAATATCTCTATTTTGATGTGGAATATCTCTGAAATGATGTGAGAGCTAACGTTAAAAACACTTGATCTTACCGGATCTAACAAATATCTATTAGCCTGAATATTTTTTGGCCAGAAAATTTCATAAGGGGGGGCCAGCCTGTCCATATGTACCACCTAATATCTCTATTTTGATGTGGAATATCTCTGAAATGATGTGAGATCTAACGTTAAAACCACTTGATCTTACCGGATCTAACGAATATCTATTAGCCTGAATGATTTTTGTCCAGAAATTTTGATAAGGGGGGGCCAGCCCCTCCATATGTACCACCTAATATCTCTATTTTGATGTGGAATATCTCTGAAATGATGTGAGAGCTAACGTTAAAAACACTTGATCTTACCGGATCTAACAAATATCTATTAGCCTGAATATTTTTTGGCCAGAAAATTTGATAAGGGGGGCCAGCCCCTCTCATTAATCTCGTCAGAATTCTCTATTTATATGAGATCTAACGTTAAAAACACTTGGTTTTACCGGATCTAACGAATATCTATTAGCCTGAATGATTTTTGGCCCGAAAATTTGATAAGGGGGGGCTAACCTATCCATATGTACCACCTAATATCTCTATTTTGATGTGGAATATCTCTGAAATGATGTGAGAGCTATCGTTAAAAACACTTGATCTTACCGGATCTATCGAATAACTATTAGCCTGAATGATTTTTGGCCCGAAAATTTGATAAGGGGGGGCCAGCCCCCCTCATTAATCACTTAATAAGTCTCTAATTATGTGAGCTCTAACGTTAAAAACACTTGATCTTACCGGATCTAACGAATATCTATTAGCCTGAATGATTTTTGACCAGAAAATTTGATAAGGGGGGGCCAGCCCCCCTCATCACTTAATAAGTCTCTAATTATGTGAGATCTAACGTTAAAAATGCTTGATCTTACCGGATCGAACGAATATCTATTAGCCTGAATGATTTTTGGCCCAAAAATTTGATAAGGGGGGGCCAGCCCCCCTCAATCACTTAATAAGTCTCTAATAATGTGAGATCTAACGTTAAAAAACACTTGATCTTACCGGATCTAACGAATATCTATTAGCCTGAATGATTTTTGGCCCGAAAATTTGATAAGGGGGGTGCTAACCCGTCCATATGTACCACCTAATATCTCTATTTTTATGTGGAATATCTCTGAAATGATGTGAGATCTAACGTTAAAAACACTTGATCTTACCGGATCTAACGAATATCAGCCTGAATGATTTTTGGCACGAAAATTCGATAAGGGGGGCCAGCCCGTCCATATGTACCACCTAATATCTCTATTTTGATGTGGAATATCTCTGAAATGATGTGAGAGCTAACGTTAAAAACACTTGATCTTACCGGATCTAACGAATATCTATTATCCTGAATGATTTTTTGCCCGAAAATTTGATAAGGGGGGCCAGCCCCTCCATATGTACCACCTAATATCTCTATTTTGATGTGGAATATCTCTGAAATGATGTGAGAGCTAACGTTAAAAACACTTGATCTTACCGGATCTAACAAATATCTATTAGCCTGAATATTTTTTGGCCAGAAAATTTGATAAGGGGGGCCAGCCTCTCCATATGTGCCACCTAATATCTCTATTTTGATGTGGAATATCTCTGAAATGATGTGAGATCTAACATTAAAACCACTTGATCTTACCGGATCTAACGAATATCTATTAGCCTGAATGATTTTTGGCCCGAAAATTTGATAAGGGGGGCCAGCCCCCCTCATTAATCACTTAATAAGTCTCTAATTATGTGAGATCTAACGTTAAAAACACTTGATCTTACCGGATCTAACGAATATCTATTAGCCTGAATGATTTTTGGCCCGAAAATTTGATAAGGGGGGGCCAGCCCCCCTCATTATTCATGTAATAAGTCTCTAATTATGTGAGATCTAACGTTAAAAACACTTGATCTTACCGGATCGAACGAATATCTATTAGCCTGAATGATTTTTGGCCCGAAAATTCGATAAGGGGGGCCAGCCCGTCCATATGTACCACCTAATATCTCTATTTTGATGTGGAATATCTCTGAAATGATGTGAGATCTAACATTAAAACCACTTGATCTTACCGGATTTAACGAATATCTTTTAGCCTGAATGATTTTTGGCCTGAAAATTTGATAAGGGGGGGCCAGCCCCCCTCATTAATCACTTCATAATTCTCTATTTATGTGAGATCTAACGTTAAAAACACTTGGTCTTACCGGATCTAACGAATATCTATTAGCCTGAATGATTTTTGGCCCGAAAATTTGATAAGGGGGGGCTAACCCATCCATATGGTAAAGGGATGGTGAACCCGCGCAGTGGAAATAAAGGTCTGCCGCCCAACAAGCAGTCACCATAAATGGGGACAGCTGAATTGATTAGTGTGATGGAAGGGTCTGGCGCTGTTCCTTTAATTAAATAATTCCCTACCTGTGTGTAGGTTTCTTAAACAAGGCATATACATGTAAGGCGTTTAAATAAAAACGTGCAAGTATCACATGGTGATATACTTAAAAGATTATACAATTGTAAATGATACGCAAACTATAAATATATAAAAAATATAAAAAATATAAAAAATTGGTGTTATCAAATCCCATGTATAGTAGTGCTGGTTAGTATTCCAAAAAGGCGTTAGGTAAAAGGGAAGGGGGAGGGGGGGAAGAAAGGGAAGGGGTGGAGGTGGGGGGAGGGGGAAGGAGGGGGAAAGGGAGAGGTGTGGGAGATCTGGAACTAAAAAGTGTTTTAAATCACTCCTAATAAAGTGCAAACGTGCTAGTGAAATTCAAAGGAAGTCCTTGTTGTGTAATACACTTGTTGTCAAATTCTTGGCATATATCTTGTGCAATATCTTGGTGCATGTGATGTTGTGGTTATAATCCTTCAGTGATTTTAAATCCTTGCTCTGAAAGTGCAGCCACTCACCAGATCGCTTCACCCCTGCGGGGGTCTCAGGCAATTACAGTTTTGCGCCACTGTACGGCGATCGCTGGCGAGCTCAGGATCGTAGTATATCATATGTAAAGAGAGAAGGGGTGTCCATAGCGTAAAATTGTATTTAAAAAGATTTTATTAAACAAATAGAAAGGTACTCACAATTTTACAGTGCAAATCAAGCGAAGTAGTAAAAACGTCACAGTTAGCCTTCAGCGCTGGTAAAGTAGGTAGTGTTTGGGAAGCACAGATTAGGCCACGCCCTTCGCGTTTCGTCGTTAGGACGTCTACGGGAGCGTGACCTGTGTTGTGTCTTCCCACCTTTATATAGTGTGCGGTGTCCCCTTATTGATTTTTCGATTGGCATCCATTTTGCCTGTGATTCCGCGGACCAGAAGTGCGCCCGCGGCCATTTAGTGTATGTTTTGCAGACCGAAGTCCGACTTCCTGTAAATGTAACAGCGTCTAGTTGTTTGGTGTTACTAAGGGGCGGTTCGTTTTGGCTGTTATGTGGCCATCTTGCCTGGGATTTTGGCAGACAGTAGCTCATATTCAATGTCTTTATGTACATCCCCTCCAAAGTCCGGCGGCCATTATACCTGTGATTTTTTAGACACAGGAGACCATAAGGAAGTTTGCTATTGGTTTACCTTAGTTTCACTTTCGAGATGGTCCCAATGCAAATTACTGATTAGAATATAAGTATATATTGTATGCTGTAAGGGGTTTTTTATTTGCATTGGTCCCAATGCAAAATACTGATTAAAATACAAGTATAGATTGTTGGGTATACCGCATACTGTAAGAAGGTTTTTACATTTGTCGGTTTATTTCATGTGACAGTAAAGTTCAAAAATATTTATGCTAAATTCGACTATAAAATATATAATATAAAAAACGCATGAAAAACACTTACACATAAAACGGCATATGAGCCTCTTACTATGGGCAACTCCAATACAAGGAAATACACATACGCCAAATCGAAAAAATAAAATTGGAAATATAAAAGTATTTTAAATAAAAGACATTTAAAATTAAAATTAAAAACCATGTATATTCTATATGAAGTATCATTGTTGTACATGTTTTTATTTTTATGTTTATGTGTTACTCTGGAAAGAGGGAGAAGGTATTTTTATTTTTATTTTTATGAGGGGCTTATTATTACGGTCTCATATATATTGGCTATCAGATTGTCTATGTTTGTGCATTATATATCACCACATTTGGTTGCTAGCTGGGTGTGTTACTTCTATAGTGCACAAGTGGGAGAGATATATTAGATATCTGTGTTACGTTTCTTTCTGAAATGTGGACCTATGCCCAAAAAATTATTTTGGGATGGAGATTAAAATTAGATAATTAAAATATGTGTATATATATTAGAACGAGAGAAAGGGGAGACACATGGAGAATCCCGAGGTGTTTTTTTTCTTTTTAATTGGGAGAGGAATGTTCCTCATATTGTGTACCAATCCTTTCATATTGTAAATATGTGAGTTTTGAAGTCTGTATTAGACTATTCATGTATATACAATTTGTGCATATATATATGATTTGAGTAAGTGTAAAAGGACTTTTATTTGGGAGGTATATAGGACCTTTAGGCGCTTTTCATGCTTTTGGTACAAGTTCCACTCATTTTTGGGGAGATGAAAAAACTGATTTGGTACTACCATGCTTCTAAAGTCAGGTATCTAGGTGCTACATGTCTCGCAAGTTGATGTTACTACTAGTAATTGGTTAGGAAGCAGTTGAGGTTGAGGTCTATATTCATACCCATGGGCTGTAGGGTATCCAGCAGGAATATCCACTTGGTTTCGTTTTGTGAAACCTTAGTTTTTTTATTGTCACCTCTCCAGTGGCCCTTGATTTTGTCTATTGCGTAAAATGTCATATGTGCCGGGTCCCTGTTGTGATAGTCTCTGAAATGCCTGGAGACACTGTGTTTGTTGAATCCTTTTTTGATGTTCTTAATATGTTCCCTGATCCTAACGTGTAACTCTCTGGTTGTTCTTCCTACGTACTGCTTCCGACATGGGCACTCTAATACATAGGTAACGTGGGCGCTGTGGCAGGTAATGAGTTCTCGAATGGTGAACTCTTTTCCGTTGACAGTTGATCTGAATTTCGTTGTTTTCTTATTGGTTTTTTTACTGGTTCTACAGGGTAAGCATTTGCTACATTTGAAAAACCCTTTAAGGCCTTTTCCTATTTTTATCTCCCTGGGTGGATCTATTGCGTTGTGTACCAATTTATTCCTCAAAGTTGGTGCTTTTTTGTAAATGAAAACGGGTTTCTTAGGCAATATAGAATTGAGGATCCTGTCAGATTGTAGAATGGGCCAGTATTTTTTAATTATAGTTTCCGCATGTTTGTATTGCCTATTGTATCCCGTTAAAAAGGCTACTTCCATTTTATCATTTTTTGTTCTTCTTTGTTGTGTTCCTGTTTCGTCTATCAGTTTATTTCTATCCATATTTCCGACTTTATGTTTCAGTGCCACCAGGTCCTTCCTTTTGTACCCCTTTTCCACAAACTTATTTATTAGGGTGTCAGTTTGTTTCTCGTAATCGTGTTTACTGGAGCAGTTCCTATATAGTCGCATGAACTGACCTTTAGGTATATTTCCCAGCCATCGGGGGTGGTGGCAACTACTGGTTGGGATATACCCATTTCTGTCCGTGGTTTTAAAATATGTTCTTGTTTTCAACTGTCCATTGTCTTTATATATTTGTAGATCCAGATAATCCACGGTTTCTTTATTCCAGTTTCCCGAAAAAGTGAGTCCGTAGGCATTGCCACTGATCTCGTCAAAGAAATTCTGTAGTTCTCCTGTCGTGCCTCCCCATATAATGACGATGTCATCAATATACCTCCGGTATAGTTTTAGATGTCTTCTTTCAATGCTGTAGATCTGTTCCTCCTCCCATTTGTTGAGTAGTAAATTCGCTACACTGGGGGCATACTTAGCCCCCATAGCTACTCCTTTTACCTGGGAGTAGAAATCACCTTTGTGCCAAAAGTAATTGTGGCTCATGGCCAGTTTTAACCCCTCCAATATATACTTAATTTGTGTTTCCCTTAAGTCCGTTAGTGTATGTAAAGCCCATTCCACACCATTCAGACCGTCATCCTGAACGATGTTGGTGTACAGGGAATTTATGTCGATGGTTACTAGGATATCGTTTTCATTTATTTTGAAGTTCTTTAGTTCCCCAATTAAATGTTTGCTGTCTCTCAGGAACGATTTGCCTTGTTTGACTAGAGGTTGCAAGTAGCCATCCAGATACGCTCCCAACCTGGAGAATAGTGAATCGATGCCACTGATTATCGGTCTGCCAGGGGGGTTCTGTTGGTCTTTATGGATCTTGGGTACATAATATATAATTGGGGTTTTTGCTGTTTCTGGCTTCCTTTTTTGTTAGGATTCCCATTTTTTCTCCTTTTTTGACATAGGTCTTCAATTTTTTCTTATATTCTGTTTTTGGGTTGCCCTTCAGTTTCTTGTATGTATTGGGTATCTCCAGCAACTTCTTCATTTCTAACTCGTAGTCTTTTTTATTTAATATAACCAGGCCCCCTCCCTTATCGGCCGGTCGGATGACTATGTTTTTCTTCCCCTCTATTTCTTTGATGGTTTTCCATATGTTTGTTTTTATCTTTTTCGGTTTCAGTTTCCTAAGATCTTGTTCGACCATTTTTTTAAAAGTCATCAGGCTCTCATTTTGTTGGACGTTAGGGTTGAAGGTTGAATTATTTCTTAGTCCTGAATGTTGGAATAGCGGGGGGTCCTCATCTGTTCGGAAGTTACTGTTGTTATTTCCTTTCATTAGAAAATTTTTTTTTATGTTGAGTTTTCTTACGAATTTTTGGAGGTCTATATATACTTCGAAGGGGTCAAGATTTTTATCAGGAGCATATTTTAGACCTAGGTCCAGCACCCTCAATTCTTCCTCATTAAAATTAGCTTCACTTAGGTTAAAAATCCCTGTTCCTAATATTCTCTTCTTCTTTTTCTTCTTGATTCCTCCTCTCTTACCACGTGCTCTTCTCCTCTTTCCCATCTCTGTGGTCTGTATGTGTGATCTGTTCTTTCTTCCCGTTGGGTTTCTTCTTGTGTTCTGTTCCTCGGGCCCATGTATGTGTTCCTGGTGATTCTCGGGTTCCAACTCCGTTGGGAGTCTCCATTGTTCCGGTTCCTGGTAGGGAACCTGAAGGGTTGCCATCCCCTTTGTCCTCCTTGAGGACCGTGGTGCCCCCTGTAAGGGGACCTTCTGTCTCTGAAAGCTGGAGGTCTCCCTCTGTATTCCCTGGGAAAAAAACCTCGTCTATATGGTGGTTCCTCATAGGGGGTGTGCTGTTGTTCATTCCTTAAAGGGGAGTACCTATTGCTGTATCTTGGTGTTCTCAGTATGTTTGAGGTATTGTTCCGTTGTTGTGATCTATTTTCCTCTCTAGCTTGATCTCTGTAGTACCTGCGTTCCGGGCTGAGCCCTTCTCTTCTAGTTCTTAATATTGGTAACTCTTCCGGTCTTGCTCGTGGTGTTCTGATTTCTGTAGGTCTTGTCTCTTGCCATATTGTGGTATCTTCTATTACTGAACTTTCCCTGGACTCGTCTATCATGGAGATGTTATGGTTGTCCTCTATATAATTATCGTCTATTTGCCATTTATATACTTGCTGGTTTTTGTAGTCCAGCACATCTCTTCTGAACTTTTTTTGTTTCTTCTGTTGTATTTCTTTGTCGTATTTTGCCATAGCTTCTTGTAGCTTATTCTCTTTCTCTTTGTATTCCCTGGATTCCAAAAAGGGTGTAAGTTGGTCTCTTATTTGTAATATTTCTGTTTCTATGTTCTTTAATTTGTGTCGTCTTCGCGTTACTATTATTCCAAGCAACGCGGTTTCACTGTCATTAAAGAATCGATACCAATCCTCCATCAGTCCCTTGTCATTGACTGCATCATTGGGTGAGATATCCCACCTCAGGCATCTTGGGGTGATTTTCTCTGCAATGTACATCTCAATGTACATCTATATAGTTGCTAAATTTGATAAGGGGGGGCCAGCCCCTCCATATGTACCACCTAATATCTCTATTTTGATGTAGAATATCTCTGAAATGATGTGAGATCTAACGTTAAAAACACGTGATCTTACCGGATCTAACAAATATCTATTAGCCTGAATATTTTTTGGCCAGAAAATTTGATAAGGGGGGGCCAGCCTGTCAATATGTACCACCTAATATCTTTATTTTGATGTGGAATATCTCTGAAATGATGTGAGATCTAACGTTAAAACCACTTGATCTTACCGGATCTAACGAATATCTATTAGCCTGAATGATTTTTGGCCCGAAAATTTGATAAGGGGGGGCAGCCCCCCTCATTAATCACTTAAAAAGTCTCTAATTATGTGAGATCTAACGTTAAAAACACTTGATTTTACAGGATCTAACGAATATCTATTAGCCTGAATGATTTTTGGCCCGAAAATTTGATTAGGGGGGCCAGCCCCCCTCATTAATCACTTCATAATTCTCTATTTATATGAGATCTAACGTTAAAAACACTTGGTCTTACCGGATCTAACGAATATCTATTAGCCTGAATGATTTTTGGCCCGAAAATTTGATAAGAGGGGGCCAGCCCCTCTCATTAATCACTTAATAAGTCTCTAATTATGTGAGATCTAACGTTAAAAACACTTGATCTTACCGGATCTAACGAATATCTATTAGCCTGAATGATTTTTGGCCAGAAAATTTGATAAGGGGGGGCCAGCCCGTCCATATGTACCACCTAATATCTCTATTTTGATGTGGAATATCTCTAAAATTATGTGAGATCGAACGTTAAAAACACTTGATCTTACCGGATCTAATGAATATTTATTAGCCTGAATATTTTTTGGCCTGAAAATTTGATAAGGGGGCCAGCCCCCCTCATTAATCACTTAATAAGTCTCTAATTATGTGAGATCTAACGTAAAAAAACACTTGATCTTACCGGATCTAACAAATATCTATTAGCCTGAATGATTTTTGGCCAGAAAATTTGATAAGGGGGGGCCAGCCCGTCCATATGTACCACCTAATACCTCTATTTTGATGTGGAATATCTCTGAAATGATGTGAGATCTAACGTTAAAACCACTTGATCTTACCGGATCTAACGAATATCTATTAGCCTGAATGATATTTGGCCTGAAAATTTGATAAGGGGGGGCCAGCCCCCCTCATTAATCACTTCATAATTCTCTATTTATGTGAGATCTAACGTTAAAACCACTTGATCTTACCGGATCTAACGAATATCTATTAGCCTGAATGATTTTTGGCCCAAAAATTTGATAAGGGGGGGCAGCCCCCCTCATTAATCACTTAAAAAGTCTCTAATTATGTGAGATCTAACGTTAAAAACACTTGATTTTACCGGATCTAACGAATATCTATTAGCCTGAATGATTTTTGGCCCGAAAATTTGATAAGAGGGGGCCAGCCCCCCTCATTAATCACTTAAAAAGTCTCTAATTATGTGAGATCTAACGTTAAAAACACTTGATCTTACCGGATCTAACGAATATCTATAAGCCTGAATGATTTTTGGCCAGAAAATTTGATAAGGGAGGGCCAGCCCGTCCATATGTACCACCTAATATCTCTATTTTGATGTGGAATATCTCTGAAATGATGTGAGATCTAACGTTAAAACCACTTGATCTTACCGGATCTAACGAATATCTATTAGCCTGAATGATTTTTGGCCAGAAAATTTGATAAGGGGGGGCCAGCCCCTCCATATGTACCACCTAATATCTCTATTTTGATGTGGAATATCTCTGAAATGATGTGAGAGCTAACGTTAAAAACACTTGATCTTACCGGATCTAACAAATATCTATTAGCCTGAATATTTTTTGGCCAGAAAATTTGATAAGGGGGGGCCAGCCTGTCCATATGTACCACCTAATATCTCTATTTTGATGTGGAATATCTCTGAAATGATGTGAGATCTAACGTTAAAACCACTTGATCTTACCGGATCTAACGAATATCTATTAGCCTGAATGATTTTTGGCCCAAAAATTTGATAAGGGGGGGCAGCCCCCCTCATTAATCACTTAAAAAGTCTCTAATTATGTGAGATCTAACGTTAAAAACACTTGATTTTACCGGATCTAATGAATATCTATTGGCCTGAATGATTTTTGGCCCGAAAATTTGATAAGAGGGGGCCAGCCCCCCTCATTAATCACTTAAAAAGTCTCTAATTATGTGAGATCTAACGTTAAAAACACTTGATCTTACCGGATCTAATGAATATCTATAAGCCTGAATGATTTTTGGCCAGAAAATTTGTTAAGGGGGGGCCAGCCCGTCCATATGTACCACCTAATATCTCTATTTTGATGTGGAATATCTCTGAAATGATGTGAGATCTAACGTTAAAACCACTTGATCTTACCGGATCTAACGAATATCTATTAGCCTGAATGATTTTTGGCCAGAAAATTTGATAAGGGGGGGCCAGCCCCTCCATATGTACCACCTAATATCTCTATTTTGATGTGGAATATCTCTGAAATGATGTGTGAGCTAACGTTAAAAACACTTGATCTTACCGGATCTAACAAATATCTATTAGCCTGAATATTTTTTGGCCAGAAAATTTGATAAGGGGGGGCCAGCCTGTCCATATGTACCACCTAATATCTCTATTTTGATGTGGAATATCTCTGAAATGATGTGAGATCTAACGTTAAAACCACTTGATCTTACCTGATCTAACGAATATCTATTAGCCTGAATGATTTTTGGCCCGAAAATTTGATAAGGGGGGGCAGCCCCCCTCATTAATCACTTAATAAGTCTCTAATTATGTGAGATCTAACGTTAAAAACACTTGATCTTACCGGATTAAACGAATATCTATTAGCCTGAATGATTTTTGGCCAGAAAATTTGATAAGGGGGGGCCAGCCCCCCTCATTAATCACTTAAAAAGTCTCTAATTATGTGAGATCTAACGTTAAAAACACTTGATTTTACAGGATCTAACGAATATCTATTAACCTGAATGATTTTTGGCCCGAAAATTTGATAAGGGGGGCCAGCCCCCCTCATTAATCTCTTCAGAATTCTCTATTTATATGAGATCTAACGTTAAAAACACTTGGTCTTACCGGATCTAACGAATATCTATTAGCCTGAATGATTTTTGGCCCGAAAATTTGATAAGGGGGGGGCCAGCCCCCCCTCATTAATCACTTAATAAGTCTCTAATTATGTGAGATCTAACGTTAAAAACACTTGATCTTACCGGATCTAACGAATATCTATTAGCCTGAATGATTTTTGGCCAGAAAATTTGATAAGGGGGGGCCAGCCCCCTCATCACTTAATAAGTCTCTAATTATGTGAGATCTAACGTTAAAAACACTTGATCTTACCGGATCGAAAGAATATCTATTAGCCTGAATGATTTTTGGCCCAAAAATTTGATAAGGGGGGGCCAGCCCCCCTCATTAATCACTTAATAAGTCTCTAATTATGTGAGATCTAACGTTAAAAACACTTGATCTTACCGGATCTAACGAATATCTATTAGCCTGAATATTTTTTGGCCAGAAAATTTGATAAGGGGGGGCCAGCCTCTCCATATTTACCACCTAATATCTCTATTTTGATGTGGAATATCTCTGAAATGATGTGAGATCTAACATTAAAACCACTTGATTTTACCGGATCTAACGAATATCTATTAGCCTGAATGATTTTTGGCCCGAAAATTTGATAAGGGGGGGCTAACCCATCCATATGTACCACCTAATATCTCTATTTTGATGTGGAATATCTCTGAAATGATGTGAGAGCTAACGTTAAAAACACTTGATCTTACCGGATCTAACGAATATCTATTAGCCTGAATGATTTTTAGCCCAAAAATTTGATAAGGGGGGGGGCAGCCCCCCCTCATTAATCACTTAATAAGTCTCTAATTATGTGAGCTCTAATGTTAAAAACACTTGATCTTACCGGATCTAACGAATATCTATTAGCCTGAATGATTTTTGGCCAGAAAATTTGATAAGGGGGGGCCAGCCCCTCCATATGTACCACCTAATATCTCTATTTTGATGTGGAATATCTCTGAAATGATGTGAGAGCTAACGTTAAAAACACTTGATCTTATCGGATCTAACGAATATCTATTAGCCTGAATATTTTTTGGCCAGAAAATTTGATAAGGGGGGGCCAGCCCCTCCATATGTACCACCTAATATCTCTATTTTGATGTGGAATATCTCTGAAATGATGTGAGATCTAACATTAAAACCACTTGATCTTACCGGATCTAACGCATATCTTTTAGCCTGAATGATTTTTGGCCCGAAAATTTGATAAGGGGGGCCAGCCCCCCTCATTAATCACTTCATAATTCTCTATTTATATGAGATCTAACGTTAAAAACACTTGGTCTTACCGGATCTAACGAATATCTATTAGCCTGAATGATTTTTGGCCAGAAAATTTGATAAGGGGGGGCCAGCCCGTCCATATGTACCACCTAATATCTCTATTTTGATGTGGAATATCTCTAAAATTATGTGAGATCGAACGTTAAAAACACTTGATCTTACCGGATCTAATGAATATTTATTAGCCTGAATATTTTTTGGCCTGAAAATTTGATAAGGGGGCCAGCCCCCCTCATTAATCACTTAATAAGTCTCTAATTATGTGAGATCTAACGTTAAAAACACTTGATCTTACCGGATCTAACGAATATCTATTAGCCTGAATGATTTTTGGCCCGAAAATTTGATAAGGGGGGGCCAGCCCCCCTCATTAATCACTTAAAAAGTCTCTAATTATGTGAGATCTAACGTTAAAAACACTTGATCTTACCGGATCTAACGAATATCTATAAGCCTGAATGATTTTTGGCCAGAAAATTTGATAAGGGGGGCCAGCCCGTCCATATGTACCACCTAATATCTCTATTTTGATGTGGAATATCTCTGAAATGATGTGAGATCTAACGTTAAAACCACTTGATCTTACCGGATCTAACGAATATCTATTAGCCTGAATGATTTTTGGCCAGAAAATTTGATAAGGGGGGGCCAGCCCCTCCATATGTACCACCTAATATCTCTATTTTGATGTGGAATATCTCTGAAATGATGTGAGAGCTAACGTTAAAAACACTTGATCTTACCGGATCTAACAAATATCTATTAGCCTGAATATTTTTTGGCCAGAAAATTTGATAAGGGGGGGCCAGCCTGTCCATATGTACCACCTAATATCTCTATTTTGATGTGGAATATCTCTGAAATGATGTGAGATCTAACGTTAAAACCACTTGATCTTACCGGATCTAACGAATATCTATTAGCCTGAATGATTTTTGGCCCGAAAATTTGATAAGGGGGGGCAGCCCCCCTCATTAATCACTTAATAAGTCTCTAATTATGTGAGAACTAACGTTAAAAACACTTGATCTTACCGGATCCAACGAATATCTATTAGCCTGAATGATTTTTGGCCAGAAAATTTGATAAGGGGGGGCCAGCCCCCCTCATTAATCACTTAAAAAGTCTCTAATTATGTGAGATCTAACGTTAAAAACACTTGATTTTACAGGATCTAACGAATATCTATTAGCCTGAATGATTTTTGGCCCGAAAATTTGATAAGGGGGGCCAGCCCCCCTCATTAATCTCTTCAGAATTCTCTATTTATATGAGATCTAACGTTAAAAACACTTGGTCTTACCGGATCTAACGAATATCTATTAGCCTGAATGATTTTTGGCCCGAAAATTTGATAAGGGGGGGCCAGCCCCCCTCATTAATCACTTAAAAAGTCTCTAATTATGTGAGATCTAACGTTAAAAACACTTGATCTTACCGGATCTAACGAATATCTATAAGCCTGAATGATTTTTGGCCAGAAAATTTGATAAGGGGGGCCAGCCCGTCCATATGTACCACCTAATATCTCTATTTTGATGTGGAATATCTCTGAAATGATGTGAGATCTAACGTTAAAACCACTTGATCTTACCGGATCTAACGAATATCTATTAGCCTGAATGATTTTTGGCCAGAAAATTTGATAAGGGGGGGCCAGCCCCTCCATATGTACCACCTAATATCTCTATTTTGATGTGGAATATCTCTGAAATGATGTGAGAGCTAACGTTAAAAACACTTGATCTTACCGGATCTAACGAATATCTATTAGCCTGAATGATTTTTGGCCCAAAAATTTGATAAGGGGGGGGCAGCCCCCCCTCATTAATCACTTAATAAGTCTCTAATTATGTGAGCTCTAATGTTAAAAACACTTGATCTTACCGGATCTAACGAATATCTATTAGCCTGAATGATTTTTGGCCAGAAAATTTGATAAGGGGGGGCCAGCCCCTCCATATGTACCACCTAATATCTCTATTTTGATGTGGAATATCTCTGAAATGATGTGAGAGCTAACGTTAAAAACACTTGATCTTACCGGATCTAACGAATATCTATTAGCCTGAATATTTTTTGGCCAGAAAATTTGATAAGGGGGGGCCAGCCCCTCCATATGTACCACCTAATATCTCTATTTTGATGTGGAATATCTCTGAAATGATGTGAGATCTAACATTAAAACCACTTGATCTTACCGGATCTAACGAATATCTATTAGCCTGAATGATTTTTGGCCCGAAAATTTGATAAGGGGGGGCCAGCCCCCCTCATTAATCACTTAATAAGTCTCTAATTATGTGAGATCTAACGTTAAAACCACTTGATCTTACCGGATCTAACGAATATCTATTAGCCTGAATGATTTTTGGCCCGAAAATTCGATAAGGGGGGCCAGCCCGTCCATATGTACCACCTAATATCTCTATTTTGATGTGGAATATCTCTGAAATGATGTGAGATCTAACATTAAAACCACTTGATCTTACCGGATCTAACGAATATCTTTTAGCCTGAATGATTTTTGGCCCTAAAATTTGATAAGGGGGGCCAGCCCCCCTCATTAATCACTTAATAGGTCTCTCATTATGTGAGATCTAACGTTAAAAACACTTGATCTTACCGGATCTAACAAATATCTATTAGCCTGAATGATTTTTGGCCCGAAAATTTGATAAGGGGGGGCTAACCCGTCCATATGTACCACCTAATATCTCTACTTTGATGTGGAATATCTCTGAAATGATGTGAGATCTAACGTTAAAAACACTTGATCTTACCGGATCTAACGAATATCTATTAGCCTGAATATTTTTTGGCCAGAAAATTTGATAAGGGGGGGCCAGCCTGTCCATATGTACCACCTAATATCTCTATTTTGATTTGGAATATCTCTGAAATGATGTGAGATCTAACGTTAAAACCACTTGATCTTACCGGATCTAACGAATATCTATTAGCCTGAATGATTTTTGGCCTGAAAATTTGATAAGGGGGGGCCAGCCCCCCTCATTAATCACTTCATAATTCTCTATTTATGTGAGATCTAACGTTAAAAACACTTGGTCTTACCGGATCTAACGAATATCTATTAGCCTGAATGATTTTTGGCCCGAAAATTTGATAAGGGGGGGCCAGCCCCCCTCATTAATCACTTAAAAAGTCTCTAATTATGTGAGATCTAACGTTAAAAACACTTGATTTTACAGGATCTAACGAATATCTATTAGCCTGAATGATTTTTGGCCCGAAAATTTGATAAGGGGGGCCAGCCCCCCTCATTAATCTCTTCAGAATTCTCTATTTATATGAGATCTAACGTTAAAAACACTTGGTCTTACCGGATCTAACGAATATCTATTAGCCTGAATGATTTTTGGCCCGAAAATTTGATAAGGGGGGGGCCAGCCCCCCCTCATTAATCACTTAATAAGTCTCTAATTATGTGAGATCTAACGTTAAAAACACTTGATCTTACCGGAACTAACGAATATCTATTAGCCTGAATGATTTTTGGCCAGAAAATTTGATAAGGGGGGGCCAGCCCCCCTCATTAATCACTTAATAAGTCTCTAATTATGTGAGATCTAACGTTAAAAACACTTGATCTTACCGGATCTAACGAATATCTATTAGCCTGAATGATTTTTGGCCCGAAAATTTGATAAGGGGGGGCCAGCCCCCCTCATTAATCATTTAATAAGTCTCTAATTATGTGAGATCTAACGTTAAAAACACTTGATTTTACCGGATCTAATGAATATCTATTAGCCTGAATGATTTTTGGCCCGAAAATTTGATAAGGGGGGGCTAACCCATCCATATGTACCACCTAATATCTCTATTTTGATGTGGAATATCTCTGAAATGATGTGAGAGCTAACGTTAAAAACACTTGATCTTACCGGATCTAACGAATATCTATTAGCCTGAATGATTTTTGGCCCAAAAATTTGATAAGGGGGGGGCAGCCCCCCCTCATTAATCACTTAATAAGTCTCTAATTATGTGAGCTCTAATGTTAAAAACACTTGATCTTACCGGATCTAACGAATATCTATTAGCCTGAATGATTTTTGGCCAGAAAATTTGATAAGGGGGGGCCAGCCCCTCCATATGTACCACCTAATATCTCTATTTTGATGTGGAATATCTCTGAAATGATGTGAGAGCTAACGTTAAAAACACTTGATCTTACCGGATCTAACGAATATCTATTAGCCTGAATAATTTTTGGCCAGAAAATTTGATAAGGGGGGGCCAGCCCCTCCATATGTACCACCTAATATCTCTATTTTGATGTGGAATATCTCTGAAATGATGTGAGATCTAACATTAAAACCACTTGATCTTACCGGATCTAACGAATATCTTTTAGCCTGAATGATTTTTGGCCCTAAAATTTGATAAGGGGGGCCAGCCCCCCTCATTAATCACTTAATAGGTCTCTCATTATGTGAGATCTAACGTTAAAAACACTTGATCTTACCGGATCTAACGAATATCTATTAGCCTGAATGATTTTTGGCCCGAAAATTTGATAAGGGGGGGCCAACCCCCCTCATTAATCACTTAATAAGTGTCTAATTATGTGAGATCTAACGTTAAAAACACTTGATCTTACCGGATCTAACAAATATCTATTAGCCTGAATGATTTTTGGCCCGAAAATTTGATAAGGGGGGGCTAACCCGTCCATATGTACCACCTAATATCTCTACTTTGATGTGGAATATCTCTGAAATGATGTGAGATCTAACGTTAAAAACACTTGATCTTACCGGATCTAACGAATATCTATTAGCCTGAATATTTTTTGGCCAGAAAATTTGATAAGGGGGGGCCAGCCTGTCCATATGTACCACCTAATATCTCTATTTTGATTTGGAATATCTCTGAAATGATGTGAGATCTAACGTTAAAACCACTTGATCTTACCGGATCTAACGAATATCTATTAGCCTGAATGATTTTTGGCCTGAAAATTTGATAAGGGGGGGCCAGCCCCCCTCATTAATCACTTCATAATTCTCTATTTATGTGAGATCTAACGTTAAAAACACTTGGTCTTACCGGATCTAACGAATATCTATTAGCCTGAATGATTTTTGGCCCGAAAATTTGATAAGGGGGGGCTAACCCATCCATATGTACCACCTAATATCTCTATTTTGATGTGGAATATCTCTGAAATGATGTGAGATCTAACGTTAAAACCACTTGATCTTACCGGATCTAACGAATATCTATTAGCCTGAATATTTTTTTGCCAGAAAATTTCATAAGGGGGGGCCAGCCTGTCCATATGTACCACCTAATATCTCTATTTTGATGTGGAATATCTCTGAAATGATGTGAGAGCTAATGTTAAGAACACTTGATCTTACCGGATCTAACAAATATCTATTAGCCTAAATATTTTTTGGCCAGAAAATTTGATAAGGGGGGGCCAGCCTCCCCATATTTACCACCTAATATCTTTATTTTGATGTGGAATATCTCTGAAATGATGTGAGATCTAACGTTAAAACCACTTGATCTTACCGGATCTAACGAATATCTATTAGCCTGAATGATTTTTGGCCCGAAAATTTGATAAGGGGGGCCAGCCCCCCTCATTAATCACTTCATAATTCTCTATTTATATGAGATCTAACGTTAAAAACACTTGGTCTTACCGGATCTAACGAATATCTATTAGCCTGAATGATTTTTGGCCCGAAAATTTGATAAGAGGGGGCCAGCCCCTCTCATTAATCACTTAATAAGTCTCTAATTATGTGAGATCTAACGTTAAAAACACTTGATTTTACCGGATCTAACGAATATCTATTAGCCTGAATGATTTTTGGCCCGAAAATTTGATTAGGGGGGCCAGCCCCCCTCATTAATCACTTCATAATTCTCTATTTATATGAGATCTAACGTTAAAAACACTTGGTCTTACCGGATCTAACGAATATCTATTAGCCTGAATGATTTTTGGCCCGAAAATTTGATAAGAGGGGGCCAGCCCCTCTCATTAATCACTTAATAAGTCTCTAATTATGTGAGATCTAACGTTAAAAACACTTGATCTTACCGGATCTAACGAATATCTATTAGCCTGAATGATTTTTGGCCAGAAAATTTGATAAGGGGGGGCCAGCCCGTCCATATGTACCACCTAATATCTCTATTTTGATGTGGAATATCTCTAAAATTATGTGAGATCGAACGTTAAAAACACTTGATCTTACCGGATCTAATGAATATTTATTAGCCTGAATATTTTTTGGCCTGAAAATTTGATAAGGGGGCCAGCCCCCCTCATTAATCACTTAATAAGTCTCTAATTATGTGAGATCTAACGTAAAAAAACACTTGATCTTACCGGATCTAACAAATATCTATTAGCCTGAATGATTTTTGGCCAGAAAATTTGATAAAGGGGGGCCAGCCCGTCCATATGTACCACCTAATATCTCTATTTTGATGTGGAATATCTCTGAAATGATGTGAGATCTAACGTTAAAACCACTTGAATCTTACCGGATCTAACGAATATCTATTAGCCTGAATGATTTTTGGCCTGAAAATTTGATAAGGGGGGGCCAGCCCCCCTCATTAATCACTTCATAATTCTCTATTTATGTGAGATCTAACGTTAAAAACACTTGGTCTTACCGGATCTAACGAATATCTATTAGCCTGAATGATTTTTGGCCCGAAAATTTGATAAGGGGGGGCTAACCCATCCATATGTACCACCTAATATCTCTATTTTGATGTGGAATATCTCTGAAATGATGTGAGATCTAACGTTAAAACCACTTGATCTTACCGGATCTAACAAATATCTATTAGCCTGAATATTTTTTGGCCAGAAAATTTGATAAGGGGGGGCCAGCCTGTCCATATGTACCACCTAATATCTCTATTTTGATGTGGAATATCTCTGAATTGAAGTGAGATCTAACGTTAAAACCACTTGATCTTACCGGGTCTAACGAATATCTATTAGCCTGAATGATTTTTGGCCCAAAAATTTGATAAGGGGGGGCAGCCCCCCTCATTAATCACTTAAAAAGTCTCTAATTATGTGAGATCTAACGTTAAAAACACTTGATTTTACCGGATCTAACGAATATCTATTAGCCTGAATGATTTTTGGCCAGAAAATTTGATAAGGGGGGGCCAGCCTCTCCATATGTACCACCTAATATCTCTATTTTGATGTGGAATATCTCTGAAATGATGTGAGAGCTAACGTTAAAAACACTTGATCTTACCGGATCTAACAAATATCTATTAGCCTGAATATTTTTTGGCCAGAAAATTTGATAAGGGGGGGCCAGCCTGTCCATATGTACCACCTAATATCTCTATTTTGATGTGGAATATCTCTGAAATGATGTGAGATCTTACGTTAAAACCACTTGATCTTACCGGATCTAACGAATATCTATTAGCCTGAATGATTTTTGGCCCGAAAATTTGATAAGGGGGGGCAGCCCCCCTCATTAATCACTTAATAAGTCTCTAATTATGTGAGATCTAACGTTAAAAACACTTGATCTTACCGGATCCAACGAATATCTATTAGCCTGAATGATTTTTGGCCAGAAAATTTGATAAGGCCCCCCTCATTAATCACTTAAAAAGTCTCTAATTATGTGAGATCTAACGTTAAAAACAGTTGATTTTACTGGATCTAACGAATATCTATTAGCCTGAATGATTTTTGGCCCAAAAATTTGATAAGGGGGGCCAGCCCCCCTCATTAATCTCTTCAGAATTCTCTATTTATATGAGATCTAACGTTAAAAACACTTGGTCTTACCGGATCTAACGAATATCTATTAGCCTGAATGATTTTTGGCCCGAAAATTTGATAAGGGGGGGCTAACCTATCCATATGTACCACCTAATATCTCTATTTTGATGTAGAATATCTCTGAAATGATGTGAGAGCTAACGTTAAAAACACTTGATCTTACCGGATCTAACGAATATCTATTATCCTGAATGATTTTTTGCCCGAAAATTTGATAAGGGGGGCCAGCCCCTCCATATGTACCACATAATATCTCTATTTTGATGTGGAATATCTCTGAAATGATGTGAGATCTAACGTTAAAACCACTTGATCTTACCGGATCTAACGAATATCTATTAGCCTGAATGATTTTTGGCCCGAAAATTTGATAAGGGGGGGCCAGCCCCCCTCATTAATCACTTAATATGTCTCTAATTATGTGAGATCTAACGTTAAAAACACTTGATCTTACCGGATCTAACGAATATCTATTAGCCTGAATGATTTTTGGCCCGAAAATTTGATAAGGGGGGGCTAACCCGTCCATATGTACCACCTAATATCTCTATTTTGATGTGGAATATCTCTGAAATGATGTGAGATCTAACGTTAAAAACACTTGATCTTACCGGATCTAACGAATATCTATTAGCCTGAATTATTTTTGGCCCGAAAATTCGATAAGGGGGGCCAGCCCGTCCATATGTACCACCTAATATCTCTATTTTGATGTGGAATATCTCTGAAATGATCTGAGATCTAATGTTAAAACCACTTGATCTTACTGGATCTAACGAATATCTATTAGCCTGAATGATTTTTGGCCCGAAAATTTGATAAGGGGGGGCCAGCCCCCCTCATTAATCACTTAAAAAGTCTCTAATTATGTGAGATCTAACGTTAAAAACACTTGATCTTACTGGATCTAACAAATTGCTTCCAAAATAGCTAACTGTTTGGTCAATTTTTTGATAAGGGGGGCTGATGACGGGTTAGTCCCCCCAGCAAATAACTGTTAATATTGCTTCTTCTGTGTGAGATCTAACGCAAACAACGGTTGATCTAACCTGATCTAACAAAGATCTAACAAACTGCATAAGATTTTTTCAAAAATTTTGATATGGGGGGGCTAACCCGGCAGAGGTCTTGTTTTTTAGTGTTGGATAGAGTGGAGATGGATTGAAACACTGTTTTTTATTGCTACCTTTGCCCCAGTTAGGGAGATGCACCCTCTCTATTTGTCCTGTTTATCATTATTATCAACAGTGAAAGTAAAAGAAAATACCAAATATTGAGCTGTCCCCAGAACAGTAATAGAGGTGGAAATCCACCCCTGGGGATACTAGTTCTGGTGACTTGGGGGGGGGGGGGGGTTCCTAAATTAATTCCCTTAAAGGATAAGTTCACCTTTAAAAAATAAAATAAAAATGCACATTTTTTACAGGTAAATGTGCATGTATTATTTTTCTTACCTGTAAATCATTGCAGCGGGACTCCTGCAGACTTGTCAGTGTATCTGTCTGCTCATACCTTTAGAGGTAGGAAAATACACACTGACAGGAAAAGACAATAAACTACCAGAGCGCTCAACAGCGCATAGTAGTTCATTGAGAAATACAAGCTGACAGCCACAAAGGATGTTGGTACTTGTAGTATCCCATTCACTGTGTAAATGAATGACACAGGCAAATGTAGCCCTGCATGGCTGCATTTTATTTAAAAATAGTGACAGTGAGTGGGGGGAGAAGATCAGTTACATGTTCCATACTAAGCGTGTAGCATGTTCCCAAAGGTAAACTTATCCTTTAATTGGGGGGGCGTGGCCTGGAGCTGCATGCGGTGAGACGTGCCTGAGCTGAGCTCCGCTGGCGGTGACTTTATTATCTTATCCTGACCCCAGCAAACAAAACTACCGGACCGCTACCTCACCTCCCTAGTCCCGGTACTCAGCGGAACAATGTCGCCACCTCGCAGAACGGCAGATGCGACTGCTAAACTCGCTCAATTCCGCCATCAAGACGGACAGACACAGGCCCAAAATGGTGGCTCCCCGTCCTCCTCATCTACGGCTGCAGACAAGAGTGAGATCCTGGAGGCTATTGCTGCATGCCAAACATCCCTCACCACCAGGATTGAGGAGGTAAAGATTGATATCTCCTTACTCGGGCAGGACATGCAGCAATTGAGGGACAGAGTGAGGGAATCAAAACAGCGCCTGGGCAGGGTAGAGGATGCCATTCCTCCATTGCAGTAGTCATCAGATCAGGCTAATCGCCTTATTGCGCAACTACAACAGAAGCAAGATGACCTCGAAAATCGCATGAGGAGGAACAACCTGCGATTCATAGGCCTTCCTGAGGAAACGGAAGGTAGCAACCCAGCTACCTTCTTAGAAGATCTGCTGATCGCTACATATGGACGAGAGGCCTTCTCACAATCATTCGTTGTGGAACATGCACACAGGATACCTGCAAAGAAACCACCCCAGGGCGCACCTCCACGAGTTTTCACAACCATCAGATTATGGCCTTCCCTGATTTCTCTGCAGAGGTGCAGCGGCAGCGCAGCCAGTTCACTGACTTCAAGAGGCGCCTGCGAGTTCGCCATTTAAAGTACGCCATGCTGTTCCCTGCTCGCCTACGAGTCATCGGAGAAGACAGGGTTCACTTCTTTGAGGAACCCAGGGCTGCTAGCGACTGGCTGGACCAGCTCAACCCTGCCTAACCTGGGAGTACCACATGGAATATTTCCCTGTGCACTTGTCACTCAGCTTTGATCATTACCTGGGCATCTGACATCCCCAGGGGGATTCACACTCATATTTAAACTGTTTCTTTTGGTCTAAGTTTCGGTTATGTTTTCTTATTAGTGTGACCCTCCTTAACAACATTGAACACATAATGGCCCAGTCCTGATCACTGCCCTCATTCCTTATGGGACTACCTTTTGCCCTAATGCCGCACGCGGACTCAGAGCTACACCGCGGTTAGTTTCCCCACCTATACTACCGCGCACAACCAGTGAGCTACCGGGGTCTTGCTGCAACCAGTAATTACCAGAGGATTTTTGTCCCCTCCCTCCTGGAAGATCGTTGGAGGAAGTATTCCCTCAAATGACTTCATTACCCATGTTTATAAGTACACTGCCCCAGCCAGTGTCCTGCTATGTGCGGGCACTGAGCTGGCGTCCATCACAATTCCTTCACAAGTTGGGCACTTTGTTTGGGACTTATGCTCGCACAAGTTGGGGTATGTGCAGAGCTGGGAGGGTTAGGGTTCTGTTCTTACTGATACTTAAGTTACTGAGATATTTGCATGAATATGACCAATGATATGTTGCTGTTTTATGACTTATTGCTTGATGGATATACTTGCACAGATATACTACAATGTCACTGCACGTTTGAGGTGTGTAGGCCTGCCCGATTCAAATGTTATGATATGTTATGCTTATGGCTAGGTTAAAGTTCCTGACATGGAATGTCCGTGGATTAGGCGATAAACTGAAGCGCACTGCAGTGTTTTCCTTTCTTAAAAACCAGAGGGCTGGCGTGATTGTGCTAGTGGAGACTCATGTACAGGGACACCTGCAGCGAGCGCTGCGGCGCCTCTCGATTGGATGGGCATATCATGCCACCCATACCTCATATTCCAGGGGCATCTCCGTGCTGGTGTCCAAGTCAGTACCCTTTGAGGTCCAATCTGTAGTGTTGGATCCTCAGGGCAGATACCTATTTCTGTATGCTAAGATAGCGGGTAACTCCATATTGATACTTGCATGGTATATTCCCCCTCCCTTCAACGCCACCATTCTTAGTGAGGGATTCTCATTCATGGCTAAATACCAGGGTGTATTGGCAATATGGGTGGGAGACTTCAATATAGTGACCAATCCCTCTCTTGACTGCCTGGGACAAAGCTCACAGCCACCCATGCCAAATCATGACACTAGGTTCAGTTGCCTAATGACAGGTTTTGACTTAGTGGATACCTGGCGACATCTCTACCCAAAGTGCCAAGCTTACTCCTGCCTCTCTAGTTCTCACTCTACCATGTCCTGCATAGACCATGTCTGGTTAGCCAGTACTTTGACTCCCAGGCTACATAACGCTGGATTTGGCCCCAGATTCCTCTCTGACCACTCCACCTACTGGATTGAACTGATGTCTTTTGACAATCCCCTCCCCTGAATTGGTGATTGAACCCTTTTTGGTTAACCATTCTTCCAGATACAGATAGGTTAGTCCTGGAATATTTTCAAAATAACAATGACACTTCCACTCCATTGCATGTGTGGGAAGCATTTAAAAAACACGCTAGAATGCTCCTTACTGCATGCATCTCCAGGTTTAGGAGGAACTCTAAGTTCACTTACACCCAAGCTAAAACGCAACTAGCAGGAATAGAAGATGAATATGTATCATCCCCTACACTAGCCACATTGGCACAGCTAAAGTTGCAAACCAGGGCTGTCGATCAGCTGTGCCAGGAGAGGGCCCGATATAAGATGTTATTCAGCAAACAAAAGGTCTTTGAGCATGGGGAAAGCCCAGGCAAACTGCTAGCATACCTGGCTCACCTACAAACCAGACCCCCGATGGTTATTACCCTGAAATCTGACATGATGGGTGACATTACAGACCCTGCCCTGATATTTCAGGAATTTGAGGGATTTTTTAGGGAAGTATACACGTCCAAGGTAAACTACCCCCTACACAGGATCTAGAAAATGTATTTGCTACCCTTACACCTCCTAAATTAAATGCAGAACAAGTTAAGATGCTTGAGGCTCCACTGTCCGCAGATGATATCAAACTTGCTATCTCTCACTTTGCCCAAGCCAAGGCCCCCGGCTCTGACGGACTACCAATCAAATTTTATGCCCACTTTTCAGAAACCCTCATCCCTAGACTTATCACTCTATACCAAGCAATCTTTAAGGCCAATGCTCTCCCTGACTCTATGCGTAAAGCCATCATAGTTTTAATCCCTAAACCAGGCAAGGACCCCCACCTACCCGAATCATATAGGCCCATTTCACTTTTACAAACAGACATCAAAATATTAGCAAAAATTCTAGTCCTACGTCTAAACACCCCGACCAAACAGGCTTTATGCCAGCCCAAAACACTGCATTTAACACTAGATGCCTCTTCGTGAACGTCCAGGCCTCTCACCAGCAAATAGGATCCAGAGTAGTCGTCTCCCTTGATGCAGCCAAGGCATTCGACTCGATTGAATGGCAGTAGCTGTGGCATTGTCTCCATAGTTTCGGATTTGGCCCTAACTTTGTTAAATGGCTCACTATTTTATACAATGCTCCTCAGGCCAGAGTCGTGGCTATCTGCTGCCTTCCCACTCTCACGGGGGACGTGGCAGGGATGCCCCATTTCACCCCTTCTGTATGCCCTGGCAGTTGAGCCCTTGGCAGTGGCACTTAGAACACACCCGAGTATTCATGGTCTAGCATCAGGCATAGTGGAGGAAAGGGTAGGGCTCTATGCGGATGACATGATCCTATATCTCTCTGACTCTGGTCCTTCCCTTCATACGGCCCTGCAAATTATAGAGAAGTTTGGCAGGTTCTCAGGGCTCAAAATGAACTGGGATAAGTCCCAAATCCTTCCCATTGATATATTTCCCCCCATCGAGAGAGCAGGCCAGTTTGCCCCTGGCAAGGGTAAGCACTCTTAAACACCTAGGCATACAGATCTCCAGGTCATTGGCAGACTTTATCCCCTTAAATGTGGAACCCCTAATACCACTTATTAAGTCTAAAATTCAAACATGGGCAAGACTACCGGTGGGAGTAATGGGTTGTATAGGCTTAGTTAAAATGATACTTTTACCTAAAATTCTATATGTAATATGGCACTCTCCAATATTTATTCCCTTCAAATATTTTAAAATCATGGACACGCTCTTAGAATCCTTTATCTGGGGACTCAGCAGGCACAAACTGTCATGGAAGACATTGCAGTGCCCGACGGCACAGGGGGCCCTTGCTGTCCCAGACATTGGGGCCTATTACTTAGCCTCACACCTTTCACATTTCTTTCATATAGACAAGTCGGATAGACATAGGTATCTGGCCCTTGTATCCAGTTCAACTGACTCACGGTTCCCACACCCCTTTTGTGATATACTGAGAGGGCTAAAGGGCACGATGATATTTCCCCATCGCTCTGAACTCTCATTTCAGCACAAGAGGATTTGGGACCTGGTGACCTCCAGGATGGATTATCCCGTTTTCCATGGTAACACCCCTCCTTCCGGAGCTTCTCCAGGTACCTGACCCCTCCATTTGGATATCTCTGGGAATATATCTATGATCACAATTTAATGTGGAATTTGATCTCCCAAATTACATGCTATTTCACTTCTTTCAGGTACGTCATGCTCTCCGTACTCAGTATACAGCCTTATATCCAACTTTAACCTCCCTAGACATACTTGACGTGATTCTTCACGAAGAACCACGTCAACTCATATCCCTTTTTTAAAATATGCTCACCATGCCCTCTACAACCAAATTAGCATACTCCATTAAACAGAAGTGGACAGATGGGGTAGGTGAAATAGAAGATGAAGACTGGGGTAAAATACTAGAGACCCCCAAATTAGTATCTCCCAAACTGTCTGATAGACTTATACAAACTTATATTACCCACAGGGCCTACCTGACCCCACAGCGTCTGGCAAAATTTTTTCCAACCCGCAGCAATAGGTGCCCCAGGTGCCTGATCTCTGTTGGCACCTTTGGTCACATCCTTTGGCAGTGCCCTCGGATCCAGGGGTACTGGTCTCGAATAGTCCAATTCTTACACGATCAAATGGGTTCACCAGTATCCCTGGACCCCAAACAATGTCTGTTGGGTCTATTCCCTGAAGATGAAATATGAAGTCATTTTGTGCACGAAACAATGTTTATAGTAAGAAAAATAATAGCTCGCAACTGGATCCAGGTGGCAGCCCCTACTCTGTCGGCTTGGCTTGCAGAGATCAATAACTCACTACCGTACAAAAAAGTGGTTTACATGAATAGAGGGTGCCCGGCCAAATATAATAAAATACAATAAAACTTGGGACAGATGGCTGAAATCTTCTACAACTTGCACCTCGTAAGATCACTTGACACATTTCATGCCTGTGCAGCTTACCATCTGAACTAGGTACTGTCAATCTGTGAATGTATAATATATATAGTCTTTAATTGTATATGGAAATAACTGACACCAACAATACCGGTTGAATTCATTGTATTTGTTTAATTTTTTTTTATTTTTTTTTCTTTCTTATTCTGTGAAGTTTATTGAGCAGCATGATTATGTGTATTATGTATGTTACACTGTACAACTTCTTTGCATATTTTTCTGTACCAAAAGAAAAAAAAAGAAAAACTCAAGAAACTTTTTGTTTCTAATTAAAAAAAAACGTATCCTTTAATTTGCAGGCATTTCCTCTCACTTCCTGTTTTGGCTATGGGACACGAAGGTAAATCTCTCCATTGGGCACAGATGGCAAAAATAACTGACAGGGGTTATAACCCTCCTTTACTATATCCATAATGGAAAAAGGTTTTGCCTAAAGATCCACTTTAATGTTGTTTTTCGTTTCACATTTGAAGTGATGGTGGATGTTTGTACCTTTGTTTTTTAAGCAAACAGACATTATAAAAATCACCACAAATAAAAACATAAACACCCCCAAAAATTAAACAATTTCTAAACAGCCACCTCAAAGGAAGGGCTCTTTTTTAACAGAGATTTGAATGGGCAAATATTTAATTGAAAAGGAAATCAGAATAAAAATTGTGTTCAATCTGAATTCAAATCTCAACACTAAAAAAGTTAGGTAGTAGCCTTACAGGCATACATTTGGGTATGACCGCTTTCTTCCAACATATGAGATGCTATCAAAGCTTTTTGTTAGAGACAAAATATAAATGAAAAGATCAATAGTGCTGTCTTATACCAGAATGTAAAATGTATCTTTAATAATTCTGAATAAAATCATACATAAACCTCTATAGATATTTTCACCATAAAGTTTAAAAGTAACATTAAATACGGAAATATCAAATGCTAGTCAAATCCCACAAAATGTTATAAAATATTTAAAGTTGACTTCTTTCATCCTCTACAAAGTAGCATACTTTGTAAGAGATAGAGGAATGCTAATTTATATACATTTTTCTTTACATTTTAGTTCCTTTAAAAAAAAAAAGGAGGGATTTTTGTTATTTTTGTGCAGCTTTCTATGGTAACCATTTACTCTGAGCACTGATGGGTTATTTACTGCATCTTGTAGGAGAATGACAGCAGCCAGCAATGGCAGGCCATTCCTCTTTAAGTCTAGTTTTTAAGCAAAAGCCCCCCAAAAAAACATTGTCAGCTGCAGCCCATGGTGCCCAGTCCTCATAAAGTTACTAGTTGAAAACAAAAGAAGCTGAAGCACAGCTGATTGTGTGCTTTTGTACCCTGCATCTTCCTCTCTATAGTTGTGGGTGATGCATTGTGGAGCATTCATATACCTCCCAACATTTTGAGATGGGAATGAGGGACGTCTACTAACACATGTGTGTAGGCATAGGACACACCCCCTTAAAGGAGAATTAACCAAAAAAAAGTTGATGAAATCCACAAGGACTTTTTTTTACCACTACTATTCCTTTATATTGGCTTTTAAAATGTACAAATGCAGCAATTTGGATGAAAGGTTTAGCACTGGGAAACACTTTTTGAAAGATAAAAAGTGCATTTTACATACAACTATATAGATCAGACCAAAATGAGGGACAAATGAAGTGGAATAAGGGACAGAGGGACATTACTCCAAATAAGGGACAGAGGGACATTACTCCAAATCAGGGACAGTCCCTCCAAATCAGGGACAGTTGGGAGCTATGCATTCAGGCAGGAAAAATAAGACATACAACCAGCTATCTGTTTTCTGACAGCTAAATGCTCTCTGACATCGCTAATAGGGATGAGCCGAACACTCCCCGGCTCAGTTCGCACCAGAACATGTGAACAAACAAAACATTTGTGCAAAAATGTGGTGGGACACGAACATGAAAAATCAAAAATGCTCATTTTAAAGGCTTATATGCAAGTTATTGCCATAAAAGTGTATGTGGACCTGGGTACTGCCAGTTTTAAAAACAGACGTTTTTTTAGGAGCAGTAATTTTCATAATGCTTAAAGTGAAATAATAAAAATAAAATATTCCTTTAAATAGCTTGCCTGGGGGTCCCCTTAGTCTGCCTGTAAAGTAGCGCATTTTCCCCATGTTCATAACAGTCCCGCAGCAAAATGAGATTTCTAAAATTTAAAATTGCTCGCGGCTGTAATCTATTGCTGGATCCTGGCAATATACATAAAAAGTAATTGAAAAAAACGGCGTGGGTTCCCCCCCAGTCCATTACCAGGCCCTTCAGATCTGGTATGGATATTAAGGGGAACCCCACACCAATTTTTTTTTTTTTTAAATGGCGTGGGGGTCCCTCCAAAATCCATACCAGGCCCTTCAGGTCTGGTATGAATTTTAAGGGGAACCCCGCACCAAAATAAAAAAAATGGCGCGGGTCAAAATTCATACCAGACCCTTAGCCGAGCATGTAGCCTGGCAGGCCGCAGGAAAATCCCCTCCTCAACTTATACCAGGCTACATTCCTTCCTGAACATTACCAGGCCACATGCCCTCAACATGGGGAGGTTGCTTTGGGGTTCCCCCAAAGCACCTTGTCCCCATGTTGATGGGGACAAGGGCCTCATCCCCACAACCCTTGCCTGGTGGTTGTGGGGGTCTGCGGGCGGGTGGCTTATCGGAATCTGGAAGCCCCCTTTAACAAGGGGGCCCCCAGATCCAGCCCCCTCCCTATGTGAATGGGTAGGGATACATTGTGCTCCTACCCATTCACCAATAAAGTGTCAAAAAAGTAAAAATGAAAGGAGACAGTTTTGGGCAATTCCTTTATTTTTAAAAAAAAAAAAAAAAAAAAGGTTCTTGAGATGTCCATTCATCTTCAATCACGGCGCCGACAGTCCCGAAAAAATGGAAAAACTCCGCCTCCATGAGAGGCGTCTCACCGACTGCCGTATTTTTGCTTTGACAGATTTATACATAGCCAAGGTTCAGGGCCACCTGCTGACGTAACTGAGTGACTCCGTCCCCTTCTGATGTCATGTGATGTCATATGGGCGGGGTCACCGGGTGGCCTTGACTGTATAAGAGCTAGGAAGGGGAAAGGGGTAAAGAGCCAAAGGCCCTCGTTTGGACTTTTCAGGCAATGGACAAAAGTATGATGAAATGAATATTTTATTAACGACAAGTTACAACAGGCAGGTCATTTGGAAAAGAGTTAAAAACATTCAGTACACATTGATGGTCAAAAGTGTCTAATTTAAACAGAAAATTGGCACCGAATAGATGGTAGTGAGCCCCTGTGCGTCAACGCATTTCGCTATTGCTTCTTCAGGACACACTGGGGTTCGTTGAAAGAAGGCAAGGGAGAAGGCAAGGAGAGCCTCTCCAACCCTTAACGGTCCACATTCATTAGGAAACTAAATAAATAGTTCCAAGGGACTAAGGAATATAATTCCAAATAAATTCAGCAGGCAGTTGTGCATCAACCCATCCACCAACCCAACCCAAGTCTGTAAAATCCACTGATGTGTTTAAACAGGCAGTGGTGACTAGTCATTCAGTGTTCCCCCGGCTCTACTCTGTATGCTCCCGGGGGAACACTGAATGACTAGTCACCACTACCTGTTTAAACATATCAGTGGGTTTTACAGACTTTTTCATGGGTTGATGCACAAGTGCCTGCTAAATTTATTTGGAATTATATTCCTTAGTCCCTTGGAACTATATTTTTTTTTTTTCGGGACCGTCAGCACCATGATTGAAGATGGATAGACATCCTTTTTAATAAAGGAATTGTCCAAAACTGTCTTCTGTCCTTTTTACTTTTTTGACACTTTTGTTAGTGAATAGGTAGGGGTACATACCCATTCACATGGTAGGGGGGTGGGATCTAAGGGCCCCCTTGTTAAAGGGGGCTTCCAGATTCTGATAAGCCCCCCGCTTGCAGACACCAACAACCACCGGGCAAGGGTTGTGGGGATGAGGCCCTTGTCCCCATCAACATGGGGACAAGGTGCTTTGGGGGGGACCCCAAAGCACCCTCCCCATGTTGAGGGCATGTGGCCTGGTACGGTTCAGGAGGGGGGGCGCTCTCTCGTCCCTCCCTTTTCTTGCGGCCTTCCAGGTTGCGTGCTTGGATAAGGGTCTGATATGGATTTTGGGGGGCCCACACAACTTTTTTTCTAATTTTGGTGCAGGGTTACCCTTAAAATCCACACCAGACCTGAAGGGCCTGGTATGGATTTGGGGGGGGGACCCCACGCCATGTTTTTAAAAAAAATTGGTGCAGGGTTCCACTTCATATTATATATACTACACTGCCTGAATATAGATTCTACACTGGATATCTAATCTACACTAAATGCAGAGTATATACTAGGCTGTATATATATCAAATACACTGCCTGTACTGACTGAGTATAGATTCTACAGTGAATATCTAATCTACGCTAAATGCAGAGTGTGTGTGTGTGTGTATATATATATATATATATATATATATATATATATATATTTTGTACAGGACGCAGTGCCTGGGTCCTGGAAGGACGCTATGTTTCCCCTATGTTTTACTGTGGTCCCTTTAAGGGAACAAAAAGGGTTAACTCACCTGTCGGAGGAAGTGGGTTTAAAACAAGACAGGAAGTTTTGAGTGAAACGCCTGTGTCCTGCGATCTAGCTGGTTCCCCGAACTTTACAAGTGGTGCTCGAATGCGGGCAGGACAGAGTAACAGGCATTTTTCTTGCTGTTTTTTTTTTTTATTTTTGCATTGGTCTTAAAACCGTCATTTAAAGGGACAGTAGAGTGGATTTATGTCCTGTGTTAAAGCCGCACAAACCCTGAAAGCTGAAGCAATGGAGGAGCTTATTAAACAGCTGTCCTTGGCTAATGATAGGGAAATCCTAGAACTTAGGGGTTTCCAATAACATTTTGACTGCTGAACCACATTCAAAAAGATGTATTTAATATTCAAGCCTATAGTTTTAGCACCCATAGGCAGGAAGAACATTACAGTAAGTACATGGTGACATTCAATATAATTGTTCTGACTGAAGCTGGGGGCCTAACTAGATTTTATACTCTATACAAAGGTGGGGGCTACCTTGTAAGTCTCTTTGAAGTCCTGATTAACTTGTTGGTCAATTAACATATACATGTCACTTCCCAAGTTCTGTGGGAAATCAGAGATAAACCTATTCACAGCTGAAGGTGTGAATGGCATTTGACCACAGCCAAAACAGCTGTTACATCATATGACTTCTAACATATTGTATCCAATATATCTGGTTAATCAGAATACATGTTTTGATAATCATAACTAAATGTTTGATAAATAAATAGCTATTCCATTTACCCTATCAATCCCATTTCTTGGTCAAATTAAAAATTGACCACATAACTAACAAAACATAACATAACAGCACTATAACAAACAATTCATACACTGGTTGTGGACAGTTGGGTTCTTGACTATTCAGTGTAGAGATTCTTTTGGTGACAGTTAAAGCTGTGTGAGACCTAACTAGATGTGAATATGACAGGCAGTGATATTGGGAGAATGGAACAAACTAGGTCTCATAACACATGCACAACCTAACTTGCAAAAGAAAGGCAGATAAAATTACAATTTCTATAAATCGCTTCTAAATTCCAACATCTCCCTCCAACTGCATAATCTTAGTTTAAATATTTATTTTTCTAGTTCATATTCCTCCTAATTTATGTACCCAATTTACTTCTGCAGAAAAATCTCATTTTGCTTTGTCAAGGCTAAACAAAAATAAAAATACAAAAATGTCTAAAAACAAAAATTACACGTTGGTCTAACAATGTATGAACACCAAGTCTTTAGTTGATTCCTCTGCTGTAACTTTGACAGCTCGTCCTCCATAAGACTCCATTGCAACACCTTAAGAAGACATACAGTTTTCATACATAATCTTCTTTTCTTCAGGACTATCGCAGTCCACATGACAAGAAACTTCCAGTAGGTGTGCAGATCTTTTTTCAATTATAGCAAACTGAGCTGTGATTTTTTAGACAGCTGACGTGATAAGTATCAAAGCTTTTGAAAGCACGCTTTTCCATCAATGCTGTTTGTGGCGGATGTCATAAAGCCAAGGAATGAGGGAGGATATTTTTGAGGATGGCGTCACTCAGATTGTTAGTCCAACATTTGATCATTAACAAAAATGCCCATAAAGCCGTTGAGTTTTTTTACTGCTGAAGTAAATCTATGTTCTAAAGGTAAGACCTAGGAGAAAAGAAAAATGTCTTAATACAAGGAGAAACCATTCTCATTTACTATAAAATGTTATTCAACTGTCATTTAAAGTAAACTGTCTAGATCATAAACATTTATCATGAACAATAGGCTTCTCAGAAGAGGGGGGGCTATCACGTATGGCCTGGATCATTGATCCTACAGGAACTAAGAATGACAGGAGTATAGTGCAGTACTGGGGTTCAGGGTTCACAGGAGATACAGTTGATGTGTACAAGGATTCTAAGGCAGGAAGCATACCTAATGGTACTATCTGGGGAGAACGCAGCATGTCCGCACATGCAACAATGATGAGGGCCCTTGAAAGGGCCAAGGCGCAGAGTCTAAGGAACTGCCTTGTCTTCTCCAGAGCTCTTGATGGTAGAGATGGTTTTGTGCTGCAGACAGTTCCCCGGTTGCGGCCCTCTTACTCACCCAAGTAGGCAGATACCTAGAACTAAGGGCCAATAGACAAATGAGAATCCCTTGCAGCGCTGAGTTGCTGGGATCACTAAACAGTAGGGAGTAAAATTCAGGCTAACAGGTGTGTGCCTGGACACACACAGACATTGCGGACAGATACACAAAGACACATAAACAGCTAGAAATGAGTAGCCATGCAGATAGTCACACAGGAATCTATAAGAGCAGTGAAGTTGCATGGTGTCACCAAACAGGAACCTAGCTTACAAATACACTTGGAGACACAAAGGCAGACTTGCTTGGGACATTATTATTCAAAGCCTAGGGCAATCTGCTTCACCTTGAAAAGGCAGTACTGGCTGGGCATGTAGCTAATTCAATTAACAACAGGAGGTTTAATCTAGTCTTAAAAACAAGTTTTGTGGGACAAGATACAACCGCAGACCTTATAATATAAAGCATTGGAACTAAATGCCAATACCAATACATTAATCACACACA
This sequence comes from Aquarana catesbeiana, assembly GCF_042186555.1. Classification (NCBI taxonomy): domain Eukaryota; kingdom Metazoa; phylum Chordata; class Amphibia; order Anura; family Ranidae; genus Aquarana; species Aquarana catesbeiana. The sequence continues at coordinate 110,909,049 of NC_133330.1, read as the reverse complement.
TAAGTTGGACTTGATGGACTTGTGTCTTTTTTTTTTTTCTCTTCAATCTAACCTACTATGTAATACCACCAGACCTGCTGATCTTTGGGAATAGAGGAGACAGATCTGTGAAAAACCTGACAATCTGTGACAGGTCTAATTTAAAATCTTAATAATACCCAAGTAATTCTTAACACTCAATGTAGTAACACTGATTGTCATCATAGGTGTTTAAACTAGAGCAGCAATCAATGTTAATAACTTTTTCATCTTAAAATAATACACAAAAACTATATAAGGCTCAGTTCCCACTATTGCGACTTAAAGTTGCAACGACTTTGAAAAGGTTCTTGTACTACCTTGATGCGACATTCAATGCAACTCTGATCTAGAGACTGTGAAGATGGATCAAAGACACTCCAGAGTCTCTAAATCACATGACTTTGGTAGTCATTATAGTGGAAATGTAGTCTAAGACAAGAAACGCTTAATTATCTAGGGCAGGGGTGTCAAACTCAACTTCATCGTGGGCCGCATCAGCATTATGATTGTCCTCAAAAAGGGCCAGTTATATCTGTAAGATTAGATGTCCAGCGCATCTCCTCCCCTTACATTAGATGTCAAGAGCCACCCCACCATCAGAAGTTGAGTCCCCTACTCTCCCTTACATCACAGTTCACCCCCTTTCCTTATGCTGCTGCTGGGAAGAAGCTGGATGCATTGCTTGAAAGCAGAAAGTATGGGTCTGGAGGAGGACCAGAGGAGGGCTGGAGCTCTCCTGCAGCTGCAGGAGAGGTGCGAAGGCCACATGAAATGGCCTGGAGGGCTGGATTCGGCAACGGGCCTTGTGTTTGATACCTGTGATCTAGGGCATTGAAATTCATTAAATTTCAAAGCTCATACATGTCAGATCATAACACCACATACAATTTAGCACCTTATGTTGTAAATAGGAACAAGAAACTGGGCAGTACAGACTCAGATGACTGCATCAATATTTAGCTAGTGGGGGGAGTGAAACCCATAAATATTCACATATGAAAATAGAAACACTTTAGAACAATACTTCCACTTCCGCTTGGTGATTTGTCTTTGAAGGCTGTGGTCTCCTTCTGTTCGGAAGACCTTAAATAAATCCACTCAGGGCATAGAGCTAATCTGAGGAATAAGCATCAAATTTTAGTAACAACACATATTTTCCTCCTAAAAATAAACCAAAGGTTAGAGATATTTAGCATACAGTAAGCATTTTGAACATTTTCTTTCTTAGATGTTTTACCAGTGCACTTTTTCTAATACCAAAAATTGTTTGACGTCAAACTAAATGTTCACACGTGGATTTTATGTATGGTATACCATTACTATAAAAAAACTATTATTCACCATGGTTAAAAATGAGCAGCTCAAAAAAACTATTTTTTTTTATAAGTTCCCTTTTGTCTTGCAAGACAGTTATACTTCACCATACTGAGCACATTGGAAAACTTCTTCAAAAAACTGTTTCTTCTATGGAAACAAAGGTTACCGTTAATACACACACACATATAAATATACATTATTAGGAGGTATTTTAGTTTCTTTTTTTTTTTCATTTACAGATCACTCAATTTGCTTGACAGCTGTTTACACACAAGCCATGCAATTTAACCTGTGTCAAAGAAAAGGGGGGGGGGGGGGCTCGTTGCTCCTTTAAACTATAAAACACCAAAACTTTAATCATAAGTGAAAAAGGTTTTTTTTACGTCACTAATCTTTTAACATTTCACTTTAATTATTTTTATCAATTTTATTAAGTGTATTGGGTGTGGCTCCAATGACCACATGATTAGCCACCCCAGCAAGTATTTAAATTAACGATTTTCAGCTCACAGTTTTTAGATTAACTTTTCTTTCCTAAGGTCCCTAACTCACATTCATGCATACACTAGGGACAATTTAGACAGGATCCAATTAACCTACCAGCCTTTCTCCAGAGTGTAGGAGTACCCGGAGGAAACCCATGCAGGCACAGGGAGAACACACAAACTTCATGTAGGTAAAGTCGTGGTTTGGATCAACTGTTTTGCTGATACAGCACTTTGGGCATATTGATACAACTATCACGACATAACAATCCATGGATCTCACACACATATATACAACAAACATGACTCCCACACTTAGCCACCCTGTAGACAAAAATATTTCTCTAATAAAACTGCACTTTCCCTTCTCTTTTTTTTTTTTTTTATAAGTTCACTCATCTATAATGGGCTCTAATCCATATGTCTACTTAGGTCATTATAAGTGCGTAGGGTGGTAGGGTATAATGTGCTTGCAGTTATTTTAGCAATGTTATTATTAGGTTCAAATTCATATACAGGACAATAAGTTTCTTTCATTCACTTTTTTCAACATTTTTGTCATTTGTTTTAGTCTTCTAGTGGTACAAAACCCCTGTGTGCTTTGGTTCCATTCCTTGAGGGACTCGTCCACTCATGTTAATAGGGGTTCAGTTACACAAACTGAATGGGGTCACACAAACCACAGCAAACATTGCGCCTGAAATAGGGCAAGCCATTCACACAGAACACACACTTGCAAGGACAATAATAAGTATAGATAGTATGGAAAGTAAGAAAAAAAAAAAAAAAACGTAAAAAAAATAATAAAATTCAACAGTCAAGGTTCTTGGAAAGAGTACTTCTACATGACATCAACTTACGCAAATCAGTACAGCACAATGGGAAATCACAGTAAACAGAAAGTTAGCTTACCTTAGCCAGTTTCCAGCTTGTGTTGTCCTGTTCTGTGTCTCAGCAGCGTCTGCAAAGTATCGATTTCCGGCTGCGAAGGACCAATTGATAGGGAAATCCCAGAACTTAGGGGTTTCCAATAACATTTTGACTGCTGAACCACATTCAAAAAGATGTATTTAATATTCAAGCCTATAGTTTTAGCACCCATAGGCAGGGAGAACAATACAGTAAGTACATGGTGACATTCAATATAATTGTTCTGACTGAAGCTGCGGGCCTAACTAGATTTTATACTCTATACTAGGGATGAGCTGAACACAACCCTGTTCGGTTCGCACCAGAACTTGTGAACAGGCAAAAAATTTGTTCGAACACGCGAACACCGTTAAAGTCTATGGGACACGAACATGAATAATCAAAAGTGCTAATTTTGAAAGGCTTATATGCAAGTTATTGTCATAAAAAGTGTTTGGGGACCTGGGTCCTGCCCCAGGGGACATGGATCATGGATGGCCGTTTTTTGGGGAGCAGTGATTTTAATAATGCTTAAAGTGAAACAATAAAAGTGTAATATTCCTTTAAATTTCGTACCTAGGGGGTGTCTATAGTATGCCTGTAAAGGGGCGCATGTTTCCCGTGTTTAGAACAGTCTGACAGCAAAATGACATTTCTAAAGGAAAAAAGTCATTTAAAACTACTTGCGGCTATTAATGAATTGCCGGTCCGACAATACACATAAAAGTTCATTGATAAAAATGGCATGGGAATTCCCCACAGGGGAACCCCGAACCAAAATTTTAAAAAAAATGACGTGGGGGTCCCCCTAAATTCCATACCAGGCCCTTCAGGTCTGGTATGGATATTAAGGGGAACCCCGGCCAATTTTTTTTTTAAAAATGGCGTGGGGTCCCCCTCAAAATCTATACCAGACCCTTTAGGTCTGGTATGGGTTTTAAGGGGAACCCCGCACCAAAATTTAAAAAAAAAACGGCGTGGGGTCCCCCCAAAAATCCATACCAGACCCTTATCTGAGCACGCAACCTGGCAGGCTGCAGGAAAAGAGGGGGGGCGAGAGAGCACCCCCCCTCCTGAACCGTACCAGGCCACATGCCTTCAATATTGGGAGGGTGCTTTGGGGCAGCCCCCCAAAACACCTTGTCCCCATGTTGATGGGGACAAGGGCCTCATCCCCACAACCCTTGCCCAGTGTTGTGGGGGTCTGCGGGTGGGGGGCTTATCGGAATCTGGAAGCTCCCTTTAACAAGGGGACCCCCAGATCCCGGCCCTCCCCCCTGTGTGAAATGGTAAGGGGGTACAAAAGTACCCCTATCATTTCACAAAACAACTGTCAAAAATGTTAAAAATGACAAGAGACAGTTTTTGACAATTCCTTTATTTAAATGCTTCTTCTTTTTTCTATCTTCTATCTTCTTTCTTCTATCTTTTATCTTCTATCTTCCTTCGGTTTCTTCCTCCATCTTCTTCTTCTGGTTCTTCTGGTTCTTCCTCCAGTGTTCTCGTCCAGCATCTTCCTCCGTGGGGTCTTCTTCCCTTCTTCTCCTCGGGCCGCTCCTCATACATGATGGCATGATGGGAGGCTCCCGCTGTGTGACGCTTCTCCTCTTCTGACGGTTCTTAAATAACGGGGGGCGGGGGCCCCCCTCTGACACACAGGGACTTGACGGGGACTTCCCTGTGGCATTCCCCGTGACATCAGAAGGGGGCGGGGTTATGTAACAGGTGACCCTGCGGGGTAACCCTGCCCCCTCACAACAACCGGGCAAGGGTTGTGGGGATGAGGCCCTTGTCCCCATCAACATGGGGACAAGGTGTTTTGGGGGCTACTCCAAAGCACCCTCCCAATGTTGAGGGGATGTGGCCTGGTACGGTTCAGGAGGGGGGGTGCTCTCTGGTCCTCCCCTCTTTTCCTGCAGCCTGCCATGCTGCGTGCTGGCATAAGGGTCTGGTATGGATTTTTGGGGGGACCCCACGCCATTTTTTAAAAAAAAATTGGGGCGGGGTTCCCCTTAAAATCCATACCAGACCTGAAGGGTCTGGTATAGATTTTGAGGGGGACCCCACGCCATTTTTTAAAAAAAATTTGGCCTGGGTTCCCCTTAATATCCATACCAAACCTGAAGGGCCTGGTATGGAATTTAGGGGGACCCCATGTCAATTTCTTTTTACATTTCGGTTCTGGGTTCCCCTGTGGGGAATTCCCATGCCGTTGTTATCAATGAACTTTTATCTGTATTGTCGGACCGGCAATTCATTAATAGCCGCGCGTAGTTTTAAATTACTTTTTTCCTTTGAAATGTCATTTTGCTGTCAGACTGTTCCAAACACGGGAAACATGCACCCCTTTACAGGCATACTATAGACACCCCTCAGGTATGAAATTTAAAGGAATATTACACTTTTATTGTTTCACTTTAAACATTATTAAAATCACTGCTCCCGAAAAAACTGCCGTTTTTAAAACTTTTTTTTGCATTGATCCATGTCCCCTGGGGCAGGACCCAGGTCCCCAAGCATATAAGCCTTTAAAATTAGCACTTTTGATTTCTCCCATAGACTTTTAAAGGGTGTTCCGCGGCTTTCGAATTTGACGCGAACACCCCAATTTGCTCGCTGTCCGGTGAACTGGCGAACAGCCGATGTTCGAGTCGAACATGAGTTCGACTCGAACTCGAAGCTCATCCCTACTCTATACAAAGGTGGGGGCTACCTTGTAAGTCTCTTTGAAGTCCTGATTAACTTGTTGGTCAATTAACATATACATGTCACTTCCCAAGTTCTGTGGGAAATCAGAGATAAACCTATTCACAGCTGAAGGTGTGAATGGCATTTGACCACAGCCAAAACAGCTGTTACATCATATGACTTCTAACATATTGTATCCAATATATCTGGTTAATCAGAATACCTGTTTTGATAATCATAACTAAATGTTTGATAAATAAATATCTATTCCATTTACCCTATCACTAATATACAAGCGCAGACTCGCCATGAGGAAGCTAATCAGCGCTTAGCAACCCAGCTGGAGGTACAGCAAGAAAATACTCGCCTTTTGGTGGCCCAGTTGGCAGTCCAGCAAGCGACCCAACAAGGGGTTATGCAGGCTCAGGATTACTGCCTTAAAAGAAGTAGTGCAGCAGCTTTCTCAGGGCCGTGAGCAAGTGGCTGTTGCCCCTGGCAACCAGGTGACCATGAGGGGCAAGCCATTTTTTTGCAGAAGTTGTCCCTGAGTGATGATGTAGAGGCATTTCTTGCTACATTTGAGAGGACAGCAGAGAGAGAAGGGTGGCCCCAGGACCAGTGGGCCGGCCTAATTGCTCCTTTCCTAACCGGAGATCCTCAAAAAGCCTACTTCGACCTGCCACCGAATGACCCTAAAGACTATCAAAAATTAAAAGCAGAAATACTGGCTCATTTGGGGGTGACTACAGCTGTTCGGGCCCAACCAATGCACCAATGGAAGTATCATCCAGATCGTCCACCACGGTCTCAAATGCATGACCTGGTGCAACTGGTAAAAAAATGGCTGCAGCCCAAAGTGTTGTCTGGCCCCCAAATCGTGGAGCAGGTTGTGCTGGACCGATACCTAAGGTCACTGCCAGACGACCTTCAATGGTGGGTCAGCCATGGAGACCCCAAAACAGTGAACCTCTTTGTCGAGATGGTGGAACGATATACAGTGGTGGAGGATCTGCTTGGCCCTACCAAGCGCCAAGGACCCAGTCTGCCATGGCCTATTCGATCGACTGCTGTCCTTCGAAAGGACATCCCCCGGAGCCCTGGAACCAACACCCCGGAAGGTCAAGAGTCACTCCCGATACCTCCTCAGTGATCTGTTCCTGCTCGGAGAGGAGGGGATGTACAATGTTGGCGGTGTCATTCCTGGGGCCATACCCGGGCCCACTGCCCACTGCAAAAGGGGCCCATGGAATGCGGGGTTCTTCGGAGGAGGTCTTTTTATGCCCATAAAGCATGTACAAGACATCTTGACCTTGGAGAAGAGAAATTTGAGTGTGAAGTCCAAGTGAACCACCTCCCTACCTGGGCTTTGTTGGACTCCGGGAGCATGGTAACCCTGGTTCATCCTAGAGTAATTGGGAAGATCGGTCCGGTAAGCAAAACTTTACGGGTTGTGTGCATTCACGAGGACACTAGAGAGTACCCTCTCATCTCGGTGTCCATCTCCACAGCATGTGACACTGGTACTCAAGAGGTGGGGGTGGTAAAGAACTTGGTACATGATGTTATCATAGGACGAGACTGTCCATTATTTGCAAAACTGTGGGGACAAGGAGAACTACCTGAACGGTCCAGAGACTGGGGAGAAACTAGTCTCTCTGTTCCTGCTGTTGAGAGGAATAACCCTGAAATGCCGAATGTTCTTAATGTGGATCCAGTTGATGAAAATGCTAATAATTTGGTTAATGGTGATGAAAGCAGTGCTGATACTGTTAAGGACGTCAAAGTGTGTGGTTCACAGACCTACCTGAACACTGAAGACGGGGGGGGACCTTCCCCACTTCAGGTAATGCTGGGGGAAGAGGATGAGGAAGTGGCCGCTACCCCTGCCCTGCCGGATTTGGGTGTTCCTCAGGGGGCATTTGGTACTGCCCAGATACAGGACCCCACTTTGGCCAATTCACGGGAACAGGTTGTAGTAGTAAATTGAGTTCCCCAAGAGCCAGGTGCGAATGAGCGGTGGCCACACTTTGCCATATGTAATGAATTGCTTTATCGGGTTACCAAAGTGAGAGAAAATGTGGTAGAGCAATTATTGGTATCCCAACAGTATAGACGCAAGGTCCTGGACCTGGCCCATGACGATGTTTTAGGGGACACCTGGGAGTTGAAAAGACTGAGGCACGGATCACCGACTGGTTTTACTGGTCAGGTCTGAAAGCAGAGGTAAGGAGATACTGTACTTCTTGTCCCACCTGTCAGTTGACCGCTCCGGTGACCCACTTCCGGAGTCCTTTGGTCCCTCTGCCCATAATTGAGGTCCCATTCGAGAGGATAGCCATGGATATAGTGGGTCCCTTGGTAAAGTTGGCTCGAGGTCACTCCTACATACTGGTTATCCTCGACTATGCCACCCAATATCCTGAGGTGCTACCGCTGCGGAATACCTCCTCTAAGGCTATTGCCTGGGAATTATTCCAGTTGTTTACAGGAACTGGTTTTCCCAAGGAAATACTCACGGACCAGGGCACCCCGTTTATGTCGAGGGTTATGGCCGATGTGTGCAAGCTCTTCCAGGTTAAACAGCTGCGCACATCAGTCTACCATCCCCAAACGGATGGGTTGGTAGAACGCTTAAGTAAGACCCTTAAATCTATGCTCAAGAGAGTGGGACTGCCTGTTACCAGCTCTCCTGTTTGCTATCCAGGAAGTGCTCCAGGCCTCCACTGGGTTTTCGCCCTTTGAGTTGGTATATAGGCGGAGACCTCGCGGACTACTGGATTTTGTTAAAGAGGAATGGGAAAGTGAACCTATTCAGCATAAGAGTGTTCTTGAATATGTTTCCCAAATGCAGGAGAGGATCCGAACTGTGATGCCACAAGTCAAGGAACATTTACAAAAAGCCCAGGAGGCTCAACGACGGGTCTATAATAGGGCTGCTAAAATAAGGAACTTCCAAGTGGGGGATCGAGTAGCGGTGTTGATTCCCACTGTGGAAAGTAAATTCTTGGCCAGGTGGCAAGGCCCCTTTGAAGTTGTAGAAAAAGTGGGAGAGGTAAATTATAGAGTCCACCAACCAGGTAAGAGGAAACCCTATCAAATATATCATGTAAACTTGTTAAAGCCCTGGACAGAGAGGGAACCAGTGACCTCCCTGGCTTGTGCAAGATTGGCGCCTCGGGTTGGGGTGGAGAGTGTCCAAGTAGCAAATACCCTGTCTAAAACCCAAAGTCAGCAGGCAAAGGAGTTCTTGCAGACAAATAAAGAGAAATTTTCAGACTTGCCAGGGCTCACGAGTATCATAGAGCATGATATTATCACGGAACCAGGAGTCAAAGTTTTTGTCCGGCCCTACCGCATCCCAGAGGCCCAAAGGAAGGCTGTTTCAGAGGAAGTGAAGAAGATGTTAGACCTGGAGATTATTGAAGAATCGTAGAGTGAGTGGTCAAGCCCGATTGTGTTGGTACCGAAGCCCAATCGGACTCTGCGATTCTGCAATGACTTCCGAAAACTTAATGAAGTTTCACGGTTTGATGCCTACCCCATGCCCCGGGTAGATGAGCTTATTGAGAGACTAGGTCCAGCCAGGTATATCACTACATTAGACCTTACCAAGGGATATTGGCAAATCCCATTGACTAAGGCTGCTAGAGAGAAAACTGCTTTTTCTACCCCAGGGGGGAGTTTTCAGTACAAAAGGATGCCTTTTGGATTGCAAACTGCTCCAGCCACATTCCAACAAGCAATAGATAGGATTTTACGACCTCACTGGAAGTATGCCTCAGTGTACTTGGATGACATAGTCATTTTTAGCAGAGACTGGGAATCACATTTGCCCAAAGTCCAGGCAGTGCTGGACTCTCTTTGGAAGCAGGGGTTTACAATAAACCCTGAAAAATGTGCTTTGGGAATGGAGGAGGTGAAATACCTGGGCTATATCGTGGGTAGAGGGGCGGTGAAACCTCAGGTCAGTAAGGTAGAGGCTATACAGAGTTGGCCCCGTCCCCTCACAAAAAAGCAGGTACGTGCATTCCTGGGCATGGTGGGATACTACAGGAGGTTTGTACCCAACTTTGCCACATTGGCGGCTCCATTGACCAGTCTGACTAAGGGTCAGAAATCGGTCATGGTGAAGTGGAATGCAGATGCTGAGAAGGCCTTTTTGGAGCTCAAGTCGGCACTGTGCCAACACCCTGTCCTGGTAGCACCCAATTTTTCAAAAGAGTTTGTTGTCCAAACTGATGCTTCCGATGTAGGATTGGGAGCGGTGTTGTCACAGGTTGTTCATGGAGAGGAGCACCCGGTAGTCTTCCTCAGTAGGAAGTTAACACCAGCGGAGAAAAACTACGCTATAATTGAACAAGAGTGTCTGGCCATTAAGTGGGCTCTGTAATCCCTCAGATATTACCTTTTGGGGAGGAAGTTTAGGCTGATTTCTGACCATGCCCCTTTAACATGGCTGAGACAAGGTAAAGGGAATAATGCCAGGGTTACTTGGTGGTTCCTGGCACTCCAGGAATTTAAATTTGTAGTGGAGCATAGGCCCGGGAGACTGCATCAAAATGCAGATGCCCTCTCCCGAGTCCATTGTTTGAGCTCCACTGTTGCCTCCACCTCCTTGGCGTTGGGGCACAGGGGGGGATATGTACAGGACGCCGTGGCTGGGTCCTGGAAGGATGCTATGTTTCCCCTCTGTTTGGACTGTGGTCCCTTTAAGGGAACAAAAAGGTTAACTTACCTGTCAGAGGAAGTGGGTTTAAAACAAGACAGGAAGTTATAGATGGGTGTGGATGAGTGTAGAGGAAAATGTGGATGGTAGATGGTGTTTTTGTGTGCAGCAACAAAAGTGAACAGCAGTGTCCTGCCTGGAAGCCTCCTGGCAGGGGAAGCTATCTGCAACAGAAATCAAGGACTGTTTAACTGTGATAGCAGTTCTGGACTTTACAAGTCGGTGAGACTGAAATCTCTTTCTTTTGTTTTTGCTGCTGTAAAGCTATTAAAGTTCAATAAACCTCCTTTTGAGTGAAAAGTCTGTGTCCTGCGATCTAGCTGGTTCCCCGATCTTTACAATATATATATATATATATATATATATATATATATATATATATATATATATATATATATATATATATATATATATATATATAATATAAGACTGTATATTATATATATCAAATACACTGCCTGCTTGCCACTAACTATGCTGCCTAATCCCTCTTCATTCATTACACTATACGGCTGCCGTGTAAGCCTTATATAGTGTGGGGCATGGACTTAGTCCCCCTGAGCCATGATTGGCCAAAGGCATCCTGCCTTGGGCCAATTATGGCTCTCTCAACAGAGTGTACTGTGATTGGCCAAAGCATGCAGGTCAGGTGCGTGCTTTGTCCAATCATCATACAGCAATGCTATACGATCTTGCATTGCATTATGGGGCATTCCGCTGTGCTCTAAATTATTTTTCAATTGTATTTCTTATCTCTATTATTAGTACCAATACTAAATCTGAGCCCTCATATAAACATACATTTAGTTTAGAATCCTGTATTTATTATGTAATCATGTATTATTTTCATCCTAGTACATACATAGTTTGGGTATTGAACATTGTAAAAAAATGTCCTCTCATGTTGTGATCCTGTCATGTCTGCTTTAATGTTCAATATGGTATGTGATGCCCCTCACTGGCAGTGTCAGTTTAACTTTTATATAACATCTCTAATTATTGTTCGGCTAAGAATAATGCTCTGATTGCTATAAGTAGTCTTTCTACCCATTTCACGTTGTTTTGACAACATCCAAATACTATCTTCATTGAAGTCCACTCCTACTGACACTTGTAATGTGGTGTCAGAATATCACGCCCTTTCCCGGCCCCCTCCAGCCTATCACCACTCTGCTCTCCAGACCGGAAGTGTTAGGATCACCGCTGTGGGATAGAGGCTTGGCTTTCCGAGTGGAGCGCACTGGCGCCGCATCAGTATGGCGGATGACGTCATTGCGCACACTCGGATTACGACGCCGGACCCATTGGGCGGAGCGGGACGGTTCTCCGACCAATGGGACCTGGCTGTATTGAAAGAGAGGCTTGGTGCGCACTCGGTCTAGTTCCGAACTAGCCGACCAAGCGGCCATTCTAATTTTTAGTAGTTTATTTAAACTTTATATTTGCTAGTGATAGCGGTTTAACACCGCTCATTGCCCCTTATATATTAACTTAACACCATATTTCAATAACCAGGAAATGACACCAATTGCACCACTTCCGGTATTGTGACACTCCCAGTGGGGGTAATTTTCTGTTTAAATAGCGGTGAGGTGGGGGGGCTCCACACCCCGGATGAAGGCTTAGTAGCCGAAACATGTCGGGTGGACCCCTCACGATTACCGCAATTGATTCTATATGAGCTGGTTTTGATCTCCTACCATCTGTGGTGAGACCCCTCCCCCCATTTTGGAAGCCGAGGATAATCTGACGATTCATCTCGCCAGACCTGGTGGTCATCAAGCTTTCTTTGACTTGTAATGTATGTCTTTTTCAAGTCACCTGATTCTGGTAAGCCTCCTTTGAAGCTTTGGTGATGGTTTTGCCACCTATTTAGACCTCCCACCCATCTGTGACCTATTTATCCGTTTGCCAGAAGTGAACAATTTCGTTCTTGAAGAAGCCCCGGGAATTTTTATTTTTATTCATTTTCTCAGTTTTTTTAGCACATAACCCTTACAGACTTTTGGTGGTGGTCCTTTTTTTCATTATTCACTACCATTATAATTATCAATCTTTTATGGACTATATTATTTGAGTTGTCACTATTGTATGGTTTTCTAGACCCATTTTCTATTTTTACACCACGAATTTATATTCCTTACTGTAGCCACTTTTAAATGATAATTTGTATTACCTAGTGTTGTTTCAATACCTGTTTTTTCCGTAAAGGACATATTGATTCACTATTTATGTATGTTATACTCAGAATTTGTATATACACATAGTGCTACACTATTCTTTTACTGTTAGCACATAGATTAAAATGATTTTTACTCAAAACACACACACAATTACGTAGTGGTCGGGGCATGTTTATATTGTTGTAGTGGAAAGAGAAATGTATTAGTCAAGCTGAAATCTTATAGTAAATTTGTCTCCCAAGCTGTCTTGCTGCTTACCAATGTGTCCTGTGGGGCAGCTTAAAGGGGTTGTAAACCCTCAAGGTTTTTCACATTAATGCATTGTATACATTAAGGTGAAAAACCTTTTGTAGTGCAGCATGCCCCCAGAGCCCCCTTTTCAGACATCCCAAGTCTCCCGCATTTAACTGCAGGCTCCCGGACACCCGCGAGCACCAGGTGATCTCCTGACTGTGCCTGTCACTCAGCAACAGAGCAGGACAAACGCCGAGTGGAGTACGCCCCCCCGAACAGAGTATGCGCCGTTCCAAAGCTGGCTGCGCTTGGCCAGGAAGCAGGCACAGTGACGTCTTGGTGCTTTTACAAAATACAGCAGGGCCGACCGGGACAGGGCCAGCCAGGGGAGCTAGGAGGACTCGGGATTGAGAGCGGCCGCTCCTCCTGGCTCCTTCAGTGGGCTGGTGTCCCTGCTCTCCACCGTGCCTTGTCTCTTCTGCCTGCAGATCAGCCTGATGGGCCCCGGACTCAGAGACTTTAGTAATCCACGATCCGTCCTGCTCCCTGCTGCCCCGACCCTGAATGCAGAAGCACATGTGAGCAGAGGTATTCTGTAGTTTGAGAGGTGTGCAAGGTGTGTTTTATTCACCGTTGTGGCACGGCTTCATTCACTGCTTCTCCCTCTTCACGTTTGCATTCCCCGGCTACATGTGCTATCTGTGTCCAGTGGTGAAGCCTGTTGATTTACTGCTTGCTGGTGCCATAATCCTAATGCCCTGTACACACGGTCGGACATTGATCGGACATTCCGGCAACAAAATCCATCGTTTTTTTCAGACGGATTTTGGCTCAAACTTGTCTTGCATACACACGGTCGCACAAAGTTGTTGGAATTTCCGAACGTCAAGAACGCAGTGACGTACACCACATACGACGAGACTATAAAAGGGCAGTTCAGTACCAAGCGCGCCACCCTTTGGGCTCCTTTTGCTAATCTCGTGTTAGTAAACGTTTGGTGAGATACGATCTGCGCTTTTTCAGACTCGTGGTTTTCAGATCATATTTCTGGTGTTCAGTTTGTGCTTGTGGGTTTGTATCTGTTCTTCCATGTGTGCAGCGAGTTCCCATTGATTTTTCATTGTGTTCTTGTCCGTTCGTTACTGATTTTCAGGTCGCTCTTCACAGGCCTTGCTGTTCTTCATTGAGTTCTGTTACTTCGTTCTGACCAGCCGACCGTTTTGAAGCCATGTTGCGTGTACGTACTCATCATAGAGTTCATGCTGTGCAGGGGCTTGGTGTTGGGGTTCTTACTTTGACACAAGCCCAGTCCATGAACAGGGCGAGGAGGAGTTCATGGACCAAGAACTGGTTGCTCCAGCATGACCAGTTCTGTCACATGCCTTTGCTCCGTGAGATCCGTGAGAATAATCCTGAGGATTTCAGGAACTTTCTCCGGATGACTGTCCCCGTGTTTCACCGTTTGTTGGCTTTGCTGACCCCTTATATCAGCAGGCAGGATACCTGCATGTGGCAAGCCATCACTCCAGAGCAGAGGCTAGTCGCCACCCTGCGGTACTTGGCGACGGGGAGAAGCCTGCAGGACTTCAAGTTCTCGACAGTCATCTCCCCCCAGGCTCTGAGGATCATTATCCCAGAGACCTGTTCGGCCATTATTCAAGGTTCTGCAGAAGGAGTATTTAAGGTAAGATTTTTATCCTTTTAACATCACATTTTATTGTATTTAATGTTTGATAATATATTGTATTTCTTTCCTCATTCCCTAATTGCAATGCTTGTAATATGCTGTGAATGTCCCCTTTGTCCTCATGCATGCTGGATTTAAAAAAAAAAAATGTTGTCCTTCATACGTATTTGCTTTCACTTACCTCCCCAGCATGCTCTCCTGGGCCTATATCCACCTCGTCTAGTCACTTAACAATGTATTTTGTCAGCTCCATAGTAGTGCTTTACCCTAAATACCCCCAAAAATGTGTAAAAATTTGATTAGTGCTTTAAATTCAGGCAGAGTGCCAGAGGTTTTTTTTTTTTTTAACCCTCCCTCCCCCCCAACTGCTAAGTCAGCTGATACCAATCCTCTATCTGCTGACTTTGCCAAAGCCATACACACTATACCTACCTCTTTTGTGGTCAGATTTATGGATGAATTCCCCAAAGCATGTAGTGCAAGGACCTGCCTGAATACTTTTAAATGGTACTGTTTAAAGTTTTTGTATCCTATTATTATCTTGATAGGTAATAGCAGAATGTAAAAATGTGTTAAAATGTGTACAGTGTGTATTTATATCTTTGTATTATGACACTTCTTACCTGTCCAATGGGCTGCCAATAGTGTAACTAAGGAGGTGCTGGCCAAAGTAATACACATTATTTAGGCATTCATCTCTCAATGAAGTGGGGAGGGTTACCTGTCTAAAACATCTCCCCCCCTAAAATTTTTAAAATGGCTCATGAGAGGGGGGAGGAATCTGATAGGTGGACCATATACCTTTGTCTTTAAATACTCCCTAAAATAAATGTTATACTGATGTTGGCCAAGAATATTTGTGTCTAATCTGCTTTCCATGTTTATGTGCAAAACGATTAATGTTTTTTTCTTGTTTGACTCCACAGTTTCCTTCCAACCCACAGGAATGGCAGACTGTGGCCTCCCACTTTGACCAGCGGTGGGACTTTCCCAACTGCGTTGGGGCAATTGATGGGAAACACGTCCACATCGTCCCACCCCCCAACTCGGGGTCATACTATTACAACTACAAGGGGTTCAATAGTATTGTGATGTTGGCGGTGGTGTCGGCTACTTATGAGTTTCTGTATGTGGATGTGGGGAAGAATGGCCGGATGTCAGATGGTGGAGTCATCACCCACACAGAGTTCTACAGGCATCTCCAGAATGGCAGCTTGGGCTTGCAACCTCCAGAAGACAATGCCGAAGGACTCCCTTTTGTCTTTGTTGCAGATGAAGCATTTGCGCTGGGGGACCACCTCATGCGGCCATTCCCTATGAGGACCCTCACCCTGGACCAGAGGGTTTTTAATTACCGGCTGGCCAGAGCCAGAAGAGTGGTGGAAAACATGTTTGGAATAATGGCCAGCCGGTTCCGCCTATTTCTTACACCGATACACATGGCGGAATATAAACTCAATCACATCATCTTGGCTTGCTGTGTTCTCCACAATTTTCTAAGGAAAAATTCTGTGAACTATGCTGCCTCAGTTGTGCCGGAGGCCGGAATTCAGAATGAAACAACCCTGACGGCGCTTGAAACTGGCCGTCCTGGCTTGCCCCCCCAGAGTGCCCGTGAGGTCCGTCTAAGATACATGGAATACTTTGCGGGTAGGGGGGCCATCGATATGCCAGACAATGTCTGAGATATTTTTTAAATAAAATTTTAAACTCAACAAATATTTGCTTTGATTTTCTGCTTGGCTTTCTTTTAGCTGACCATGACCGAAATTTGGGGAGTGTGTTATTTACTAAAGGAAAATACACTTTGCACTAAAAGTGCACTTGAGACTGCACTGAAACTGCACTTGTAGTCCAAAGTTGATTTGCTTTTAGTAAATAACCCCCATTGTCACTGAAAACAACAACTTTATACTCCAAAAAATGCTTTAGAGTATTGAAAGAAGAAGCCACACATTGTTGATTATCAATCTTTTTAATCAAAGCACAATCACATGTGTGTTTATAAAAGGGTTTTTGAACAAACCAATGTTTGTTGTATAACAATTTTTTAGGTCACATAAATAAGTAGAAATTGCCTTTTAAGGTAAAACAGACATGTTTTAAACAATAAAAAAATACACAACTCTGGTACTTACAAAGTTCAACTTTTATAGAAAGTGAAGGCAATATCAGACATGAGTATTTATTTAACTGTGTTTGATATTGCGTTCAGCAGATGGAGTGATGTCACCCCTGGAAAAGCCAAATTTTGAAGATGCACACAAATTGCTGAAATGTCAACATGTGCTAGCTGCCATCATGGGGGATCAATGGACGTGTTTTGTGGGTGCAACCCCTTCCTCTCAGCTACTTTATTATTGAGAAACGGGTTGCACCCACAAAACACGTACATTGATCTCCCGTGATGGCAGATAGCACATGTTGACACACTGTGTGCATCTTCAAAATTTGGCTTTTCTATAATATGTCAAAAATTAGTCATAAAAACAACAATAAACCTGGAATAAGTTAGGGATTTCTGGGTGTTTTATATTCTCCCTAAAACATCAATGATGTTCTTCATTTTGTTTTGAACATCATTGATGTTTTGCTTAATGTTTTCTAAATCCCTATTACACCCCATTATCTCCCCGATGAGGATCTGGGCACTTTCACTTGTGAAATTACATTCCTCTTCCACAACATCACGATCACCTAAAAGAAAAAAAAAACACACACCATGTATTATAAATATGCAGGCACCCATCTCTTACCTGAGCCTGTGGTCGCAGACACTCACCTGTTGTGGTGGCAATTTCAATAACGTCTCCCTCCTCCTCCTCTGGTTGGGTTTGGCGGATTTCCCCTTCTTCCTGAGGTGGGGGGTCCATGGTCTCCTCTGATGAGTGGTGTCCTCTGAGTCTTTTCTCTCCTATGTGAAAAAAAATAGGTATACTTAGCACACAGATATTTGATGGCAGAAATAGGAATGTGAAACATTGCTTGGAAGTGGGGTACAATTGTCTGTTTTGGCAGAGTTCTAAAATGAAGAAATATTTTTGTCCTTTGTCAAGCTTGAATATTTACCTGTTTTGTGCAAGCTTCACAGATGGAGACACCCCTATAGTATCCACTGGAGCACCTGTGTGGGCCTCCTAATAAAAAGGGTGTTCTTGTGTCCCACACTAGTGCTCCTGCGTCCAGATGTGTAAACAGCTGCTGAGTGTCCTCTCCTTACACAGAATCTAGTTTGCATTTCATTCTAGTTACAAACACTGTTAATAAATGATATATTGTTCAAACATGGCATGGTAATATGTGGAATTACACCCCAAAATACATTCTGCTGCTTCTCCTGAGTACAGGGATAGTTCATGTGTGAGATTTTTTGGGAGCCTAGCCGCGTACAGGCCCCCGAAATCCAAGCACCGCTTCAGGATTTCTAAGGGTGTACATTTTTTATTTCACTCCTCACTACCTATCACAGTTTCGAAGGCCATAAAATGCTAGGACAGTTCAACCCCCCCCATGACCCCATTTTTGAAAGTAGACACCCTATGGTATTTTCTAAGAGGCATGGTGAGTATTTTGCCGATCTCATTTATTTTTGAAAATGAAGAAGGAAAAGAAAAATGTATTTTTTTTCTTTTTTTAAATTTACAAAACTTTGTGACAAAAAGCGAGATCTGCAAAATACTTAACATGCCCCTCAGCAAATAGCTTGGGGTGTCTACTTTCCAAAATGGGGTCATTTGGGGGGGTTTGTGATATATGGGCATTTCATCGCCTCCGAAACTGTGATAGGCAGTGAGGAGTGAAATAAAAAATGTACGCCCTTAGAAAGCCTGAAGGCAGTGATTGGTTTTCGGGGTCCTGTACATGGTTAGACTACCAAAAAGTCCCACACATGTGGTATCCCCATACTCAGAAGAAGCAGCAGAATGTATTTTGGGATGTAATTCCACATATAACCATGCCATGTTTGAACAACATATCATTTAGCGACAACTTTGTATAAAAACAAAAAAAAAATTCCCTAAACTTGTGGCAAAATATAAAATACTCAACATGCCTCTCAGCAAATAGCTTGAAGTGTCTTCTTTCCAAAATGGGGTCATTTGTGTTTTTTTGTGCTATCTTGTCATTTCATGCGTGGTTAGACTGCCAAAAAGTCCCACACATGTGGTATCCCCATACTCAGGAGAAGCAGCAGAATGTATTTTGGGGTGTAATTTCACATACCCATGGCATGTTTGAGCAATAGATAATTTAGTGACAACTTTGTGCAAAAAAAAAATCGTCATTTTCCCGCAACTTGTGGCAAAATTTAAAATAGTCCATGGACTCAACATGCTTATCAGCAAATAGCTTGGGGTGTCTACTTTCCAAAATGAGGTCATTTGGGGGCTGGGGGGTTGTGCTATCTTAGCATTTTATGGCCTCGAAACTGTGATAGGTAGTGAGATGTGAAATCAAAAATTTACACCCTTAGAAATCCTGAAGGCAGTGCTTGGATTTTGTGGTTCTGTATGCAGCTGGGCTCCCAAAAAGTCTCACACATGAGGTATCCCCATACTCAGGAGAAGCAGCAGAATGTATTTTGGGGTGTAATTCCACATATAACCGTGGCATGTGTGAGCAATATATCATTTAGTGACAACTTTGTGTACATTTTTTTTGTCATTTTTTTAATCACTTGTGACAAAAAAATAAAATATTCAATGGGCTCAACATGCCTCTCAGCAATTTCCTTGGGGTGTCTACTTTCCAAAATGGGGTCATAAACTAAAAGCTGCGTAAATTCCAGAAAATGTACTCTAGTTTGTAGACGCTATAACTTTTGCGCAAACCAATAAATATATGCTTATTGACATTTTTTTTTACCAAAGACATGTGGCTGAATACATTTTGGCCTAAATGTATGACTAAAATTGAGTTTATTAAATTTTTTTATAACAAAAAGTAGAAAATATCATTTTTTTTCACAATTTTCGGTCATTTTCCATTTATATCGTAAAAAATAAATATCACAGAGGCAATCAAATACCATCAATAGAAAGCTCTATTTGTGGGGAAAAAAGGACGCAAATTTCGTTTGGGTACAGCATTGCATGACCGCTCAATAAAGAGAATATACCAAGTAATTCTGCGCTGCCAAAAAAAAAACAAAACGAATAAGCAGCTAACACAGCCAATAGGATATATGCATATGGAAAGAAAACAAAATAAGTGTAGCGCTAAAACAATCTTAAATGTCCCATATAGAAACAATATAGTCCAAGAGATGGTGAAAACATCTAGGTGAAACTTAGAAGAAAGTCCTCCATGTTTATAAGACTCATAATAACTGATAGTCCATAGAAATTACGTGGCTTCTTGTGAGGAACAAATCAATAAGTGTGTGACATCTGAAGTGAAGACAAAAGAAGCACACCACTACCGACAATAAGAAGGCTTATCGGATCTATTGAACCCAAAGAGACATACGCCCAGTTGGGTCAAAACAGGCTTGGGTGGTGGGTGGCTGTAGGTGATCCAGAGGGGTTGTAAAGATGGAGGTCCTGGAATGAACCGTGGACTGGTGTGTCCCACAGGATGATGTTAGGAAGCAGATGGTAATAGTATTAGGTGGAGAGGAAAGAAGGAAAGGCCACATAGTGTAAATCCATAAAACAGGTATCGAATTTATTAGAAATGAGAGATACACTCACATGTAAATCTTTAAAATCAGCGCTGTAAATGTGTGGCGGCAGTGGGGTCCTACCCGACGCATTTCGTCCTCTTAGATGTCGTCTGGGGGTCCCCCCACTGCAGCCAACGAAGTATATATAGAAAATATGGCCATAATGATGAGAGACAGCTTCACATTGTGTATAATTGTTACTTCCGGTATTCGGGCAAGATGGCCACTCGGCGTGCGTTCCACGACTCGCCATGGAGCCCATTGTGGATACCGGAAGTGAAACCATTAAGGTCAATGATGTACTAGTTAGATTTACCCAAAAGTGTCCCATCTTAACTTGTGGTGTGGTCATCTTGTGCATAAATGAAAAAATATAAAAGAAAAGATTTGTGTATATCACGCAGCATCTCCGAAATTGCTTGCAGAGATTGCGCGCAATGACTATAAAAAAACGTAATGATTGTATGTGTATCCACATTTAGTGTAAAAAATGTGTATTATGTATGAAAAACATACGTTATGTGTGAAAGAGAAATTATGAATTATAATCTTTAACCGGTGCATTGATTGGTGTAATATATTGTCCCTCCCGTGGGGGGAACAATGTATATACAAACACATAAGTGTGTGTGAATGGTGATGCTGCACAAAAAAACAATGTGTATCTTTATGTGTTGTATCAAGAGTATATGCATTGTGTATCAGTTCAGTGCAAATATTAATGTGAGAAATGTAATTCCCCATGCACAGATACATTACTGTGGGATGGTTGGATGATGACCATAATAAACCTAAAATCTTATATGGGTGCACATGTGTGGAGTGGGCTCCCATAATGATGCACAAGTAAATAACCATCTCCCACATGTAAAATCCAATAGAACGCATGTGCGTGATGCATACAAGTATGAATGACTGAATCTGTACATGCAGGTGGAATAAAACCAAACAAAGATAAATAAAGTTAAAATTTAAAATTTAGAAAGGAGAGAGCAACAAAGAAAAAAAGGAAGAAAAAACAAAGGAACTGGGCATCAAGCTCTGTTGATGAAGGCATTGACGTCCAGTTCCACATTAATGCCCAAAGGAAAAAATGTACGGAGCTCGTGGATCCAGAAGGTCTCTAAACGAGACACCCCTCTGGTCATGGCGTCACCCCCCCAGGGGGGAACATATCTATCTATCACCACAAATTGTGTCCCCTCAATTACACGGTTGTGATTCAGCTTATAGTGTCTGGGGACAGTATGTTTGGTATCTCCGCTCTTGATAAGAGCAATGTGCTTGGCTACTCTAACAGCGAAAGAGCGGATGGTACGGCCCACATACTGTTTCCCGCAGTGACATGTGATCAAATATACAATGTAGCTAGTGGTACAGGTACAAAACTGTTTAATAGGATATCGTTTTTGGGTGACCGAAGATGTAAAGGACACCATTTTTCGTCCTATTCCAGAATTGTGCTGACACACTGTACACTTTCTGCACGAGTAAAAACCTTCCATCTCATGGAACAGAGGCTGGCGTATGGGGGGGTTGATGATGTTTGGAGCTATTTTGCTCTGTAGAGTAGGGGCTCCTCTAAAGATGACTTTCGCCCGATCTGGCAAAACTGTACTCAGGACTCGGTCGTTTTTGAGAATACCCCAATGTTTGGAGAGGATGGCTCTAACTTGTTTATGTTGGATAGAAAAGGAAGTTAGCAAGGACCATCTAAAAATGTCTCCTTGTTCTTTTTTGGGTCTTTCTTCTAATAATAACTCCCTGTTTGTCTCAAGGGCATGTTGAAACTCGCGATCAACAAGGTGAAGATCATAGTCTTTATCTACAAATTTGGTTCTTAGAAGCTTGGACTGTGCTCTGAAGGTATCAATGTCGGAACAATTTCTCCATAGCCTGAGAAATTGACTCCGCGGTACAGAGTCAAGCCAGGATCGATGATGACAGCTGTCTGGTGGTATGAAGCTGTTATGTTCCGTGGCTTTAAAATGTGTCTGGAATTAGAATCTACCATTCCGTATTCAGATTTCCAGGTCTAGGAAATTGATCTTATCTTTACTGGCTGTATAGGATAGGGATATGCCTCTGTCATTGTCGTTCAAACGTTTGAAAAACGAATCAAGTGATTCAGCACTTCCCTTCCATAGGAGGAGGATGTCGTCAATATACCATGCCTACATACTAAGGGAAGAATCCCTGTTGGCATAGATGACATCCTCCTCCCATTTTGCCATAAATAGATTGGTGAGGCCAGGGGCAAATTTGGTGCCCATAGCCCCGCCACGTAACTGAAGATAGTATTGTTGATTGAACCAAAAGTAGCTTCGCTTAGTAGCGAATTCCAACAATTCCATGATGAAGGAACGTTGGAAGGGGGCAATACTAGGCTCTTTTTCTAGAAAGTACTGAACAGCATCTATACCCTTTTCTTGGGGTATGCACATGTAAAGGGATGCAACATCCGCTGTAGCAATAATATGGTCCTCATGTAGCTCCAAACTCTCCAATAAACGGATGGTGGCTCCTGTGTCCTTCAAATAGGATGGCATCCGTCTTACTAGAGGTTGGAGGTAAAAGTCAATGTACCTGCCTATACGTGAGGTGACAGAGTCTATCCCACTCACGATAGGCCAGCCGGGAGGTTGTACTGGATTCTTATGGACCTTGGGCAGATAGTAAATAGTTGGAACCCTAGGTGCCAAAGGTACCAAGAAGTCTCTCTCATTTCTATTTAAAATTTTTTGGTCATAACCTCTTTTCACGATATCGGATAACTCTCTCTTGTACAAAGAGGTGGGGTTGTTAGGTACTATTTTATACATGTCTGATTCATTAAGAATTCTGCACATCTCTGATTCGTAATCCTTCTTGTCCAAGATGACAATCCCACCACCCTTGTCGGCCGGGCGAATAACCAGGTCTTTTCATGAAAACAGGGACTTAAAGCCTGTGCTGGACAAGGGGTGGTGGCGTATATGTTTATCTGGAAGTTCTGCTAGATCCTTAAGAACAAGGTCCCTGAATATACTTATAGCTGGTGCTACAGGAACGGATGGTTTGAACAATGAAGGATTAGACAGACCAGAGTGAACAGTTCCAGATAATGCAGCGCTACCCCCGCTTCTATAAGGGTTAGAGATGAGGTAGCGTTGAACATTCAACTTACGTATGTACTTATGGATATCAATAAAAGTACCAAATCTGTCCAGTTTTTTTGGGGGGGCAAATTTAAGGCCCTTATCTAGGACAGAAAGTTCCTCCCTAGTCAATGGTTTGGTACTTAAATTGAAAACTCCTTGACCTTTCAGGTTCTCCTTCTTTTTCCTCCTTTGTGTTTTCCTCCCTCCCCTTGTACCTCTCTTGGGTCTGGACCCCTTTTTCGTGGTCTTTGGTCCTCGTGAAAAACCTGGCCACTATATTGGTTGGCATTGGATTGGTGGTAATTATGAGATGACTGTTCATGCCTGAATCCAGGGTCATGTCTGTAGTCATTTCTATACTCATCATCCCGTGTGCCTCTAAGGGGAGAGAACCTGTTGTGAGTGGCAAGGGGAGATTGGTAATAATAGTGGGGGTTAGTGTGGTATGTGTCGACATAATCTCTGTGTCAAGATGAGGAAGTATCTCTACGTCCCGAACAGGGTTCAGAGTGATGCATAACACGACTACGTTGGCCCCTCCCCCCACGTTTACCTCTATTTTGACCCCTACCTCTCTGGCTGCCATAAGGGGTATGTGGACTATAGTGGCATGTTCCAGTTCGTGGTGGGGATTCGTGCCTTAAGTCATCTCTCCTTCTAACACCAACTGGGGTACCTATGGGTTGAACCTCTGTACTTATTGTTCCAGATGTAGAGGTACTAGGGGGACCCACTACGGAGGATGAAGTGGTAGTAACCACTGGGTTGGAGACATAAAGTTTTTGCCAACCAAACACGGTACCATAACTCAAGAGAGAGTTATCCGATATTGTGAAAAGAGGTTATGACCAAAAAAATTGAAATAGAAAGGAGAGAGACTTCTTGGTACCTTTGGCACCTAGGGTTCCAACTATTTACTATCTGCCCAAGGTCCATAAGAATCCAGTACAACCTCCCAGCCGGCCTATCAAGAGTGGGATAGACTCTGTCACCTCACATATAGGCAGGTACATTGACTTTTACCTCCAGCCTCTAGTAAGACGGATGCCATCCTATTTGAAGGACACAGGAGCCACCATCCGTTTATTGGAGAGTTTGGAGCTACATGAGGACCATATTATTGCTACAGCGGATGTTGCATTCCTTTACACGTGCATATCCCAAGAAAAGGGTATAGATGCTGTTTAGTACTTTCTAGAAAAAGAGCCTAGTATTGCCCCCTTCCAACGTTCCTTCATCATGGAATTGTTGGAATTCGCTACTAAGCGAAGCTACTTTTGGTTCAATCAACAATACTATCTTCAGTTACGTGGCATGGCTATGGGCACTAAATTTGCCCCTAGCCTTACCAATCTATTTATGGCAAAATGGGAGGAGGATGTCGTCTATGCCAACAGGGATTCTTCCCTTACTAGGTGGGCATGGTATATTGACGACATCCTCCTCCTATGGAAGGGTAGTGCTGAATCACTTGATTCGCTTTTCAAACGTTTGAACGACAATGACAGAGGCATATCCCTATCCTATACAGCCAGTAAAGATAAGATCAATTTCCTAGACCTAGAAATCAGAATACGGAATGGTAGATTCCAATTCCGGACACATTTTAAAGCCACGGATCGTAACAGCTTCATACCACCAGACAGCTGTCATCATCGATCCTGGCTTGACTCTGTACCGCGGAGTCAATTTCTCAGGCTATGGAGAAATTGTTCGGACATTGATACCTAAAGAGCACAGTCCGAGCTTCTAAGAACCAAATTTGTAGATAAAGACTACGATCCTCACCTTGTTGATCGTGAGTTTCAACATGCCCTTGAGACAAACAGGGAGTTATTATTAGAAGAAAGACCCAAAAAAGAACAAGGAGACATTTTTAGATGGTCCTTGCTAACTTCCTTTTCTATCCAACATAAACAAGTTAGAGCCATCCTCTCCAAACATTGGGGTATTCTCAAAAACGACCGAGTCCTGAGTACAGTTTTGCCAGATCGGGTCGAAAGTCATCTTTAGAGGAGCCCCTACTCTACAGAGCAAAATAGCTCCAAACATCATCAACCCCCCCCCCCATACACCAGCCTCTCTTCCATGAGATGGAAGGTTTTTACTTGTGCAGAAAGTGTACAGTGTGTCAGCACAATTCTGGAATTGGACGAAAAACGGTGTCCTTTACATCTTCGGTCACCCAAAAATGATATCCTATTAAACAGTTTTGTACCTGTACCACTAGCTACATTGTATATTTGATCACATGTCACTGCGGGAAACAGTATGTGGGTCGTACCATCCGCTTTTTCGCTGTTAGAGTAGCCGTGCACATTGCTCTTATCAAGAGCGGAGATACCAAACATACTGTCCCCAGACACTATAAGCTGAATCACAACCGTGTATTTGAGGGGACACAATTTATGGTGATAGATATGTTCCCTCCTGGAGGGGTGACGCCATGACCAGAGGGGTGTCTCGTTTAGAGACCTTCTGGATCCACGAGCTCCGTACATTTTTTCCTCGTTTTCTCACGTTAATATTTGCACTGAACTGATACACAATGCATATACTCTTGATACAACACATAAAGATACACATTGTTTTTTGTGCAGCATCACCATTCACACACACTTATGTGTTTGTATATACATTGTTCCCCCCACGGGAGGGACAATATATTACACCAATCAATGCACCGGTTAAAGATTATAATTCATAATTTCTCTTTCACACATAACGTATGTTTTTCATACATAATACACATTTTTTACACTAAATGTGGATACACATACAATCATTACGTTTTTTTATAGTCATTACGCGCAATCTCTGCAAGCAATTTCGGAGATGCTGCGTGATATACACAAATCTTTTCTTTTATAGTTTTTCATTTATGCACAAGATGACCACACCACAAGTTAAGATGGGACACTTTTGGGTAAATCTAACTAGTACATCATTGACCTTAATGGTTTCACTTCCGGTATCCACAATGGGCTCCATGGCGAGTCGTGGAACGCACGTCGAGTGGCCATCTTGCCCGAATACCGGAAGTAACAATTATACACAATGTGGAGCTGCCTCTCATTATGGCCATATTTTCTATATATACTTCGTTGGCTGCAGTGGGGGGACCCCCCAGACGACGTCTAAGAGGACAAAACGCGTCAGGTAGGACCCCACTGCCGCCACACATTTACAGCGCTGATTTTAAAGATTTACATGTGAGTGTATCTCTCATTTTTAATAAATTCGATACCTCTTTTATGGATTTACACTATGTGGCCTTTCCTTCTTTCCTCTCCACCTAATACTATTACCATCTGCTTCCTAACATCATCCTGAGGGACACACCAGTCCACGGTTCATTCCAGGACCTCCATCTTTACAACCCCTCTGGATCACCTACAGCCACCCACCACCCAAGCATGTTTTGACCCAACTGGGCGTATGTCTCTTTGGGTGCAATAGATCCGGTAAGCCTTCTTATTGTCGGTGGTGGTGTGCTTCTTTTGTCTTCACTTCAGATGTCACGCACTTATTGATTTGTTCCTCACAAGAAGTCACGTAATTTCTATGGACTATCAGTTATTATGAGTCTTATAAACATGAAGGATTTTCTTCTAAGTTTCACCTAGATGTTTTCACCATCTCTTGGACTATATTGTTTCTATGTTGGACATTTAAGATTGTTTTAGCGCTACACTTATTTTGTTTTCTTTCCATGTGCATATATCCTATTGGCCGTGTTAGCTGCTTATTCATTTTGTTTTTTTGGGCAGCGCAGAATTACTTGGTATATTCTCTTTTCTGCGATTTTTTTGTGATTATATTTTGCTGCAGCCCATTTAATTCCATAGCAACATGGATGTTTTCGACTACAGAGCCTCCCGTACCGTCAACATGGAGGGAGTCTTTGTAGTCACAGGGAATGACACTGAATTAGGAGGTTTATATATGAGGCTCAAGCACATCGTGTCCTCTGAACTCCATTTACAATGGGACGTGGCGTTTCTTGGACAGTATATCTCTGACTATATTGTCCCTAGAAGTCTTAGGTGGGATGTACACCCACCACAGGGAGAACCTGAGATTGATTCTTGGTTCAGATATTTTAATGAGGCTGGGATCAGCCTCCTCAGCGTCCTTATCTGTCAGGACTATACTCACCGAGGCCGAGATGCCGAGAGCGGCTCGCCCTTACGACCATGCGCACCCGACCCCTGGAGGTGATACAGGGAGTTGGGGGCACGCGGAGGCACGGGCTTCCGGAGGGGACTGGATTCCTGAAGGAAGTCCGTGTAGCCGTGGACACAGAAGAAGCTGCAAACAAATGATTAGCTGAAACTGGGGTACCAAGGCGGGCAAGTCCGTATTCAGGCAGAGATCAGGAGTGGGGTATCTGGCAAGAGCAAGTCCGTGTAACAGGCTGAGATCAGGGGTATCAGGCAGACAAGGGGTAATCCGTTAAACAAGCAGAGGTCAGAGGTATCCGGCAGGCAGAGAGAGTAGTCCGTAAAACTAGCAGAGGTCAGGGGTATCCGGCAGGCAGGGAGAGTAGTCCGTTAAACTTAGCAGAGGTCAGGGGTATCTGGCAGGCAGAGAGAGCAGTCCGTTTACTTAGCAGAGGTCAGGGGTATCCGGCAGGCAGAGAGAGTAGTCCGTTAAACTTAGCAGAGGTCAGGGGTATCCGGCAGGCAGAGAGAGTAGTCCGTTTACTTAGCAGAGTAGCACAGGGAACACACTAGGGAAACTCAGGGACAGAGGACAGGGCACAGCTGACGACTAACCAGCAACCCGACTGGGCGCTGGAGCCGTCAGAAGTAGCCCACCGGCGATCGCGTCAGCGTGACGCGCCGCCGGGCACCCGCACGGCCACGGCGCGCACACGGGGACCGCCGTGCACCCGCGCGCGCCGCACCATTGGGCCGCGAACGAGTGTACGGTGCAGCGTGAGTCCTCCGCGCATGCGCCGTGGAGCCCGGCGGACGGAGGCGGCTTGTGCCTCCTGACAGTGCCCCCCTCCTAAGGGCGGACACTGAACGCCCAGACTGGACATCACTTCCGGGTGGTCTCGGTGGAAAGCTTGAATTAAGCGTGGTGCATGTAGGTTCCTTGCAGGTTCCCAAGAGTTGTCCTCAGGTGGATAACCCTTCCACTGGATCAGATACTGCAGTTGTCTGCCCTTCTTCCTACAGTTAAGGATGGACTCCACCTCAAATTCATTCTCTCCATCCACCCTAACTGGTGGCGGAGGAAGCTCCCCTCTTTCCGGAAAAGTGTTGTCCACCACAGGCTTCAGTAAGGACACGTGGAAGACAGGGTGGATCCTATAAGTCTTTGGTAATGCTAGCTCCATAGCCACAGGGTTGATAATCCTTTTGATGGGGAAGGGACCAATAAACTTGGGTCCCAATTTCCGTGAAGGCACGGATAGTTTAAGGTTGGTAGTGGATAACCAGACTTCTTCTCCAAGTTTAAAGGTTGGATTTTTCCCCCTGCCCCGGTCATATTGCTCTTTGTAATCCGTTTGAGCCCTCTGCAACATGTCCTGAATCCTTCGGAAATTTGCCTGTAAGGAGGCCACTCTGTCATGCACGGCAGGGACTGCTATTTCGGGAACATCGTTGGACAGGAAGGTGGGATGGAATCCACAATTTGCCCAGAAAGGCGTTTGGTTAGTAGCGGTGTGAACAGAATTGTTATACGCAAATTCTGCGTATGGGAGAAGGCTTGCCCAGTCATCTTGAGATCCCGAGCAGAAGCACCGCAGGTATTGCTCTAGGGTCTGGTTCGTCCTCTCCGTTTGGCCGTTACTCTGAGGATGGTAGGCTGATGAGAGGCAGACTTTGATATTTAAGGCTTTGCAGAGCTCCCTCCAAAACTTGGACGTAAATTGTACACCCCTGTCCGATACGATGTTCTTTAGTACGCCATGGAGCCTGATGATTTCCTTGAGAAAAATATTGGCAGTCTCTAAGGCCGAGGGGGTGCCCTTCATGGGCAAAAAATGGGCCATCTTGGAGAGACGGTCAACCACGACAAAAATAGTGGTAAAGCCCCCCGAGGCTGGCAGGTCTACTATGAAATCCATGGAGACGTCAGACCATGGTCGTTCAGGGATCGGTAGAGGTCTTAGTAAACCCCAGGACTTGGTGTTTCGCCCCTTGTTCCGCTGACACGGAGGGCAGGATGCCACATACTCCTTGCAATCCCGTCTCCACCCAGGCCACCAAAAGGAACGGGAAACCAGCTCAGACGTTTTTCTGACTCCAAAATGCCCTGCGAGTCTATGGTCGTGGCACATCTGAAGGGTTAGTGACCGTGTCTCCCGAGGTACAAAAATTTTTCCACGAATCCAGAAGAAATTACCATTTCTCTTCAAGGACTGCACCTCTGGTTCCGTGCAAGAGTTGGATGATGATTTGATGGATGACATCAAATCCACTTGTGCCACCCCAAGGAAGTTTTGGGAAGAAAGGATAGTACCAGGTTCTGACGTCTGGGACTCTGCCGAGAACATCCGTGAGAGTGCGTCTGCCTTTCCATTCTTTGAGCCAGGTCTATAGGATATGTGGAAGTTGAAGCGGGAGAAAAAGAGAGCCCAGCGGGCTTGTCTAGGTCTTAATCGCTTTGCTGTCCGTAAGTACTCAAGGTTCTTATGATCTGTAAATATCATTACCGGATGTAATGCACCTTCGAGCAGATACCTCCATTCTTCAAGAGCAAATTTTATGGCCAGCAACTCCCTGTCACCTACGTCATAGTTTAACTCGGGCGGGCTGAGTTTCCGAGAAGCGAATGCAACGGGGTGAAGGATAGCCTTGGGCCCTTGCCTTTGAGAGAGAATTGCTCCTGTGGCAATTTCCGAAGCGTCCACCTCCAAAACATATGGTTGGGAAGGATCGGGGTGGCAAAGAATTGGAGCCGAACTAAACAGATCCTTTAATTTCAAAAAAGCCTCTTGTGCGGCCTCACTCCACTGGAAAGAGTTGTGCTGACGGGTTAGCTGGGTGATGGGTGCTACAATGGTCGAGAATCCGACAATGAATTTCCGATAAAAGTTAGCAAAACCTATGAAACGTTGAACCCCCTTTTTATCAGATGGAGCTGGCCAATCTTGGATGGCCTGTATCTTTTGGGGATCCATTGCGATCCCGCCGGCCGATATGATGAACCCCAGGAATTGTACCACTGATCTCTCGAATTCACACTTTTCCATCTTCAGATAAAGCTTGTGCTGTCTTAATATAGTAAGGACCTTTTTGACATGCCCCCTGTGTAACTCAATCGTGGGAGAGAAAATGAGTATGTCATCCAGGTAAACGACAAGGAAGTCATCCAGGTATTCTCGGAATATGTCGTTTACTAGGTGCTGGAACGTGGCTGGAGCATTGCATAGCCCGAATGGCATCACCAGATACTCGAAGTGTCCAAACCTGGATCTGAACGCTGTCTTCCATTCATCCCCGGCTCTGATTCTAACAAGGTTATAGGCACCCCGCAGGTCTAATTTGGAAAAGACCCTGGCAGATCGGAATCGTTGGAATAGCTCCGGGATGAGTGGTAATGGGTATCTATTCTTAATGGTGATATTGTTAAGCTGCCGGTAGTCCACACAAGGTCTAAGGGACCCATCTTTCTTCCCGACGAAGAATATTCCTGCTCCAGCAGGTGAGGATGAAGGACGGATAAACCCCTTTTCCAGATTCTCATCGATGTACTGTCTGAGCGCCTCCAGTTCAGTCTCGGAGAGAGGGAATATACGACCGAACGGAATCACGGATCCCGGCAACAGGTCGATCGGACAGTCATAAGGCCGATGAGGTGGTAGGCGGTCAGCCATTTGTTTATTAAAGACCTCCTGGAACTCCAGATATTCAGAGGGAATCTGTTGAAGGTTGTCTGACGAGGTAGTAACCGTAGCACAAACCTTCGGAGTTAAAGGGAGGCAATGCTCCAAGCAGTATGGAGAGGAGAAGGACACCATCTTGGAGCTCCATTGGATCTGCGGGTCATGAGCTTGTAACCAGGGCAGGCCAAGGATGACTGGGAAGATGGGAGAGTGGATGAGGTCGAGCCGTAGGAGTTCCCGATGCCCGGAGTCGGTGGTTACTAGGATAGGCTGGGTCTCCTGGGTGATGGGACCTGAACTAGGAAGAGAGCCATCGGCTAGATGCACTTGTAAACCTTGGGCCTTTGTTTGCAAGGGGATACGGAGGCTGCGGGCCAAGGCTGCATCCATGAAGCAGCTACAGGCCCCCGAATCAATGATGGCGGGTAGGCGAGACTCCCCTTCCGGCAGCTGCAAGGAAACAGACAACATCACATAAGATTTTGGAGCATCATTATCCAGATGATTCATTAATCTAGGCTGAAGGAACTTACTGGGCCTTATTGGACAACTGCGCAGGAAGTGTCCCGCTCCCCCGCAGTACAGACACAAATTGGACTGCCGTCTGCGTTGCCTCTCTTCCGAAGTTAGCGGGGCCCGGACCAGGCCTAGCTGCATGGGCTCAGCTTCAGGAGGTGTTGTGGAAGACGGTGATGGCGTGGATGGGGCTCTAAACGACGTCCACGTAGGGCGTGGACCCTGAAACCGCTCCGAGCGACGTTCTCGCAAGCGCCTGTCCAGTTTCGTGGCTGCCTGAATGAGCTCTTCTAAGGTCTCCGGAGTCTCCATCCTGGCTAGCTCATCCTTGAGGAGTTCAGACAAGCCTTGACGGTACTGGTAGCGGAGAGCCGGCTCATTCCAATTCGTGTCGGCCGCCCACTTACGGAACTCCACCGTATAATCTTCGATGGGTCTCCTTCCTTGGGACAAGTGGTGGAGAGTGGCTTCAGCGGTAGCCTTCCGTTGTGGATCATCGTAGAGTTGGGACATACCCTCGAAGAAGGTATCTATGGAATTTAACACAGGACTTCCCTGTTCCATTAATCCATGGGCCCAGGCCTGAGGTTCCTCTGACAGCAGCGAGATAGCGAAACCCACTTTAACGATCTCTGATGCAAATGTCCGGGGCTGAAGGGCAAAGTAAAGCGAACATGCGTTTTTAAAAGCTCTGAATCTTTTACGGTCCCCGGAGAACCGTTCGGGCGTAGGGACCCTGGGTTCAGGAAGTGCCATGACAACGGTAGGGCTGGCGGTGGCCTGGGGGAGCGACCCTTCATTGCTGGGTGCCGGAACTGCAGTGGCGGAGGGAAGTACTCCAGCAATCTGTTGGAGACGGCTGTCAATTTGAGTATACCCCTCCTGTAACTTCTGGACTGAGTCGGCCAGGGTGGAGACCTGTTGGCACAGGATCTCCAAAGGAGAGCGCGCTCTGTCGGCCTCGGACATCTGGCTGGTTAGTACTGTCAGGACTATACTCACCGAGGCCGAGATGCCGAGAGCGGCTCGCCCTTACGACCACGCGCACCCGACCCCTGGAGGTGATACAGGGAGTTGGGGGCACGCGGAGGCACGGGCTTCCGGAGGGGACTGGATTCCTGAAGGAAGTCCGTGTAGCCGTGGACACAGAAGAAGCTGCAAACAAATGATTAGCTGAAACTGGGGTACCAAGGCGGGCAAGTCCGTATTCAGGCAGAGATCAGGAGTGGGGTATCTGGCAAGAGCAAGTCCGTGTAACAGGCTGAGATCAGGGGTATCAGGCAGACAAGGGGTAATCCGTTAAACAAGCAGAGGTCAGAGGTATCCGGCAGGCAGAGAGAGTAGTCCGTAAAACTAGCAGAGGTCAGGGGTATCCGGCAGGCAGGGAGAGTAGTCCGTTAAACTTAGCAGAGGTCAGGGGTATCTGGCAGGCAGAGAGAGCAGTCCGTTTACTTAGCAGAGGTCAGGGGTATCCGGCAGGCAGAGAGAGTAGTCCGTTAAACTTAGCAGAGGTCAGGGGTATCCGGCAGGCAGAGAGAGTAGTCCGTTTACTTAGCAGAGTAGCACAGGGAACACACTAGGGAAACTCAGGGACAGAGGACAGGGCACAGCTGACGACTAACCAGCAACCCGACTGGGCGCTGGAGCCGTCAGAAGTAGCCCACCGGCGAGCGCGTCAGCGTGACGCGCCGCCGGGCACCCGCACGGCCACGGCGCGCACACGGGGACCGCCGTGCACCCGCGCGCGCCGCACCATTGGGCCGCGAACGAGTGTACGGCGCAGCGTGAGTCCTCCGCGCATGCGCCGTGGAGCCCGGCGGACGGAGGCGGCTTGTGCCTCCTGACATTATCACCAAGAAACGAAGTAAACTCTCATTTATTGGACAAGAAGATTAAAGAGATTAAGGACAAACTTCTATCCTAAAAAAATTCTATATATAATGTATGTATAATGCTCTTTCTTCCAATCTCCAGAATTATTTGGAAAAGGAAGACAAAGACCAGAAAAACAAAAAACAAAAAAAGTACTCTAGGGATATGGGGGACTACAAGAATGGTACCGTGTTTGGTTGGCAAAAACTTTGTCTCCAACCCAGTGGTTACCACCACTTCATCCTCCGTAGTGGGTCCCCCTAGTACCTCTACATCTGGAACAATAAGTACAGAGGTTCAACCCATAGGTACCCCAGTTGGTGTTAGAAGGAGAGATGACTTAAGGCACGAATCCCCACCACGAACTGGAACACGCCACTATAGTCCACATACCCCTTATGGCAGCCAGAGAGGTAGGGGTCAAAATAGAGGTAAACGTGGGGGGAGGGGCCAACGTAGTCATGGCAAGCATCACTCTGAACCCTATTCGGGACGTAGAGATACTTCCTCATCTCGACACAGAGATTATGTCGACACTATGTTGGACATTTAAGATTGTTTTAGCGCTACACTTATTTTGTTTTCATGACCGCGCAATAACCAAAACTGTAAAAAGTGCCTGGTCATTGAGCAGCCACATCCTCCGGGGCTGAAGTGGTGAATAACTGGCAGTAATAATAGACCACTTCCATGATGGCAGAAGCAGAAAAAATAATGCTACAAATGATATGGTAAAGCTCTAGAATCAGATGTACCTTATTCTTCCTACTACATCCTCCTCACAGGAATACTCCTCAGGCATATCTCCAATAGCAACATGGGTAATGGCTTCATCTCCTCTTTACTAGCATATATATCAGGTAATGTACTGCTATAAAACAAACCAAAGAAAAACTGCGCTCTCAAAATGTACATATACATCAATAGAACAATAATGTCATCAATTGTGTGACCAGTGAATTAAAGTGCTTATAAGTCCAAAAAACTCCAAAGTAAACATATGAACACTCTGTTGTATCCAAATGCCTTTGTGACCAAATACACCAGTGACTTTGTGCATCTCCTCTTCGCCAACATTCACATGTGCATCCTACTCGCCAGAGCGTATTGACCCCCATTACAGGTAGTCAAAAAAAGCATAGCTGGATGTTTCCACTTGAAGAGAAAAACAGCCTGGGGCAAGCTATCACTGATGATGCTCTGAGATTCCTAGGTACTCATACCGGCCCATGAAGAGGTAAAGAAAAAGGCTCTCATAGTGCAGCATGTACAGGTAGTTTATTAAAATCATTTAAAAAACACACTTAACAGCGTGTATGTGTTCCAAAGCATATAAAATCAGAGGATGTGGTAATGCGCTCCACCTGCGTTCCAGAAAAGCGGAAGTGACGTGCTATGTTTGATCCCACTCAACGCATTTCGTCAGTGTGCATCTGAAGTCATCAGGGGTCAAGTGCTGTTATGCTGTATTTTACTTTTATGATCCTAGAAAAAGGAAGCCACACAGTGGGCAAATAACTAGAATGACTATATCAGCAAATGGCTCACTGGTTTTCCTTCCATTTTCTCCAACTGAACATTACAGTTAGATTGTCAATATGTTTAGTCTGGAAAAAAAAGGTGACTTATACTTAAAGTGGTTGTAAAGGTAAAAGGTTTTCTTTACCTAAATGTATTCTCTGCATTATGGTAAAAAATAACTTTTAATAGTAGCTCCCCACCCCGCCCCTGCCTAAATATCAATCTGAGCCTGATCTCGATCCATCCCTGTATACATCTACAGCAGCTTTTCTTTCTTTCTTCTTTCTATCTCTCCCTTGTCTTGCAGGCTTGGCTAAGAGCTGTGGGAGCCATTGACTTTTGCTGCTGTCAGTCAAAACCTGTGAGCTGAGAGAAGGGGGAGGGTCGAGGCGGGCTGTGTGTCTGAATAGATGCAAACAGCTCAGCTCAGTATCGAGAATGCATGAGTGCCCCCTTGGGAATCGGCTTCTTATAGTGGGCATTCGGCAGGGGGAGCGATTGCACAGAGCAGGTAAGTATGACACGTTTATTATTTTAGTTAAAAAATTACAGATTTACAATCATTTTTGGGTCTGTATAATAAACTGAAAAATTAACGAAATATTGTACAAAGAGATATCTGATGTCCATAAATAGGGATGCGCTAAACATACCTGGGTTCGGTGTGAGGCAGGTTCACAGAACATGATTAGAGTTCAGTTGCTGAATCCAAATCTTATTGAAGTCAAGAGCCGAATGTTAAAAACAGTAACCACTTTTTAGACTTTTATATGCAAGGGATTATCAAACAAATAGCATGGGGCTGGGCAATGCACTGGAGAGCATGTAACAAAGGAAAAACATTTATAAAAAAAAAATCATCTGGAAGGGAGCAGTGATTTTAATAATGCTTTAAGGCAGGGCTTGGCAAATTTGCTTTGAATCTAGGAGCCAGCTAAAAAAGTTAGGAGCCAGTACAGGTGACACCAACAGAGCAATCTACACGCCTTCCTGATAAGTATAAGTAACTTGAGGGCTAAATCTGCTAAATCTGCCTCAAGTTACTTATACTTAGCAGGAAGGAGCGTAGACTGCTCTGTTGGTGTCACCTGTTAGGTTAGTTTAGTAAGAGGGATTATGCTTATGAGCATTAGAATGTCCTTGCACCACACTAAAATGGCTGCCGGACATGTCTATGTAGTAAACTACAAGAAAATACCCGACGGAAAATCATATGTTTTGAACTACAAGAAAATGGCCGATGACCAGGTATTTAACAGACAGTACCACTGTCCAATGAGAATCCCCCTGATGAAGATACGATATTTCCCTTGTATCGACACGCGTAGGGGAGGGGACTGGACGGTGCAGGAGGCAGTTGATCTGTCATATGGAGTAGGAGCACACTATCTCATCCACGGCTTGGCGCTCTTAAGGCATGCTATAGAGCGGTGCACTAACGCACCAGACCCATGTGAGTACCCTATTATAGGACTTTGTTTGCATTAAATAAAATCTTTTAAAACGTTATCACACTATGGAAATCTCTTTTTGATATTCATATATGAGGATGCCACATCTTTCAGCAGTATTTGGACCTTGCAACCTGACCTGGAATCCGTTTTGATGATTCAAAAGCGTGTACTGACCAAACTTAATTGCGAGGTCACACGCTCTGAGGTGAGCGACCATTACCTTGGAGTGGGGAGCACCTGAGTGTAATCACTGCTGAAGATCGCTATATTCACAGTTACCTATCAAGTCATGTTTATTATCTTTGTATTAGGGACGCTGAAAACTGACTCTGGATGGTCAGAGAATCACAGACCTATATGCACCTGAGCACTTTATGGATCCCTTTTGTATCAATATTTATATTTTATGAAATGTGTGTATATTCACACTATATGATGTTGTAAGCTGTATGACGACAACAGTCGCTTATATATATTTTTTATTCTTGGGATTGAATTTATAGGCACATCACTTTAGTTAACAATTTTGTTTTTTAGGTTTTTTGTTGCAGGTTCAGCAGATCATTAAAGGAAATTACAGCTTTAGACACCATTCCATTAATCTATACCAGACCCTTATCCTAGATGGGGACCTGATATAGCTGTTAATTGGGGACCCCACACAAAAATATTGTGTGGGGTTCCCTCTAAAAATCCATACCATACCATAGGATCTGGTATGGGTGTTAAGAGGGAGCCCAAGCAAAAAAAAAAAACAGTGGGGTCCACCCAAATTCCATACTAGACCCTTATTTGCCCATGCAGCCTAGCAGGCCAGGAAAGACCCCCTTCCTCTGGCAAAACATGTTATCCCCATGTTGATGAGGACAAGGGCCTCTTCCCCACAACTCTGGCCTGTTGGATGTGGGGGCCTGCAGGCGGGGGGTTCAATAGAATCTAGAAGCCCACTTTACCATTAAAGCAGACCTTCAGTCATTTTTTTTAACTTTCCATATATTAAATCTTCTGCCCTTGTTGTTTTAACTTTGGATAGTAAAACATTTTTTTTCTGCCAGTAAATACCTTATATATAGCAGGATATCTGAGCTAGACCCAATAAACAAACAAAACAGTGCATATATATGTATATATATATATATATATATATATATATATATATATATATAAATATGTCAAATACATGTATAAAAGAAAAGGTGCTGCATCTAAAAAAAAAAAATATTTAGTCCATAAACATGTATAACTAATAAAGATGCGCAATCCAAAAAATCAAATGAGGAGGCACATACAAATGCCAACATGCGCTACATGCTCAAAAAATGCAAAAATAAAAAGCATAAATTAATTAAAATGTGTGTAGTCCAAAAAGTGCTTGACCCAATGTGAACAATCGGGATGAACTTCTCAGGAGAACAAACGATTTTTCTGTTCATCAGCCTTGTATATCTCCTCCTCCAGATCCTGCATTTCTTCATGCAGCTAAGGAGAGGCTCATATCTGCCCCCCCCCGTCTCAGCAGTCAGCAGCGGAGATGAGGACAGAATTCCCCCTACAGATCCTATGCCTCTCTGTACAGCCGCAGCACCCTCTCTTCTCCGCCTCCCTGGTCTCAGAATTCAGCTGATTCCAGACGTACTCTGGCCTGAAGAAGTCCAGACCCTGCACTTTATGCTTCCCAGCTCTGCCCCCAGCTTCTTACCAGTAGCAGCACAAAGTAAGAGGGTTGCACTTTTCTGTAAGGGGGGAGGGGGGTCTTGATATTTAAGTTTCACACCCCTGCTCTAGATCAAAGTGAGAGGCTGAACTTGATGGGCTTTAGTCTTTTTTTTTACTTTATTAGCAACAGTATATCTAGAATATAGTGTGGCATGTGGAATCATCCCAAATGTGAAAAGTAAAATTTTTGAAAATAAATGGATAAATTGCAATTTCCAGCCATGTCATAACCGTAAAATGTAGCAACAATCAGCCATGTATTACTGGTACAAGTGTAGCCCACCGCCAGAGAGTAGAACTTTGGTTTTCCATAAAAAAAAGTGCAGCAGAACTCAATTTTAAGTACATCTACACTTACAGTTTTTTCTTAGACCCTTCACTGCTGAGGAGCATAAGCCTAGGCATAAAGCCAACCATTAACATCAGCACAACATCTTGCCCCCCATATAAGAAACCACACTTACAACTGTTAGGTTGAAAAAGGGGCAAGGCCACAGCTTTATTTAATTTCCAACACAGAACATGTAAACACTTTAAACCAGTGCCAGTCACAGTTGTACTGTGAGCATGCTTTAACATTAACCAGTCAATTTCCAAAAGGGGCCTGTCCTTACCATAAGTGCTGGACAGACAGCCTAATTCCAATTTGCCATTGAGGGCATAGCCCATTAGAGCGACTTTCAATGGTGGCAAGGTAAAAAAAAACGCTACCAGCGCGTCAGTAATTAACTGACGAGCGCCCCACTGCAGCCAGCACCTATTCCGCACCATGCTAAGGACCAATGTTGAAAATATCCAGGCCAATATTATTAAGGTGAACACCATCCAGTCTCAACAGATCACCATTCACACCCTCCAGATCCTTGTACCGAACCACGAAACTGCCAATTTGCCTAACAAAGTTGGACACCTGGGAATTAACCTTCAGACGAAAATGCTCCAAACATGGGCCAGGGATGTCCCAGGCCCAAAGCGAGCAAGGAACGATCTCGGACCAAACAAGAACTAAGTTGGTGAAGACCGCATAACAATGAGCAATATCCCGCTTGATAGCAGAGATGAGGTCCACAGAACGTATATAACCCACGTCATTCCCCCCTGCATGAAGAATCAAAATAATGGGGCCGTAAACATGTGAATGAAGACGTAGGCACTCAGGGAGGACCTGCGACCAGCGTAAACCACGAAGCCCACGCCAACGGACTCTGGCGGCATCATATGAAAAGCCCAGGTTCGACCCATAGCTCTGGACATCCGACAGACGAGAGGCCCAGTAAATAAAAGAATCCCCGATCCAGATCAAGACTGGGTGGAAACCTGGAATTAAAACAAGTGTGGGGGGGACATACAAAGAAAAACGAGAGGATTCCCACCTACCCAGACGCTGAAGCTCTGTATCAGAAAAACCCATGCCTGAAGCCGCGGTAGCAGCTTCGATGTGGAAAGAATGCGTCAAAAAATCCCAAGATGGAAGACCTAATCTGTCGAGGCAACTACGGAAAAACTGCAAGAATTGAAACCTACTCAGGGAGGAAGAATCAGCATGAACTAAAAAAGTCGGGGAAACAGGGTGAGCCGAGCTAAAGTGTGAGGCCAACAAGACCGGGCAAAAGGGTCCCGTGCAAGAATGCAAAACAACACGTCTACCTCTACCGCAGGTGTCTGTCTGTCACCACATGACACTTGGACCCATTCATCCCAGACCCGGCTGTAAGATACCCAGGTCCTTGGGGATAGTGATGCCCGAAGAAGGTCTAGCAAGCGCCGGAAACAGGGTTTCACAAATAGGTCAAATGTAACAAATAATTCTGCACTGCCTAAAAAAATAGCAGCTAACACAGCAAATTAGATAAGTGCAATAAGAATGGATACCAAAAGTGTAGCGCTTATATGTGAAGCAAAATACAACAATAAAATTGGAACAAATAGGAAATACACCCCAATAATCACTGATGAAAAAACAAAAATAAAATTACAAATGCAAATAAACCCAGTGATTGGTGATAAGTGTCCGAAGAGAAGTCCAAGTGAACAAAGTTTGAAAAAAATGAATTCATAAAAAATAAAAAATAAAACAATATGTTTTGGTCAAAGTATAATTCTAAATCCCATATAAATGAATATAAAAACTTCATGTGAAGATCATAACGGTGAACAAGATGTGAACTTGAAGTGGAAAGTGCCACCACCAAACTTAGGGAGGCTTACCAGAACGTTTGGACACACAAGAACATATGTTCTGTGGGTCAAACAGGCTTGTGTTGTATGAACAACCAATGGAACTGGACACTGGGATCCTCAAAAGGCTCCAACAGGAACTCACAGCTGTCCTCAAGATAGGTGGTAGTAATGATGTTTCTCATAGGGTTGGTAACCAGGTGATCCTGGATATAGCAGATTAATTATTTTCTCTCATAAAAGAAAACTTCATATAACCAGCTCTCTCAGGTTTGTGGCTTCCTGAGTCCCAGGCCAAGAGGCTCTTGTTGACTCCCGTAGGTTCCGTGGGCGCACCTTCCTATGAAGAGGGTATCGATCTAGCCAGGGAAGCATCCCTAAGATGTACATGGGCGTCCTCTGGCTTAGAAAGGCCGACCCCAGGTTTTGAAGGTGGCTGCTTACTCTTCCTAAAGCACCGACTGGCTGGGTGAGCACACCCGCAAATTGAACACTCATGCTTGAATCGGCACACTGTGTACTACTTACAGTGGCGCTCATTGAACAGCCAGCAGACACCTTTCTTGGGGACAGCCAATGTTCCGGTGAGAGCGCCGGCCAGGGACTAAAAGGGTGACAGCCTGTGGGGGCACATGAGTAACAACCACAGGCTACCGTCCTGGCAATCAAAAAGAAACTCCCGCGCCGTGAAACCAACATTGACCCCCATAAACTTTGTAGGCGCCCCAGATAAGATCCATGTAACAAAAAAGAGAAGGTGCTAACTCTGGAAAACGCTCGCATTGTACCCCGGCATATACACAGAAACCCTGCAGCCAGTTCCCGAAAGTTTGAGGAAGCTGTTTAGGTTTGTCTCTCTGAACCATAACTTCAACCCGCTGAAACTTGTCCACCGTCTCCCGGTTGGGAGGCACTAGTGCGAGCAAGTCCAAAAATTTGCGACACCATACCCAATCTTTAACATCAGCGGGCAGATGCATACCGGTCGACGAAACCACCAACAAAGGACCACCCGCAATGGTTCCCGAACCAGCCGCAGGGGTGGATACGCCCATGAGGGACAACACAGATTTGACTACAGCAAATATGCATTCTTCTGGGGGGGCCGATACAGCAGCTTCACTGGACCTACCCCAAACTAAGTCACAATCATACTCACTAATGTGTGGAGGTGGAGCTGGAGAAGGACGACAATCACACTATTCGGGTGGCCCAGTCGCGGCAGCACCATCCATGGGCGGGGCTGGCAGATGCCCATAACATAACATCCAGCTTCAACATATGCAGGAGGACGGTGCAATGAGAGATCCAAAGGCGATGAGCCAGCCGCCGACACTGATGAGCTCAGGAGGCAGGAAGCTGCAGATGTGCAGGAGCAACCTGATGCCCAGGCAGGAAGACCCAGTGCAGGAGCTGAACCAGCTGTGCCAGCAGAACTTGGTGCCATGCTAAAATCCCCCGCCCAGCCGGGCACTGGGGATTCGAAGCAGCTGTTCGATGCATGTTGATAGGGGCATGTAAAACCCTACAATCTCCCACCCTGCTGGGTGCTGGGGGATTCGAAGCAGCTGTCCGATACAGGTTGATAGGGGCATGTACAACTCTAGAATCTCCCGCCCTGCTGAGAGATAGGGTGGAGCGGCAGACAAAGTCAGGCTGTCAGGAGCATGGAAAACATTCAAATTTCCTGCCCAGCCGGACGCAGGGAGATGAGGAAGAGCACCACGCGGAATCATGTCAGCAGGTGGCACTGTTCCGCGGATCACAGGACATGCAGAGCGGGGAGCAGAGCCCCGAGAGGCACTACTGGACCGTCGGATCAGAGATACCGCTCCTGCCCTGCCGGGAGTAGGGAGCGCTGGGGATCACCATGGCAGAAGTAGCCCCGGGCGGCTCTTGCCTGGGAGGGCGAAGAGGGCCGGGAGGAGGAGGCAGCTGGAGGCAGACTGGGAGATGCAGTGGGAGGACTCCTGGCGGACAGCTGCGGTCACCCAGGACTCCGGGAACGTGCAGGGTGGGTATAGGCAGGACTGGAAGCAGCAGGCACATGAGGCAGGACCCGCTGGGAAGAACCCCACTGGCGGCGGGCAGCCGACCGGGTAACCGTGGAGGAGGAGGTGCCAGCACCAGCAGCGCCAGCGGCTACAGTTAGCTGGGGAGCATTCTTCTCCCTATACCTGGCACCGGAAGGCTTAGGGCTCAGGTGGGAGGGCCCGTGGGAATGCCGCCGGGCCCTAAAGGCTGCAGGCCTCTCTTCAGGGATCTCAGACGGGGGGAGTCAGCGGAGAAACCATAAGCTCGTGGACCCTTGAGAGAAAAACATCAGTGTCCATGATGAAGGGAAGAGCACCCCACGTTCTTCTTCAGCTCTTCTAGCCATGTGCTCTTCAAAAAAGGCCCAGGATTCCTTGGGGGCAGCCCTTTTATTGAGCTCAGTCCCAACCCCATCACCCTGCACTTTCACCAATCCTCTTTAGCCACTTCCTTTAACTTATACTCCCAGTTCCTGGCCATGACCCCATCAGTCAAGGCTGTCTTTCCCTAAAGGGGATCAATAGGCCTTCATTGGAATGTCCCACAAATACGAGCTGAACCTGCCAGTAAAGTCCACCTAAAGCAGCTTCCTGTGATGAGGTAGCAACAATGCTGAACTGCTCTTAAATTCAGAGCACAGTTGTCACTCTCGTGGAGGCTGTGCCTGCTTGCACTACACTGGGATGAAATTCTGTGGCAGGAGACATGGCTTTCAGCATGTCACAGCTGATTCTCAAGCCTGTAGCTTGTCAATCGGCACCTGGCCACACCTAGTCCTTCCCACTGCTCTCTGGAATAAGTACTGCCTCAGTTGCTAAAACCCTCCCACTGTAGACTGCAGTGACTGTATCACATAGTAACTGGATTTAATCATTCTTAAATTGTCATTCCAGAGCTTTTAGTTGTACTTTAACCTCACCATACAGAACGTATTGTAATCTGGTTTAAAGCTGATTTAATAGGCTTTGTACAATGTCTTTTAGATTTAGCAAAAATATGCAATATGCCTAAACTATTCAACAGTTTCTATTCAATCAGGTGGGTCCTTGCACTACATGGTTGTTGGAAATTATACAGTCAGATTGCTATGCATGCGGTGAGCTTTATGCTACACAGCCACTCAAAAAAAAAGAGAAGAAAATCACAAAAAAAAGATGAAGCGAAAGATCTTTCAACCTCATTGGATTTTCTTCGGGTGTTACCCCAGCTTTAG
Organism: Aquarana catesbeiana; assembly: GCF_042186555.1. NCBI lineage: Eukaryota > Metazoa > Chordata > Amphibia > Anura > Ranidae > Aquarana > Aquarana catesbeiana. Next base: position 110,865,647 of record NC_133330.1, on the reverse strand, counting down.
CAATAATGCTTTAATGTCAACTCCTTACAAATTCAATGCCCCCATTCCAAAGAAGAAAAAAAAAACAGCAAAAAAAACAAAACATATTGCAATCTAACTGCTCAACTGTCACTTATTCTTGTACAGCGTTGTATGATATCTTCTTGTAGGCATAATTATTATTTGCACATAGAGTATGTATACAAGGTGTGCTATAGATGGATAAGAGATTGACTGAAGGACAGAAAAATAAATGATAAGATATAGAGGTAACAAGTACTGTACAGACAGATAATAACACATATCTTTAGTCTTTGATTGCTAAAGTATTAAAAGGTTTTTTTAAAAAGAAAATGGAAAATAAAAAATAAGTATCTGGAATTTAAAGTGTTATAATGAAAATATAGATATTATAACAGATATTATAACAGATACATAGATTGAGTAGGGCAATCAATGTGCATGAAGACAAGCCATGATAAAATCAAAAGGAAGGAATAAGACTGTGAAAGCGGGAGGGATAGTATGAGTGTAACAGGAGGAGGGAGAATAGAGGGAGAGCTGCATAGAGAGAGATGAAACAAGTACAGCAGCTTAGACAGGAGGTAAGGAAAGAAAAATCTTTTACACACACTGCAAACAACACAAGACTGTATAGCAACAGCGTACTTACAGAAAACCACAGGGGACTCATAAATACTTCTACAGAAACGAATTTACATATACATAGTGTTTGGAGCCTATGTATAAATGTAACTGACCAGAAGAAATCCAGAGGCACATATCTGAGAACCCTACTGAAATCCAGGCATGCAGTATTGCCATAACATATTTGATAGACCTTGCAGCACACATTCTGCCACAATGACATTTGGTGGAAAAAGAAGCTCAAACAGGTAATCTGTAATGTTACATCATACGTACACATGACATAGATCTTCATAGATCAAAATATCTGTCTACCTGGACATTTAGGCATTTGTTAGAAGTGACTTGAATAGAAAAACTGTGGCCACTGAGAATGTAATTGGCTTTTGCAGATTAGCTATACAGCTTTGCGTGGTAATAGAATGCTGTGGTGACCATTATGTGGGTATATTGTTTGATTAAAAATGTTGATTAAAAATGTGTGTTTACAAATGTCTAAGGTGCAGGAATGAAGGGAATGTGTAAGTCAATAGATTCCTCTGCATGTCTGATGCTTGAACGCAACAATACATGTAAGATTTGATTTGCTATATGATTTTTGATTGGATTGTGTTATAATAGGTGTAAATTAAGGTGTTGTGTGCATATAGGTTTGTACAAAGGGCAGCAGTGATATATTGACAAATATATATATATATATATATATATATATATATATATATATATATATATATATATATAATGTCCATAATTCTATAGTGATAATGTTTGTTTAGTTTTACCTTTTTAATAAATATATTTATTTTGAAATTCATATTCACTAATGATGACCAAACTTAGTTTTTTCCTATAGATAAGTAAATCATATGTTATCTATATTGTAATATTCAGTATTACATTTTTTTAACTGATCTCCAGATAGCAAATCTAGATTTTTGTACTAAAATATAATTTCAAAGATATTTTGTTTTTGCTTTACATGAGGGCTTTCACTTGGTACAACAATGATATTGGTGCTGAAAAGATATATAGTTATTAAAGAGAAAATTACCGTATATGTTAATATGTATGGGGAGTTTTTTTTTTTTTTTTAATAGATACTTTTTATTGTTTTTTCAAAAGTTGTCAGAGGTATAAAAACCAATACAAACCTTATTCGCAAGGATAGAAGAACCAAATTATTCAACATTAAAATACATTAATGTATAATCCCTATACAGAAGCAATAAAGGTTCAAACACAGAAAACCAATGTATTTTAAGTGCTGTGCCATTAAATCCCAAATAAACCTCAGTGTTACTAATCTATAAATTACACATAATAGAACAATGTACTCAATGGAGAGGTTAGGGCATGGGTAGGGCAACCTTGGCATCACAGCTGTCGTGAAGTTGCTATCATGAAGTCCTATCATGCCTTTACCTCTGAAAGTCATACTTTTGGCTGTTAGAAACTTACAGTGCCTCAAGGGACTTGTAGTTTAAATACAGCTGGAATGCCCAGGTTGCCTGCCCCTGGTCTAGGGAGTCCAGTGTGTTCTGCAGGTTTACAACAAAACATGACTAAGTTTGGTCAAAATTTGGGAGGCAAACTCTGGATTGAAGGGACCCACCATCTCCATAATGCCATCTAAGACAGGAGGGAGAGTTATGGTGGTTCTATGCTTGCTAAGGCTCACCATACATTATAATCTGACCATACAATCTCTGTACAATTAACTTTAGATCTTTCAAAACTATGTAATATGAGGACCTACCTAAATTATCCAGTCAATCTGTATACAATCACGTAGACCCTTGCACTATATAGTACAAAGAATAGTGCAGCGATAAATATAACAATTAATACATCCCCTCATCCAATAAATCAATACATGAAAGATATAGTTATTGGAAAGGAAAAATCATAAAAAGTTCATAAAGAAATCAGGATTCCAAAAAGTGACAATGTGCATCAATGAAGACTGTAAATCAGTGCCTGAAGTGTGACCTCCACCATAAGACACTCTTTGCCGCTCACCTCAATGATAGGACAGGCAAAATCTTGGAGAGTAGCTGTCAGGGTACTCACCAGGGCCGAGATGCTGAGAGCGGCTCCCCTTGCAGCTGAGTGCGCTATACCCCTGGAGGTGGTACAGAGGGTATCGGGCACAGAGAGGCACGGGTCGCCAGGCACTAGTAGGAGCCTGCGTGTTGAACTTCTGTCTGGTAGTAGTCCGTGCAGGGTACACCCGGACGGTGATCAGCAGAGGAATCAGACTGGGGCTCCAACACCTTGGACCTGAAGTAGATAACTGGAACAAGTATGTAGAGAAGCCAGGGGGTCAAACACAGCAAGCCGGTAGGAAGGAAGTCCGTTTAAACAAGCCAAGGTCATACACAGGAATCAATCAATAGGAGAGTCCAAGACAGGCCGGGGGTCAAACACTGGAGCAGGCAGTAGCAAAGTCTTTAAAGAGAAGCTGGGGGTCAAACACTGGAGCAGACTGAAGAGGAATCCGTTTAAGCAAGCCGAGGTCAAGGTGCAGGAGAAGTTCAAGGATGGTCAAGGAAATCCGGGTCACAACAGGCAGGAGTCAATAGTAGAACAAGGAACAGGAACACAGAAGCTTAAATGACAAACCAGCAATAAGCCAGAGAGCTGGGCTGCCTTTTATAGGGCTAATAGGGGAACCCACGTGTGCGGCTAAGATGCGTACGTGCGTACGTGCTTACGCCGTTTCGCCGTCCGCTAACTTGCACGTCTATGTGCGCCGTTACGCCGTGACGCGGTGTGCTGAATTGCGTACCCGCGTACGCCTATTAGCCATTCTGCCACGCAGGCGTACAGGGAAATGCCGGTACTGGCAAACAAAGTTTCTGTTATTCCTCTGACAGTGCCCCCCCCCCGAGGGGCAACCTCCGGATGCCCAACCTGGCTAATATCCCTGGGTGTCGTCTGTGAAAATTCTGAACCAAACGAGGTGCGTGTATATTACTGGCAGGTTCCCAGGAGTTATCTTCCGGTGGGTACCCTTTCCATTTCACCAGATACTGAGTCTGCCTACCCCTCTTTCTACAGTCCATAATTGCTTCCACCTCAAATTCTTCTTCACCCTCTACCTCCACTGGTGGAGGTGGAGGTTCCTCCCTTCCTGAAAAAGAATTGGGAACTACTGGTTTTAGTAGGGATGCATGGAACACTGGATGGATTCTTAGAGTACTGGGTAAGGTTAGTTCGAAGGCCACAGGATTAATTACCCTTTTTACTTCAAAAGGACCAATGAATTTTGGGCCAAGTTTACGTGAGGGACAGGGTAATCTAAGATTGACAGCAGATAGCCAAACCTTATCCCCAACCTTAAATTCCGGATTGTTCCTTCTCCCTTTGTTGTAATATTCCTTATAGCTGTCTTGGGCTTCCTTCATGGCCTTTTGGATCTGTAAAAAATTAGATTGGATGAGATTTACTTGAACTGCGGGGGTTGTGACTTCTGGAATGGAGTTTGGCAGAAAAGATGGGTGGAACCCATAGTTGGCCCAAAAAGGCGTCTGATTGGTGGCAGAGTGTGTGGCATTATTATAGGCGAACTCCGCACAGGGGAGAAGGGTTGACCAATTATCCTGAGAGCTAGAGCAGAAACAACGGAGATATTGCTCCAAGGTCTGATTTGTCCTTTCTGTTTGGCCGTTGCTTTGGGGATGGTATGCTGAAGAAAAGGAGGTTTTGATCTCCAGGGATTTACAAAGGTCTTTCCAGAATTTTGAGGTAAATTGAATTCCTCTATCAGAGGTGATGTTGTGGGGAACGCCATGCAGTCTTATTATTTCTTTAATAAAAACATTTGCTGTAGCCAAAGCAGAAGGGGTACCAATCATCGGTAGAAAGTGTGCCATCTTTGAGAGGCGATCCACCACTACTAAGATGGTGGAAAAATTTTCAGAGGGAGGTAGATCAACAATGAAGTCCAAAGAAACCTCACTCCAAGGTCTTTCAGGGATAGATAGGGGTCTAAGGAGGCCCCAAGCTTTAGTGTTTGACCCTTTGCTGCGTTGGCAGGTAATGCAGGATTGAACATACTTTTTACAGTCTTGCCTCCAACCCGGCCACCAGAAAGAGCGGTGAACTAATTCAGAAGTCTTCCGTACTCCGAAATGTCCTGCCATTTTGTGATCATGGAAAGTCTGTAAAATTCCAAGCCTTACAGAGGAGGGGACAAAAACCTTGTCCTGGGCCCACAGCAAACCATCTCTTTTTTCTAAGGAGGATATCTCGGATTCCGTGCATTGCCTAGAGTCCTGTTCAATAGCAGATTGAAGGTTAGGTTGAATGAGATGAAGAAAATTGTGAGAGGACAGGATGGTTTCAGGTTCTGTTGACTCATTGGCCTCTGGAAACATACGGGAAAGTGCGTCTGCCTTCCCATTTTTTGACCCAGGTCGATAGGAGATATGGAAATTGAACCTGGAGAAGAATAATGCCCATCGGGCTTGTCGGGGCCTAAGACGTTTGGCTGTTCGGAGATACTCCAGGTTCTTGTGGTCCGTGAAGATCATGATGGGCTGGGACGCACCCTCCAGTAAGTATCTCCATTCCTCAAGGGCAGTTTTTATGGCTAATAATTCCCGGTCACCAACATTATAATTTTTCTCTGGAGGACTTAGTTTGCGGGAGGCAAAGGCTACTGGATGGAGAAGTGCCTTAATACCACTTCTCTGAGACAAGATGGCTCCTGTGGCGGATTCTGAGGCATCAACTTCAAGTACATAAGGTAGAGTGGGATCCGGATGCTGAAGTATGGGAGCTGACGTGAATAGATTCTTTAGTTTGGCAAAGGCATCTTGAGCTTCCTGGGACCATCGGAATTTGATTTGTTGATGAGTTAATTGAGTGATGGGAGAGATAATTGAGGAGAACCCCCTAATAAACCTGCGATAAAAATTGGCAAAGCCGATAAATCGCTGGACTCCTTTTTTGTCTGAGGGGGCCGGCCACTCCTGGATGGCTTTAACTTTTTGTGGATCCATGGCTACCCCTTCAGTAGTGATGATGAAGCCAAGGAACTGGATGGTAGTCTTTTCAAATTCACACTTCTCTCCTTTTAGGAACAGGCCGTGTTTTCTGAGAACTGAGAGGACTTTCTTGACATGGTCTCGATGTAATTCTAAAGTGGTAGAGAAAATCAAAATATCGTCAAGATAGACAATGACAAAGTTATCTAGGAATTCCCGGAAAATATCATTGACTAGATGCTGGAATGTAGCTGGGGCATTACAGAGCCCAAATGGCATCACCAGATACTCAAAGTGACCGAATCTGGACCTGAAGGCTGTCTTCCATTCGTCCCCAGCACGTATCCGAACAAGATTGTATGCCCCTCGTAAATCCAATTTGGTAAATATTTGGGCAGATCGAAACCGCTGGAACAGTTCAGGAATGAGGGGAAGTGGGTATCGATTTTTGATGGTGATTTTATTAAGTTCTCTATAGTCTATGCATGGTCTGAGAGATCCATCCTTTTTCTCGACAAAAAAGATACCAGCCCCTGCTGGGGAGGAAGAAGGACGAATAAATCCTTTTTCAAGGTTTTCATCAATGTAGAGGCGGAGAGCTTCCAACTCGGTCTCCGACAAGGGAAAAATTCGGCCAAACGGAATCTCGGAGCCGGGCAACAGATCGATGGGGCAATCATAATGCCGATGAGGTGGTAAACTATCGGCCTTCTTTTTATCAAAAACATCCAGGAATTCGTAATATGCTGCAGGGACATGTGTAAGCGTATCTGGCACTGGTTGTACGGTCAAACAGGGGACAGTCTTATTGGAGGTTGGCACAAAACAATGCTGGGAGCAGTATGCTGAAGAGAAGAGAATTTCTTTTTTACTCCAAAGGATCTGAGGGTCGTGTGCCATTAGCCACGGGAACCCCAAGATAATGGGAAACATGGGTGAGTTGATGATGTTGAAACAAAGAAATTCCTGATGACCAGAGTCTGTAGAGACAAGAATGGGCTTGGTTTCTTGAGTGATGGGTCCTGAGTTGGGTAGAGACCCGTCTGCCAGGTAAATCTGAAGGAGCTGTTTTTTATCTTGAAGAGGGATGTGCAGACTTTGGGCAAGAGATGCATCCAGGAAACAGCTGCATGCTCCGGAGTCAACGATAGCCAGCAGTCGAATTCCCTCTTCCGCCACCTGTAATGAGACCGGTAGGATAAGGTGAGACTGGGTTGAGTCAGCAACTTTAAAGTTCATAGCATGCCGTAAGCGGTACTTACTGGGTCTCACAGGGCAGTTACGAAGGAAATGGCCAGCTTCTCCGCAGTAGAGGCAAAGATTGGCTTGACGCCGTCGCAGTCTCTCATCAGGAGTGAGTGGGGACCGGACCAGTCCCAGTTGCATGGGCTCACTGTCAGCAGAAGCTGAGGGACCCGCGATAGGCACAGGAACTGGAGGAACCCGGGGTAACATTCAGGTAGGCCGGGAAGACTGGAAGCGTTCAGAGCGACGCTCCCGCAGGCGTCTGTCGAGCTTAGTGGCGAGTTGGATCAGATCTTCCAAAGAGTCGGGGGTATCCACTCGTGCCAATTCGTCTTTAAGTGTTTCGGAGAGGCCCTGACGGTACTGGTATTTAAGGGCGGCCTCATTCCAGGTGGTGTCTCCAGACCATTTACGAAATTCCACGGTGTAATCCTCTACTGGTCTTTTTCCTTGGGTAAGGGTGTGCAGAATGGATTCAGCAGTAGCTGTGCGTTGCGGGTCATCATATAACTGAGCCATAGCGGCAAAGAAAGTTTCAACTGAGTCTAATAAAGGACTCTTCTGTTCAAGAAGATTATGAGCCCAAGATTGTGGTTCTTCAGATAGTAGTGAAATAATGAATCCCACTTTTATGGATTCTGCATGGAAAGTCCTGGGTTGAAGAGCTAGATACAGTAGGCAAACATTTTTAAAAGCTCTAAATTTCTTCCGGTTTCCAGAAAAACGTTCCGGAGTGGGGACTCTGGGTTCAGGGAGAGTCGTTACAACTGAAGATGCTGGGGTGACTTGACCTTGAGGGGAGGCCACCCCACTGGCTGAGGCTGCATCTGAAGGAGCTGGAGCAGACATCAGGTGCTGGAGACGGCCCTCAATTTGGAAGTAGCCATCTTGAAGTCTTTGGACAGCCTGAGTAAGAGCTGTCACCTGCTGACAGAGTGCCTCAAGGGGAGAACCAGCTCTGTCGGCCTCTGACATGGCTGGTTTGTACTGTCAGGGTACTCACCAGGGCCGAGATGCTGAGAGCGGCTCCCCTTGCAGCTGAGTGCGCTATACCCCTGGAGGTGGTACAGAGGGTATCGGGCACAGAGAGGCATGGGTCGCCAGGCACTAGTAGGAGCCTGCGTGTTGAACTTCTGTCTGGTAGTAGTCCGTGCAGGGTACACTCGGACGGTGATCAGCAGAGGAATCAGACTGGGGCTCCAACACCTTGGACCTGAAGTAGATAACTGGAACAAGTATGTAGAGAAGCCAGGGGGTCAAACACAGCAAGCCGGTAGGAAGGAAGTCCGTTTAAACAAGCCAAGGTCATACACAGGAATCAATCAATAGGAGAGTCCAAGACAGGCCGGGGGTCAAACACTGGAGCAGGCAGTAGCAAAGTCTTTAAAGAGAAGCCGGGGGTCAAACACTGGAGCAGACTGAAGAGGAATCCGTTTAAGCAAGCCGAGGTCAAGGTGCAGGAGAAGTTCAAGGATGGTCAAGGAAATCCGGGTCACAACAGGCAGGAGTCAATAGTAGAACAAGGAACAGGAACACAGAAGCTGAAATGACAATCCAGCAATAAGCCAGAGAGCTGGGCTGCCTTTTATAGGGCTAATAGGGGAACCCACGTGTGCGGCTAAGATGCGTACGTGCGTACGTGCTTACGCCGTTTCGCCGTCCGCTAACTTGCACGTCTATGTGCGCCGTTACGCCGTGACGCGGTGTGCTGAATTGCGTACCCGCGTACGCCTATTAGCCATTCTGCCACGCAGGCGTACAGGGAAATGCCGGTACTGGCAAACAAAGTTTCTGTTATTCCTCTGACAGTAGCGATTAACCTATTCAGAGTGCAAAGCACATGGATTACCACATCAGCTCATATACAGGGGATCGCAGCATAAGATCATCAGTGTCCCAATATCCTGATATGCAAATAAAACGGGAAATAGCTAGTGCTCCCTGCTGGCAGGTATTTAATATGATAAAAAGGAAGAATCACACTTACATACAAGGCACTTCCATTAAGTGCCAGCAAAAAAGCATTCTGTCACATAAAACCACATGGAGTCAGCATGAGGAGACGGCTGTGAGTGACGTCAATGCCTCTCACACACTTATCATTCCAAGGAGCAAGACTTCATCAGCGTATGAAGTCCTGCTCCTTGGGACGATACCTGTGTGAGAGGGATTGATGTCACCCGTCTTCCTTTTGACGTCTTCCTTTTTATCATATTATTAAATACATGCCAGCAGAGAGCACTAGATATTTTCTGTTTTATTTGCATATATCAGGATATTGGGACACTGATGATGTTATGCTGCGATCCCCTGTATATGAGCTGATGTGGTGATCTATGTGCTTTGCACTCTGAAGAGGTTTATTGCTACTCTCCAGGATTTTGCCCATAAGGGAAAGCTTTTTTGACCTTTTGTTGACTCAGAGGTCCTATCATTAAGGTGAGCAGCAAAGAGTGTCTTATTGTGGAGGTCACACTTTTGGCACTGATTTTCAGTCTTCATTGAAGCACATTCTCCCATTTTGGAATCCTGATTTCTATATGAACTTTTTATGATTTTTATTTTCCAATAACTACTGTATATCTTTCATGTGTTGATTTATTGGATGAGGAGATGTATTCATTGTGATATTTAGCGCTGCACTATTCTTTGTACTATTATTGCCTGGGATTTTGCCTTGATTGTTCAGCAGCTGTTTATATATATATTTTTTCCAATAAATCTTTATTTTTATTAAATCCATACAGAAAAGTAATACAAAAAAGTATATTAATAGATAAAAAGATAACAGCGTTATGCAGAGGATACAATCCAGAAAGTACAACGGTATAGTTTAACAGTTAGTGAAATAGAATACATTTGAGTTGTTGAAAAACACAATACATCCTGAGTGTGGGCTTATGGGATTGCAAATGAAAGATAACGTATAGTGTCTATATTATATATCAGAGCATATAAAATATTTTGAAAGCATTGTGATCTTTGGGAATAAGACAGTATAATAAGATACCTGTTGACAACAATATTATATGGGTCAAAGGATGTTGTTGGGCTATGCCTAAGATAACATTTTATCACTATTTCTGTATTAAAATGTAGTAGTAATCCTGGCGTATGCTGCCCATACAAAGGATATTATGTGTAAACCGAGATAAAATCATAGAATAGAACTACTGATACCTATCATAAGAAAATGAAGAGTAGATGTGGACCAAAGCACAGAAAAAAAAAATGTGGTAATATAGGGAAGAGATCTTTCCCGTCCCTGGCTCAGCCATGGGTCTACCGGGAAGTATCTTTTCAGGAGAACTGTGTCTCAGGTATGTAAGTGTAATCTATTATGCAAGTAATATCTGCAGGAATATTGATAATATCACATCCTGTACTTTTTGTTATATGAAAGATCATGGCGGGGGGGAAATCAGTTGGGATGTATGATGAGTCTTATGATTAGATGGGCGAGGGCCCTTAACTGAGTAATTGGGCATATTCAGAAGTTGTGTGGAATTGTTGCCAACTGGCCCATATGTTCCTGTATGTGGTGGAAGAGTCGTGTGCTTGATGCACAAGTTCTTCCATTTCAGCTATTTTGTTTACTCTTTTGATCCAGTCTGCGATTGTGGGTGTGTTAGATGATCTCCAAAGTACTGGGATACATAGTTTAGCGGCATTGAGGAGATGTAGAGCTAAAGATTTATGATATGTTTTCATCGGTAGGGATGAGTGGTGTAGCAGAGCTTGGGCTGGAGAGAAATCTAGATGAAGTGAGGTAATTTGGGAGGTGAGGTGAAAAACTTTAGTCCAGAAGGTAGATATCGCAGGACAATCCTACCATATGTGAAGGAGTGATCCATTTTTGTGGTTGCATCTCCAACAGTTTGGTGAAATCTCCGGGTTAATTTTGTGTAACTTGAGTGGTGTTTTGTACCATCTGGAGAAAAGTTTATATCCGTTTTCCTGTGTTGTAACATTAATCGAGCCTTTGTGAATATTAGAATATATCTTTTCCCAATCTGCATCAGAGAGTTTGATGGAAAGATCTTTTTCTCACTGTGTACTGGCAATATTCGATTTAGGGGTGTGATCATGAAAAAGGTTCAATTAAAGGATGGAGATCAGGTGACGTTGTGGTTCAGTGACAGTACAAAGGGATTCAAAGTGTGTTTGATTTCTTGAGAGAGCAGTACTTATTAGGGGATCAAGGAGAAAATGTCTAAGTTACATATATGACCAGAAAGGGATTTGGCGGTTCGTTCTTTGGGAGTTCAATGTGGATAGTGGTATGATTTTCCCCTTAGAGAAGAAATCTCCCGTTTTCAGATTTGTCTGGGATCCCATTTCACGAAGGAAAGAATCGTCAGTGCCTGGTATGAAATCAGGGTTATGTTTGATTGGCGTGAGAGGGCCTGGAGAGGATGAAATGTGAAATTGTTTACATGTATTGGAAGAAGTCAGCGTGTTACCGATAAGGGGATGTTGTTTGCACTTTGGTGAGATGTGATGAGGATGGGTCCAGGGTAGATTGTGGAGCGGTAAGTGTGAGAAGGCTTGTTCAATGGCGATCCAAGCTTTGGTTTCAGTGTGGACATTCCAATCATCTATTCTGGAAAGTTGACAGGCCCAATAGTATTTTCGAATATCAGGTAAACCTAGACCGCTTTTCATTTTGGGTATGGTCATTCTATGGAAACTTATTCTAGCTCGCCTACCATTCCATATGAATTCCATACAAGATTTGCGGAATGAGTTGAAAAAAGTACGTGGTAATGACATGGGAACTGTTTGAAGCAAGTAAAGAAATTTTGGCAGTATGGTCATTTTTATAATAGAAATTCTACCAAACCAGGAGAACACACCTGTCGACCAAGCTTTGAGATCTTTTTGGATATTTTGGAGAATGGGATTGTAGTTTTTGCTGTATAAATCCGATAGTGAGGTCGGAATATAAATCCCAAGGTATTTAATGGCATTTGGTTTCCATTTGAATGGGAAGTTATTTTGACATTGGACTATTATGTCTGGTGGTAGAGTTATATTTAAGGCCTCCGATTTAGCAAAGCTGATTTTAAGATTGTTGAGATTTTCAAACAGGGTGAGTTCTTTGAGGAGGTTGGGCAACGTAATGTGTGGCTCTTTTAGAAATAATAGGATGTCATCCGCAAACCCTGCTAATTTGTATGTAGATTTTGCAATGGTTATACCCTTAATGTCTTGATTATCTTTTAAACGTGTAAGACATGGTTCTAGTGATAAGACAAAAATAAGCGGAGAGAGTGGGCATCCTTGCCGTGTACCGTTGGATATGGAGAAGGCATCTGACAGGTGTCCATTAATCCTGACTTTGGCTGTTGGGGTGGAGTACAAAGCTAGTATAAATTGTAGCATATGATCCCGTATGCCTATGTGTTTTAGGACCTCCGTTAGGTAGTCTCAAGCCACCCTGTCGAATGCCTTCTCCGCATCAAGGGAAAGAAGGAATCCTGGTTGCTTCGTTGAAGTCAGCCATTTGTGAATACTGATTGCCTTTAGGGTGTTGTCCCTTGCCTCTCTACCCGGGACAAAACCCACTTGATCCAAAGAGATAAGGCCAGGGAGGAGGGGTAAAAGTCTATTAGCTAAAATTTTTGCATAGATTTTTAGGTCAACATTTAATAATGATATTGGTCTCTAGTTGGGAATTAAATTTGGATCTTTATCAGGTTTTGGGATAACCACGATGTGAGCCATGAGAAGATCTCTGGGAGGAGGGTTATCGGAGGAGAGGGAGTTGAATGCATTTAAGAAGTGAGGATGAAGTGTGTCGATGAACTCCTTATAGTACCCTACTGTTAGACCATCCGGTCCTGGACTTTTGCCTGTTTTCAGTTGTTTGAGCACAGTATCTAATTCATCTTTAGAGATGGGACGTTCTAAGTGTGATGCTTCTGCGTCAGAAATGGGTTTAGGACCGCATTGAGCTAAGAAGTCTTTAATCAAGTGTGCTCTATGATCAGCTTTTATCACGGGAGTGTGTGGTTTTATATTATATAGTTTCGAATAATAGTTTACAAAGTGGTCTGCTATCTGTTTATTGGAAGTTACTTTAGATCCCGTAGAGTTATTGATAGAGTGAATTGTTGTGGATGATTTTTTTGCACGAAGGGCTCTGGCGAGAATTTTACCGGATTTGTTGCCATGTTCGTAGAATAGTTTTTGTGATAATATATAATTGCGTTTTATTTGTTTGTGCAACACATCTATCAACTCTTTCCTCACCCGAGTGTGGAGATAGCTTGTGTCTTTTTATGTGTTTTTTCTAAATTGTGTATACGCTTGGAGAGGTTGGAAATGTGTGTTTGTCTTTCACGTCTTCTTTTGGAGGCTATAGCTATTAGTTTCCCCCTTATGGTACATTTGTGAGCTTCCCATTTTATCATTGGGGATATTTGAGGAGAGTTGTTATCTTGGAAATAAAGTTTGAGACTGTCGTGTATAGTGGACACTATTAAAGTGTCTGTAAGTAGTGACGGATCAAGGCGCCATATTTGTGAGTGGGTTTGATTGGACCAGAATTCCGTGGACATGGTTATCGGGTGGTGGTCCGATATGTACATTGGTTCGATGGAGGTGTTTTTGAGCATAGTGAGGTCTCTTTGTGAGATAAAAAAATAGTCAAGTCTGGAGTAACTTCCATGGGGATTGGAGAAAAAAGTATAATCTTTAGTTGTGGGGTTTAAGGTACGCCATGCATCATGTAATGTCAATTCCTGAAAACATTTCTTAATTGCTGGTAGCACAGAAAAGGGTAAATTGGACGATCCCAAAGAGGTATCTTGTAAGGGATTTAGGGGAACATTAAAATCTCCTCCCATTACTAAAATACCCTCTTGAAACGATGCTAGTAATTGCAGTGTGTGTCGGAAAAAGGGGACTTGTTTAATATTGGGGGCATATATGTATGCTAAGGTTAATCGTTTACCGAAGAGCGAACCTTTGATAAATAGATATCTTCCGTCGACATCCGCTAAAGTGTCTGTGATTATGAATGGACATTGTTTTGAGATAAGGATAGAGACCCCTTTTGTTTTGGATTGCTTGTTGATAGTATGAAATGCTGTTGGGTACTGTAAGTTGGAGAATTTGGGGGCAGAATCTGTTTTGAAATGAGTTTCTTGGATGTATATAATATCTGCCTTAAGTTTACGCATAGACAGAAGAACTTGTGTACGTTTTTCAGGAACATTGAGTCCCCTTACGTTTAGCGAGACAAATTTAGTAGTAGTTTTGTGATTAGATTTTGATGTAGAATCGTGTAAGACAGGCGACATTATGTACTTTGGGAGATGTTGTGTATTATTCTGGATTGGTGTTTACTGGATATCGTCCGTGTTCCAGATATATGAGTGAGAGAGATAGAGAGGTAATGGGACACGTGGTGAGTGTTATTATGTTTGAGAGCTACGATCTAGGAGATCAGTGAGAGTCTACTCAGAATGAGTGTAGTTTGATTAAAAGTAGGGGATGAAATGTGGGGAAATGGGGAGAGAAAGATGAGAGTACTTTGGTTTCAGAGGTGTCGTAGTGATAGGGATTATAGGCAAAAGGAAATGATCCGGGAACTAGCGATACCTGCTCGCTAGGTCATAGACAAGTATAATCTCGTGGTAAATGGTACCGGAAAGGGTCAGTGGCGTTTTAGGTAAAGGTTGAGTGTGGAAATCAGGCAGTCAATTAAAACCACTGTGTGGGAAGGTGACTCAGCTATAGTGTAGAGAATAGAGAAACCTGTCAACAAGGGACGAGGTTCGCGGACATGTGGGATAGAGATAAGAAGAGGGCATGGACTGAAGACGGTCCATGTGTGGTATGGAGGTTATGGGTGTACTGGAATCGTTGCCCTTGAACGTTCTAGGTGGATACTGAAAGGAGCACAAATCAATTTGCGAAGAGTAGTTGAAGAACCTGGTGTGCAGTAACATAAATCAATAAAGCAATGTAATATTGTTGAATTCGTTCCCAGGGTGGTCGCAAAAAATAACCATGAGTAACAATCATATCTGTCAGCCGGGAAAGGTCTGATTCCTGAATCGCTTATGTCCAGATATTGGAACAATTAAACATTTATAAAGAAAACTTGAACAGTATGAAAAACAGATTATTCATCATAAGTAGAAAGCAATACCTCTTAAGAAAGTTAAACCAGTCAGAAGCCACTAATTAATTAACTACCCCTGATGGTGATTAAGAAGCTTGTTATAAAGACATTTGAACTAAACATATGTGTAGATCATTAATCAGGGTGCATATCACAATGGATATGAGGAGGTCCTATAAGTGAATGGTAGACGTTTTTGAGCTTCTCTTGTATGGAAAACCTGCCAGTTCTGTTTTGGCATTAGGTCAGCACTCCAGTCAGTGTAAGGTATTCGTGAGGGGTAGGAATAGTTAAACAGAAAAGGTGTCAAGTACCCTAATCGTTTTATTTTTCTGTAGAGAGTGTGTTATCAGAACATCTGAGATCCCTATTCATGTACCTAGCTATATAGGGGTGGAAGGTCTTATACATATTCCTCAGAGAGATGCGTGTGTTAGTACAGCAGAAGGAAGGGCAGCAGTATATCGCTAAGGTTACAAGTCTGATCCTGCTTCGTATAAGGAATAATGAACTGCTTCGTGAGTCATGTTGAGTGGGATCTTGTTACAGCAGACCTTGGCTCCTCCTTGTTATTCGCGCCTAAAGAAGGCAACCAATTGTGTAATGTAGATCTGGTTGTCATGGTAGCAAGTTTCGTTTTAGCTTAAGCTGTTCACTTTCAAGATACATGTCAGCCAGAACATACAGTGAACTTAAACAGGATCATTACGTGGAGAACAAATAATGTTACCAGCTACCTTTTATGTCTAGATGTGGGGTCCCGGGTATATTTTTAGTTAGAATCACCAAGTAGTGTACTAGGAGCAGGGTGTATCAGTGTCAAGCTGACAGCGTTATGTACAGCTAAAGGAGAGCTTTATTTTTTTTTTTTTTTTAATTATTATTATGTAATTATTCATCTTTTTTTTTTTTTTGAGTGGACTTCCCTGATGATCCGGTACCCCATTAGATTTGAAAGTAAAACACCATAAGAGTTTAGGTGTAACAGAGCTCTTGTCAGAGAACCATTACAAACGCTCGTTCCCGTGCGCCAGCCAGACGTGCGGCACGAATATGTGAACCCCGGACCAGGCATGCACGTTAGTACTCTCATACGAACAAGTGCACGTCGGCATGGGCATGTCCGCAAGCCAACGAATCACAGCACAGGGCGCCCTATTTAAAGGATCAGCATACTAGTATCAGTGCTGGATTGTCTCAGCTAGTTCCTGTATCCTTGATTGCTGTTTGATTGAACCTTGATCCTGAAATCTTGGCCTTCCTGACTACTCTTTTGGATTATCCCTGCAACTCTGTTTACTTCTGCTTCCTGTACTGAACCCGGCTTGAACTTCTGACCACGGCTCTGTCTTCCGATCTTGTACCTCTCTGCCAGCCCATTGCCAACCTCCGCTAGCCCCTGACTACGAACCTGCCTATCAATTGTGTACCTTCCTGCCAGCACGTTGCTGACTCCTGCTTGTTCCCAACCTTGCAAGTTCTCCTGTGGGACTTTCCTGAACCTATCCAGGATCAACATCTCACCAGCATCTCTAGGCTCCGGTGTTCCTGATCCTGCCAACAGGCACCTGCACCCTTCCGTTGCCCTAGCAGCCCTGTCTCCACCTCCAGGGGTGTTAGGACCAGAACCGTGCAAGAGGCCACCCTCGTCATTTCAGACTCCACAGTAAGGTACGTGACAGCTCTAGTGGAAACTGCAAACTGATATTATGGAGCCGTATCTGTTACGGTGTCATGAGATAGTCAAGCCGTGAAGGCAGGACTCTGCGTTGGTCAGGTAGTGCTTAGATACACAAAGATATGATACGTGACAGTACAATCCAGCCAAATGGAGTCTGAAAGGGGGGCCTCAGCTATGGATGCTCTGTGCCAGCAGATTGCAAACCTCACTCAAGCAGTCCAGGGCCTGCAGGATGGCTATCAGCGACTTGAGCAACGAGTGGAGTCTCTCTCTCCAAGCACCTCAGCACGCCAGACAGCCGCAGCACCTGCACCGTCGATCTCAACTTCTACTCCCACAGTAGTGGTGCCACCCCCTGAGCCACGAGTTCCTGCTCCAGAAAGATTCATGGGAGACCGCAGTAAATTCCGCGCTTTCAGAAATGCTTGCCATCTGTATTTCCTACTTCAGCCTCGCACCTTCTCCTTGGAAAGTACCAAGGTGGGATTCATCATCTCGTTGCTACAGGGAGAACCCCAGACCTGGGCTCACCATCTATTAGAACAAGCTAGTCCCTTGCTAAGCACCATGGACTCTTTTTTTGGATGAAATGGCTAAGCTTTATGATGACCCTCAGCGCACCACTACAGCTGAGGCTAGTCTCCACTCCCTCCAGCAAGGCTGTAGGCCTGTGGAGGACTATGTCACAGACTTTAGACGGTGGAGTTCCGACACACAGTGGAACGACGCCGCTCTTCGCTTTCAGTTCCGCTCAGGACTGTCAGAGGCATTGAAAGATGAACTAGCTCGGGTGGGGGTCCCCAATTCTCCTGAAGAACTGATTCAGCTATCTATTCAGATCGATCGCCGGCTGAGGGAGCGAAGATCTGAAAGAACCAGCCAATACCGGCCCATGTGGATGTTACCTAGGGTACCCAGCCACCCACCTATTCCTGCAACCCCACTATCTGCTCCAGTCACTGAAGCTCCCGAGCCAATGCAATTAGGCCTGCTTCGTGCCCCATTGACACCAGAAAAGAAGCAGCGCCGCCGTATGAATAATCTCTGCCTTTACTGTGGAGGAGCCGGTCATTACGCCAACATGTGTCCTAACAAGACTCGTAAGTGTGTCTCTCCTTCTCTTGATCCTTGTGCTTTGGCTCTATCAAGATCAACTCACATTGCTGTTCCTGTCTCCCTACAGCTTCCAGAAGGGGCACTCCAGGTCCAGGCCATCGTTGACTCAGGCGCCTGTAGTTGCTTCGTCGACCATGCCTTCGCCCTGCAACACAAGATTCCTCTACGTCCCAAGCAACACAAATTGTCCATACGACTAGCTGATGGGTCCAACATCAAATCTGGGCCCATCATTCAAGAAACTCAACCTCTGCCCGCTGATATCTCACCCAACCACCAAGAACTGTTGTGCCTAGACGTGATATCCTCACCGCTCTTCCCAATCATCCTGGATATGCCATGGTTGCAAGCACACAACCCACAGATCGATTGGACAACCGGCAAGCTGGTCTTTCAGTCTGCCTATTGCCTCCATAACTGCCTCCAAACCCTCCACCACTCAGTACCAGTTGTTGGCTGTCTCAAACCCACATCCGAATCCCAAGATCTTGTTCCACCCGTATACCACGATTTCCTGGATGTCTTTGATAAACAGAAAGCAGACACCCTTCCTCCCCACCGGGCCTACGATTGCCCAATTGAACTTTTACCAGGGGCAGAAATCCCCTTTGGCCGAATTTTCCCCCTCTCTGAACCTGAACTCTTGGTCCTGAAAGACTACGTCAACGAAAACTTTAAAAATGGGTTCATCCGACACTCTACTTCTCCAGCCGGAGCAGGAATATTCTTTGTTGAAAAGAAGGACCACTCACTCCGGCCGTGTGTGGATTACAGGGAACTAAATCGGATTACCGTTAAAAAACGCTACCCCCTGCCTCTAATTCCAGAATTACTCCAGAGACTCCGCTCTGCAATGATTTTCACCAAGTTGCATCTACGAGGTGCTTACAACTTGATCAGGATCAGAAAGGGTGATGAGTGGAAAACGGCCTTCCGGACGCGGTTTGGCCATTTCGAGTACCTTGTTATGCCCTTTGGGTTATGTAACGCACCAGCAACTTTCCAGCATTTCGTAAATAATATTTTCAGAGACTTCCTAGACTTATTCATGATCGTTTATCTAGACGACATTCTGATTTTCTCGGTTTCCATGGAACTACATCGTGACCATGTGAAACAGGTCCTTCTTAGGTTAAGACAAAATGGACTCTATGCCAAGGCTGAGAAATGTGAATTCGAACGGCAGACCATTCACTTTCTCGGACTAGTAATCTCTACAGGAGGGATGGCAATGGATCCTCAAAAGGTCACAGCCATAATGTCCTGGTCGCCTCCCGTTGACAAAAAAGGGGTACAACGGTTTATTGGTTTCTCCAATTTTTACAGGAAATTTATTAAAAACTTTTCGGGTATCATCATGCCCATTACTCAGCTCACCAAAAAACAGAACCGCTTTCAGTGGACAGAGGTAGCTCAAGCTGCTTTTGACAAATTAAAGAGACTATTCACCTCTGCCCCGGTATTGAAGCACCCTGATCCTGCCCTTCCATACATACTGGAAGTAGATGCTTCAGAGAGTGCTGTAGGGGCCATCCTGTCTCAGCGCCAAGGACCTAAAGCTTTAATGCACCCTGTGGCCTTTTTCTCGAAGAAATTAGGGCCTTCAGAAAGGATCTACGATGTGGGGGACCGGGAACTGTTGGCAATCAAATCGGCTCTGGAAGAGTGGCGGTACCTCTTGGAGGGAGCAACACACCCAATACTGATATTCACAGATCACAAAAATTTAGAGTATCTCAGGACTGCTAAACGTCTCAGACCCAGACAAGCAAGATGAGCTCTTTTTTTTTCTCGCTTCAGTTTTCATATAACCTACCGGCCCGGATCCAAGAATGTGAAACCAGACGCGTTGTCGCGTATGTTCACGGAAATCGAGGTTCCACCTCAAACGGATACCATATTACAGGCTGGGAATTTTTTGCTCACACAAAATGATTTAATGACACAGATACGTCAAGCATCCAGGGGAATCTCTCTGCCTCCAGATATGAACCTTCAAGAAGACGATGGGCTCTATTGGCAGGGGAATAAAATTTTCGTACCACAGAATCTGCGTACTACTATTTTACAAGTGTGCCATGACTACCCGCTGGCCGGCCATTTCGGGGGACACAAGACCATGGATTTGGTCCAGAGACATTTTTGGTGGCCCAGCTTAGCAAGGGACTGCAGGAAATATGTCGGCTCGTGCTCAATTTGTCTCAGAAACAAGAACAGCAAAACCAAAGCATGGGGATTATTAAGACCACTACCCATTCCTGAAAGACCCTGGGATAAGATTGCGATGGATTTTATTGTAGAGCTCCCTCCATCGGAAGGATTTTCATCCATCTTTGTAGTGGTGGACCACCTCTCCAGGATGTCACATTTTGTCCCCATGAAAGGGACCCCATCAGCAACAGAAACTGCTGAAGTTTTTATTAAAGAAGTGGTGAGATTGCATGGAATCCCTAGTGACATTGTTTCAGATCGTGGAGTGCAGTTTACTTCAAGATTTTGGAAAACACTGTGCGAAGCACTGGGCATCAAACTAAATTTCTCCTCAGCGTATCATCCCCAGTCCAATAGACAGACTGAGCGTACCAACCAAACGCTACAACAATACCTGCGATGCTTTATCTCTTTTTCCCAGGAAGATTGGGCCTCACTATTGCCCTTGGCGGAATTCGCATTTAACAACTCTACCCATACAGCTACCAACCAATCTCCCTTTTTCTCTAATTATGGGTTCCATCCCTCTTTCTTGCCAACGCTAATTCCAGACTCTCCATTACCAGCTGTTTAGGACAGACTAAATTTCCTTGCTACTAATAACCAGGTGCTGAGAGAGACCATTGCCAGGACACAGGAGGTTAATAAAAGATTCTTTGACAGAAAGAGGAGAGGAGAACTGGATTTGAAAGTGGGTGACCATGTGTGGCTTTCAACAGTCAATCTGAAACTGGCCTGCCCGTCCAGGAAATTGGGACCTAAATATCTGGGACCTTTCCCAGTCAAGAGAAAGATCAATTCAGTGGCGTATGAACTTGAACTTCCCGACACATTCAAGATACATCCTGTGTTTCATACTTCCTTGTTGAAACCTGACATGGTTAATCCCTTTCCAGGACGCGAAATGGGGCCCCCAGAGGCCATAATGGTGGATGGAGAGGAGGAGTTCGAGATCGAAACCATTGTGGACTGCAGAAAAAGGCAAGGACATAATCAATATTTAATTAAATGGAAACGTTTTGGCCCAGAAGAAAACTCCTGGGAACCGGAAGCAAACCTTCATGCCCCAAGGCTTATACAAGCCTTTCATCGCTCTCATCCAGAAAGAAGGATCCAGAGGGGCATCCGGAGGCTGCCCATAAGGAGGGGGCAATGTCAGAGAACCATTACAAACGCTCGTTCCTGTGCGCCAGCCAGACGTGCGGCACGAATATGTGAACCCCGGACCAGGCACGCGCGTTAGTACTCTCATACGAACAAGTGCACGTCGGCGTGGGCATGTCTGCAAGCCAACGAATCACAGCACAGGGCGCCCTATTTAAAGGATCAGCATACTAGTATCAGTGCTGCATTGTCTCAGCTAGTTCCTGTATCCTTGATTGCTGTTTGATTGAACCTTGATCCTGAAATCTTGGCCTTCCTGACTACTCTTTTGGATTATCCCTGCAACTCTGTTTACTTCTGCTTCCTGTACTGAACCCGGCTTGAACTTCTGACCACAACTCTGTCTTCCGATCTTGTACCTCTCTGCCAGCCCATTGCCAACCTCCGCTAGCCCCTGACTACGAACCTGCCTATCGATTGTGCACCTTCCTGCCAGCACGTTGCCGACTCCTGCTTGTTCCCGACCTTGCAAGTTCTCCCGTTGGACTTTCCTGAACCTATCCAGGATCAACATCTCACCAGCATCTCTAGGCTCCGGTGTTCCTGATCCTGCCAACAGGCACCTGCACCCTTCCGTTGCCCTAGCAGCCCTGTCTCCACCTCCAGGGGTGTTAGGACCGGAACCGTGCAAGAGGCCACCCTGGTCATTTCAGACTCCACAGTAAGGTACGTGACAGCTCTAGTGGAAACTGCAAACTGATATTATGGAGCCGTATCTGTTACGGTGTCATGAGATAGTCAAGCCGTGAAGGCAGGACTTTGCGTTGGTCAGGTAGTGCTTAGATACACAAAGATATGAATATGTGTAGAAAGTGGGACCTACACTAAACAAGCTTTAAAGATTGAAAGACTGAAGGAGAACAATACCAGCAGGGGCCTGAACATACAGTGTTAGGAAAAACGATAATTGAACAGTCAGAGGATAGCTTTCAATATGTGTTGTAGAAGCCATCTGTATTCACCGATCACTTCTGGCTCTTCTGGAGCGCGGAGGTTTCGTCGGACTGTAGATCGAAGGAGATTGTGAATTGGGTTGTAGAAATCTTGGTTCCGATGGTGAACGATGTCTTCGGTATCTTACGTTCTGGGTCTCCATTGATTCACTTCTGGAAGGTGCCGAAGGTGATGTAGAGGTACGAAATTCCGCATACCAATCTGGTACTTCCGTGAGAGGGATGCCGAGAGTGTCACAGAAGTAGTGCAGATCCTCAGGGACTCCGAGGAGAGCTGAGCGACCTTGTACTGTTGCCGCCAAACCAAAGGGGAATTTCCAGCGGTATATTATACCCTTAGCCCGAAGTACTGCCAGAAGGGGTTGCAGTTCCCTTCTACGCTGTAAGGTTATATTCGATAAATCTTGAAATAGGCGAAGTTCCGTGCCGTTATGTAATAAAGGAGTCAGGGTTCGTGCTCTCCTCAGAATTTCTTCTTTCAAGCGGTAATCAATAATGCAGCATACCACATCTTTTCCTTTCGGTCTCAGAGCACGATGGATTCTTTCCATCGCAGTGGGAACATCTCTGGGTCTGCTGAGTAGATTATTAAAAATATGGGTAACTTCACTTTGAAGGTGTTCCGCATCCACGGCTTCAGGCAAACCTCTCAGCCAGAGATTATGGCGTCTGCCACGGTTATCCAAGTCTTCCAAGTGGTGATTGATATCTCTGAGTTGCCGTGTGTGTGTCGATCGCCAGATGTTGGTGACGGATCTTTGAAGAATGGAGGGCAGTTGTTTGTTCCACTGCCTGGACTCTTCCAGTAATAGCCTGGATTTCAATTTTTAAATCTGAGCTGCCGTCAGGGTATCCTTAATGTCTTTAGCCACGGATCTAAGATCGCTCAAGCTAGGTTGTTGATGTGGGGTGAGAAGAATTCCCACATCATTGTGTTCATTGTGAGATGGAGAAGCAGTTCCATTAGGGTTAGGAGGATGCTGCTGATGGATCTGTGAGGTGGGAGCCGGCACCAAACTTCCCGTCTGTGCCCAAAACATCTCCGGGATGTTTTGACTGGATCTTGCCGGTAATTCTGGGGGAGAACGTGAACGGGAGGTCGACGATGTTCTAGAGGCAGTACCCATCGTTTTTCAGGTGTGTGAGATGTCGGTGACCGTCCGTAGAAGGCAGATTTCTATCCCTATCAGCGGAGCTCTGAAATCAAGCGGCCATTCTCTACGAGGTCAAGCCACACTCCCGAGAGGTATTTAGCTGTTTATATTTTAACAAATTTTTTGCGCTGGTATAATCTTATTCCAACAATTCTCCTTGCACTATATAGTTGCTGATAAATCTAACAATGTTTATGCAATCAGATTGTTTTCAATCCATTTTTATTAATTTTATAAACAATTTATACAAATACATATACATTCACATACTTTGCTACTATAGTTATACATATTGTCCTGTATCCCTAACAAAAAACCCCAATTTCTATTATATTCACCTATCTTCCTTTTCTATTCCCTTGTCCTTTCCACAGGACCTCATTCTATTCCATTCATCCAACAACCTTAACATAAAAAAAAAAAAAAAAAAAAAAAAATCCCCCCACCTCTCCCTGGAGCAGTGTATTCCCTTTCATAAGTATTGCATCATATATGCTGAGGACCGAAATTCCTCCCATTGTTGCCATATTTTCGACCTTTGATTCTTTGTGTTCTTTTCTCTACTAATTTGTTCTTCCATATATTGTATTTTGTTCAATTCACAAACCCACTCAACTACTGTATAACATTTTATTTTTCGCCATCTTCGGGCTATTACTGTTTTGGCAGCTGTTGTGATATGGTGAAGGATATCCATTTTTATTGATTTTATTGACCCTGGTATTATAGATAATATCGAGACCTTTACGTCTGGTTGTATTTCAAAAACTGATACTTTCTGATATATTTAAAATACCCTGTTCCAGAAATTCTTCACCCTATGACACCCATACCACATCTGTTTACACCGTGATCAACTGTAACTGGACACAGCTGATCACGTCGTAAAAAGCCTGCGTCTGAGGCTCTTTACCGAGATCCATGGTGCGGTGTGTCAGACTGCTGCGTGCCCCGGCCATGGGCCACCAGAACATGCATTGCAGAGTTTAGCAGTCTTCAAGGCACCAAAGTGTCCAGTTAACTTGTGATCATGGCAAAGTTTCAATACCGCAACCCTTAAGTCTCTAGGTACAAAAATGTTGTCCTCGGCCATAAGAGGCCACCTTTTGCCTCTTTTTGAGGCAGGTTCCGAGGAGGCCTGTTTTATCTGTGACAGTAAGTCTTCCTGTAAGACAAGAAAGTTCCCAAAGGGCAGTATGGTATCCGGAGGTGTGGCTTCTTCTGAGTCATTGAACATGACATCAGAAGAAGTGCATCAGGTTTTGTGTTCTTCAACCCAGGCCTATAAGTTAAGTGAAATGAAAATCTGGAGAAGAATTGTGTCCACCTGGCCTGGTGTGGCTTTAATCTCTTCGCCGTCGTCAGATACTCCTCAAATTTTTATGATCAGTATAGATCATAATTGTATGTGCCGCTCCTTCCAACAAATATCGCCACTCTTCCAGTGCAGCTTTGATAGCCAGGAGCTCGCGGTCCCCCATGTTGTAGTTCCTTTCTGCTGCTGATAATTTCCGAGAAAAAAATGCAACTGGGTATAGTAGGGCTTTGGACCCTTGTTGTTGTGACAGTACTGCTCTGACCGCTATTTCAGATGCATCGATCTCTAGAACAAATGGCAGAGCCGGATCAGGATGCTTCAAAATGGATGCAGAAGTGAACAACTTCTTAAGGGTTTCAAAGGCAGCCTGAGCTTCAGAAGACCAGTGGAATCGGATGCCTTGCCTGGTTAACTTTGTAATGGGGGCAATGATGGCAGAAAATCCCCTACCAAACTTTTGGTAGAAAGCGAATCTGATGAAACATTGGATTCCTTTTTTGTCTACAGGAACTGGCCAGTCCAGAATAGCGGTGACTTTCTGGGGGTCCATCTTAATGCCTTCGACTGAGATAATGTTTAAAGACAAAAATCCTCTGAGTGAGACTTTAAGAAGGGATAGAGAGCAGCTGGAGTATCACGAAGGTATTACATAAATATAACTTTTTTAATAGTTTAGAGTTAAAAAAGAAACAATACATGAATTTGAGTTGGATGCTGATACTGTCACAAATCATGAACCAGATCGAGACAGAAGTACAGTTAAATCACACTTGTTTATTAATAAAAATAAAATGGTAAATAGAGTAAGCATAGTCAAGCATAGCCACAGTCCAGTAACCGGATCGGGTAGTCAGCCAAGTCAGAGTTCAATAACCAGATCGGGTAATCAGCCAAGCCAGAAGTCAGGGATCCAAGTAGAGGTACAGCAAGTAGGATAAAGAGCCAGAAGGGATGTCAGCAAGCCAGTCTTTAAACAGGAACGCAGGAGATGGTTTCTTGTGATGTGACCAAGGCGAAGGCAGGAAGGAAATGAGCTAGATGTCTTTAAGTAGGCGGGACTGACGTGCAGATCCACAACAGCTAGTTAACTGTGGAGAGAGAAAAGAGCTGGCAATTAGGCGACAGCTGTGCGGCCAGCTCAGAGAAGGAAGGGCTGAGCCAGCCCTGACAGATACATAGACTATACAGTTGATGACACAGTTGTAAACCACAATTGATCTGTTGCGGAACAAATGAGGACAACAGAAGTACCTAACGCGTTTGAAGTCTGTAAAAAATATACTTTCTCTTCTTCAGGGGTGTATGTAGTCACTGCAGAACGTATATTCGTCTACAATAGATAGAAAGGGTATAAATAAATAAATACAGGATGCATATAATACAACATCATAAAAGAGATGTAAAATAACACACCATTTCTTATTCAAAATCATACTTGTAAGTACACTAACCGTGCAAACTGTATAACCGTTCAAAGTATCTTGCATCCAAGGGAGACTATATTTTAAAACCGTGCTGTGGTTGTGAACTCGGTCAATTCCGGTCCAGCGAGACATGAGCACTGTCTGGAGCGCATCTGAGCCCAAAGCGGGATGATCCCTCACAAAGGACGCCCTGGCATGGCCCACCAAGAAAGTTCCCTCAAATATCCTCAAGCGACTGTAGTCACTGCAGGGAAAAAGGGAAGATAATTATTGGTCTGATATATGGACCAAACTCATATATCGCACGACTCAAGTAGTAGAGCATATATAAAGACATTAATAATAGTGAATTGAAGGGATGGCAGGGGTATGTACAAAATAATGACAGAAACATATATAACATGACAATATATGAATATATCTGTATAAGTAAATGGATGAAAATGTTCATATATACCTGCCCAGCCAAATGCACAAAAATCAGGCAGGGAAGAGAGGGACCTAAGGGTGCCACACAAACCGCAATTTTAGCCACAGGACTCAAACATACCAACAGGTGGCCAGAAAAGACAGCCTGCAATCTAAACAAAAAAGATCCAAGTAGGGTTTGCTGGATAAAACAATATGACTAGGTGAAAATAAGCAAGAAATAATCTTAAAAAAACTGAATATAGTGGGGGGAGAGAGTGTTGTCACCACTCATGTCCCCACTAAATAGACTGGTAATGGGGTCGATAGCTTGCAAGTGGGGGCTGAGTCTCAGCAAACATTAGTTACCTGAGAGGTGGCTAAGGTGCTAGATAGGTCCTCGGTAGCTCCATCCAAACAGCCTGAAAGGAAGGCTGTAGGAGGAGCGTGTTATAAGCGTGTGATTGATAGCCAGAGGGCCAATCAACCACACACACACACACACTCATCGTGGGGCAGAGCTTTGCAGGGCATCCCCCGAGACGATGGCGCACGGACGGCGCCTCAGGATATGCCGGCCACAGAGATGGAAGGAGCGGGGCATGACCAGCAAGGTGGGATACCAGCCAGGAAAGCCGGAAAGGCGACGCCGACCCACGTCACCCTCTCGTGACGCAAAAACAGGAGCCTGACGACCCGGAAAGGAATACGGTCATGTGGCATCCAATGTAAACAAAGGCCACCCATGTCGGGACGGCGTGAGCGGCCCCCATGCGCCGAGTGGGGGATCAATTGGGCATGCGCATAGAGACAGGTGTCGTCAGGCAAACCGGAAGAGAGACCGACACAACCATGTGGGACACATACACATTGGTATTCTTACAGTGAGAGGTTACACAGAAGTCTGGAGAAATTTGTATCGGATGAGGTAACCAAAGGAAAAGAGATCAGTTGTACAGTTGGAAAAACAGTTGAAAAAAACAACTAAATTTTATCTTGTCAGGGCTGGTTCAGCCCTTCCTTCTCTGAGCTGGCCGCTCAGCTGTCGGCTAATTGCCAGCTCTCATCTCTCTCCACAGTTAACCAGCTGTTGTGGATCTGCTCGTCAGTCCCGCCTACTTAAAGATCTCCAGCTCACTTCATTCCTGCCCTCACCTTGGTCACATCACAAGAAACCATCTCCTGCGTTCCTGTTTAAAGACTGGCTTTGCTGACATCCCTTCTGGCTCCTTATCCTGCTTGCTGTTCCTCTAGTTGGATCCGTGACTTCTGGCCTGGCTGATTACCCGATCTGGTTACTGAACTCTGGCTTGGCTGATTACCCGATCTGGTTACTGAACTCTGGCTTGGCTGACTACCCGATTCGGTTACTGGACTCTGGCTATGCTTTGACTACGCTTGCTCTATTTACCTTTTTATTTTTATTAATAAACAAGTGTGATTTTACTGTACTTTTTTCTCGGTCTGGTTCATGGTTTCTGACAATTCTAAATAATGAAACATTATGACAATAATGAATATACAAATAAAAATAATAATCAATATAAACACAACATCTCGACTGAGATAATCAACCTCAAGAATTGAATGCTCTGTAGTAGTTTGAATTAGCATTTTTCTGGTTTGGCATATAGGCCATATTGCTGAAGCCGTGTTAATACACTTCTGACATATCTGCGGTGCCGGAGAGGTGGATGAGCGAATAAACCCTTTCTTCAGATTGTCATCAATGTATTCTCTCAGTATACCCAGTTCTATTTTGGTTAGGGGAAAGATCCTCCTGAAAGGAACTTCCGCCCCAGGCAGGAGCTCAATCCCACAATTATAGGATCTGTGGGGAGGAAGGGTCTTCACACCCTTCTTACTGAACACATCTAAGAATTCGTGATACGCCATTGGAACTGATTGGTGCTTCTCTGAGTCAGAGTCCAGACAGAGCAAGGGTGAGGGGTGGCAGGTGACCTCTGGTAGACAGTGTTGCTGACAATAAGTTGAAGGGAACTTGATTTCCTCAGTGGCCCAATTGATGTGAGGGTTGTGGGCCTATAGCCAAGGCATGATGGGGAATAAAGGTGAAGAAATTTCATCCAGGCATAGTAGTTCTTGGTGGTGATTGGCAATGGTGGCTGGTAATGGAACAGTTTCTTGTGTAACCGGACCTAACTTGATGGTGGACCCATCGGGCAGATGTACAGATAGTCCCAGCGTCTTTGTTTGTAATGGAATCTGGTGTCTAGCTACAAAAGACAAGTCACCTGGATATTCCTTCCTGGGAGCTGTAATAGGATAGGAAGAGCGAGATGAGAAGATTTGTTCAATGAAGCAGAAGTATGAGTAGAAGAGATTGACAGGCACTTACGCAATTTTGCTGGACAGGATCACACGTAATGTCTTGGATCTCCACAATACATGCACAGATTGTTCTGTCTTTGGCATTGACGCTCTTCTGTGGTGAGGGAAGGACGAAGCAAGCCCAATTGCATGGGCTTGGATGTATCAGGAACAGGAACTACTGAAGCTGGAGGAGCCTGACTGGATAAGCTGGGAACCTTGGGTAACATTCAAGCTGGCCTGTATTGTCCTGAGGATCTCTCGGATCGACGCTGTCTTAAACATTGATCGATCTGTAATGACAGATTAATAAGGGTGTCCAGAGATTGAGGTACCCGTGCCAGCTTATCCTTTAGGGAATCCGATAGGCCCATGTGAAATTGGTAACGCAGGGCAGTGTCGTTCCAATTGGTGTCAGAACTCCAACGCCTGAATTCGGCCACATAGCCCTAAGCCGCTTTGAGCCCTTGCTGGAGGGAGTGTAATGCTGTTTCAGCAGTGGCAGTTTGCTGGGGGCCTTCGTAGAGTTGTGAAATGGTGTTAAAAAGGTGCTGAGGTGGGTCGAGGATGCGGCTTTTTGTTCCAGGAGACGGTGTGCCCAGGCTTGAGGCTCACCCAGAAGCAGCGAGATGACAAAGCCCACCTTGGTTGCCTCCAGGGAGAAGGTACAAGGTTGTAAGGCAAAGAAAAGTTCACAAGCATTGCGGAATGCTCTATATTTGCTGTGTTCCCCAGAAAATCTTTCAGGTGTAGGTACCCTTGGTTCCGGTGGCAGCATCACAACTGCAGGTGTGGAAGCTGTACTGGCTGGAGTAGCAGAAGGATGAGCAGATCCTTGAGGGTTGGCAGGAGATGACAAGGTTCTATCCTTCTTGCAAGTTTTTGACAGCTTGTGTGAGCCCGGCCAGGTTTTGGCAAAGTTCATCCATGGGGGAGGTTCCTCGCTCAGGCTCAGACATGGCTGTCTGATACTGTCACGTTCTCACGTACCTTGCAGATGAGCCCGATAGTGCAGAGGAAGGCCTCCCTTACGTATCTGACCCGCGGCCCCTGATAGAGCAAACAGGAGGTTCAGAAGTACAGAGTGGTGTGAGTGCCTGGCGGGTTAGCTGTTAGCAGAACTGCTTCAAGGATCCTGATGCCACAGGGATGAATCCCAGCGAGATGAAAGATCCAGACAGTGAGCCAGCTGATAACTGGGTCAACTGGTATCCGGATACCACACACCTGGATGCAGGGATGGGTAGACAGTGGATCAGTCTTGAGGGGTATGAAGCACAAGCAGGTACAGGCAGGCTTGGACTACACAGACAGATGATGCTGGAACAGATGCCAAAGCTAGAGGCAGGCCGGTAACAGGCCAAGTTGGTAACAGGCGGGCAGCGTGGTAGTTAAAGGAGCAGGCAGAATCAATGTCAATGACTAGCAAACGTGCACCAGCCAGGACAGCAGCAGGATTCCTTCTGAGGTGCATTTCCTGACAGCTGGGTTCCCATCACTCGGGCACCTGGGGAGCCTTAGACCTCCTACCCCAAAAGGAGAAGCGAGGGAAGGCCTTAGTAGGCACACTGGATAGAGCTCCAGTGATAAGGGTAGACAGGCAGATGAAGGGGGGAAGTTACTGTCTACATTAAGAGCAGGAATAGGTAAAAAATCCAAATATTCCTGAATAACATCATCAGAAATGGGAAGGGGAGGAGGGAGGGTAAGGGTAGGGATGGATGGGAGAGGGGAGAGGGTAAAGGGGGAGTTCAGAGGGTTAGAGGAAAGATAAGATCATATCAAGCTGTGAGAAGCTCCCTGTTTCTGACCCCCTTTTTGCCTCCTCAGGTTGTCCCCCTTCACTCTATTTTAAGAAGCTATACCATCCTCTGGCCTCGCTGTGTGGCGAGAACAGACGAAAGAAGATATGAAAGTGGAGGGGGGACTGGAGGGGGAAAGATAATAAGATGTAAGATAATTCTCAATTGTTTAACCTATAATGTACGAGGGTTAAACACCCCATTAAATAGACACAAGATCTTAAAAGAAATTAAACAATACTCTGCTAGTGTAGTCTTTCTACAGGAGACACACATCTCACATAATATGAAAATGAAACTGTATTCAAAACATCACCCTATGTGGTACTATAGAGACTCTACAACAATTAGAGCAAAAGGAGTAGCAATAGGGTTTGCAAAAGATGTTGAGTTTTCCCTAGAAGAAAGGGTGATAGACCCTAAAGGAATGTAAATGTTTTTAAAGTGAAGGCTGCAGGGAATAGAGTGTACCTTGGTTAATATATACTGCCCAAATAGAAGTCCAACGGCCTTCCTAAAGGGGGTCCTGGGAAGGCTAGCAGACTTTAAAAAAGGTAAAGCAGAAGATCTGAATTTCTGCATGGACCATAGGATAGATAGTTTGTCACAATCACAGGGGAATGGAAATCACCAACTTAGGACAGTGAAGAGGAAATTATATCAGTCCCAGTTGGTCGATATATGGAGAATTCCTCATCCTGAAATGAAAGACTATACATGTTATTCCCCAGTGCATGGCACATATTATGGTGGACCACAAATGGCTGGACTCAGTTGTTAGAACATCTATAGAAATAATAACTTTATCAGATCATGCTCCACTAATAATGAAGTTGGAAATAGAGGATACCCAGCTTAGGAGGAGTAACTGGAAACTAAATGAAGAACCGTTACAAGATAAAGAAGTAGAAGAAAAAATAAAAATAGAATTACAACAATTTTCAGGTAAGTCAAACCCCAGGGATGTTGCAGGCTACGATCTGGGAGGTATACAAGGTGTATATAAGTGGCATTCTGATCTCCACTGGAGCCAAAAAAAGAGGGAAATAACTAGTAAAATTTGAGCATTTACAGAAATGTATGAGTTAGAACATCATAAAAAAACAGCAAATCTGGAGATACACCACACGTTAACAATAAAAAGAGATGAGTTAAAGGAGTTAATGGAACAGGAAACAAATCAGGTCTTCGATAGGGGAGCTAAGGACAGATACCAATGGGAAAATAAACTTGGGAAACACTTAGCAAGAATATAAAAAAAGAGGAAAGCGGTAAACTTTATAGGAAAAATTTAAAATCATAAAGGGGAGAAGGTATATTCAACACTGGAAATTGCAATTGTATTCCAAAGTTATAATAGTTCCTTGTACTCGGTTAGGCATAAAGGGTTACAGGTAGAAGAGTTAGAAAAAACAGAAAAAATACAAGAATACCTTAGGGCGGCAAATCTCCCTAAAGCAGCAGTAGCTAGAATACAAGTTTTAGAGGAACCAATAACCCAGGAAGAAATTATACTAACATTAAAAAATACAGCAGCAGGAGAATCCAGGCCCGGACGGATTTACAGTTAGGTATCACAAAAAATTTAAAGAACAACTGATACCAAAACTATGTACATATATGAATGGGCTGGAAAGGGGGAAATGAGATGAGAAGGGACTCATTGTAAGCGTACAATACGGTTATACCTAAAGAGGGAAAAGATGCTACCTTATGCTGAAGTTATAGACCAATAGCACTACTAAATGTAGACACAACGCTATATGCAAAAGTTTTAGCTTCTAGATTAAAAGAGCTGATTCCAGTAGGGAGGGGAAGGATAACGCAGCTGCCTGCCTGTGGTATTAATAGGATCAGAAGAACACCAGCAATTGTCTTCAGGTAGCTTTAGGTGCACACTGTGCAGAGGACACAGTACACTAACTGTAAATACTGCAGCTGCCTGCCTGTGGTATTAATAGGATCAGAAGAACACCACCAATTGTCTTCAGATACAACACCTAGGATGCATATATATACACAACACACTGTAAGTGCAGCTAACTGACTCGCCTGCCTACTCTAACTTAAATCAAATGACACTGTCTCTCTGTCAATCTCTCTCCGCTGCCGCAACACACTACACAAGGCCGCCACGCAGGCGGCCTTATATAGTTTGGGGCGTGTACTAAACCCCCGAGCCATAATTGGCCAAAGCCACCCTGACTTTGCCCAATTACGGCTCTCTGTACAGACGGCACTGTGATTGGCCAAGCATGCGGGTCATAGTGCATGCTTTGGCAATCACCAGCTAGCAATGCACTGCGATACCGCAGTGAATTATGGGCCGTGATGCGCCACTCGAATTTGGCGCGAACGGCCCAAAACGTTCGCAATTCGACAACCAAACAGGCAAACCAAACAGGCGATGTTCGAGTCGAACATGGGTTTGACTCAAACTTGAAGCTCATCCCTAGTGACTAGCAATATTGCACCCTTGTTTGGACAAATTTCAGTGTTTTTGATTTGATTACATTATTGAATAAAATGATTATTGTAATTGTATTATTATTTTTTATAATTATTTATAGTTATTTATTATATTATAATTTATGATTATGTGTTTCAAACTTTATCATACCCGGGATGTCTACTAGATTCTTGTTTGGACAGATTTAAGTGAGTTATTCCTAAGAATTACAGACCTACAATATAAAACACCAAATTTCCATGCAAAACAATGTACCGCTTTGACATTCAAAAATCAGACATAATCATACCGCCAGGGAGGTTAAAAGAATAGAGCAGTGGTTCTCAACCTACTAGTGCCGTGACCCCTTGATAAAATTTCCCAATTTGTGGGGACCCCTAACAGTAAAATTATTTTCGTTGGTCATTTCATTGCTGTAATTTTGCGACTGTTATGAATCGAAATATAAATATCTGATATGCAGGATGTATTTTCATGCTTACAAATTTAACATCTTAAAGCGTAGAGCGTAGTGATTAATCACAAAAACAATCTGTAATATATAGTGAAAAATATTTATTTAAAATGAACATATAAGTTACAAATAAATAAAATGCTCCACCGAGAGACAGGGTAAGTGCCGGGCAGACAGCGAGCGGGCAGGGTGGAGCACAGTGGGAGCATTTGATATGGCACGGGGGCAGTATTTGATGGCACAGTGGGAGCATTTGATGGCACAGTGGTTGCGTTTGATGGGCACAGTGGCTGCGTTTGATGGCATAGTGGTGGCAATTGATGGGCGCAGTGGCTACGTTTGAGGGCACAGTGGCAGCGTTTGATAGCACAATCAGCAATACATCTAATGTGTTAACCAGAAGTGACGTTTCGTCGCCGCCATCTTGGTACACTCATCCACAGCAAGGTTACAGTTAGAAGTCGGCAAGCGGACATCTTTTTACACCCACCGAAGTCTTGCATTTTACACATATTTTTACCAGTAAACTGAGCTTATATACTATATAAGCCTTATATAGTATATAAGCTCAGTTTACTGGTAAAAATACGTGTAAAATGCAAGACTTCGGTGGGTGTAAAAAGATGTCCTCTTGCCGACTTCTAACTGTAGCCTTACTGCGGACGAGAGTACCAAGGTGGCGGTGATGGAACGTCACTTCTGCGCGGTCTCTCCTCTCCCGGAAGTGACATCTCGCTGGCCGAGACGGACAGACTCACAGTAACTTCGGGTCCGTCTCGACCAGCTTTCCAGTTTGGACCAGCATTCGCGACCCCCTGGCAAATCAGCAATCGGCCCCCCAGGGGGTCGCGACTCCCAGGTTGAGAACCGCTGGAATAGAGTATACATATAAGATGGAATATCTGTGTAGTAAAAAGGATCACATGGAGAGATTTACCAGCATCTGGGAAAGATGGGTGGAATTCAAGAAAACAAAGAAATATATACAGAGATCTGGGGTGAATAGAGAGAGAGAGAGAGAGAGAGGAGGAATCCTGAGGACAGAGAGAGGGTGGAGAAGGGAGAAAAAGAAGCACGGGGGGGGGGGGATTTAATGTATATGACTGTGAACATGTGATGAGAGTGTCATTGTTGTGTATCAGGGACAGCGTGGTGTGAGGTTGACCAGTCCTTTGTCACAATTTGGGGAGAAGGGCAGGTGTCTGACCCACGTTCATCACATACAGTATTGACTGGCAGCGTAGAGGGATAGTTCTGCCTAGAGCATTCAGTGAAGTGTTCGGAATTACCTCTGCTCTGAAGGATTCTAGCCCTTGCGGAAGCAGTCCTTTGAGATAAGTTGGTGCATTTTTTTTTTTTTTTTTAAAGACATATGGCAACAGTCCCTTTGTCTCTTATGCTTTCTGTTCTATCCATACTCTTGCAAGCATGCTTGGTTTGGCAGATTACAAGAAAATGAGCAAAGATGATCTGCGTACTGAGTGTGAAACAAGAGGAATTGATGTCTCTCGGCAGACGTGGGAAAACTTTATTCATGCCCTACAGGAGGATGATAGCCAGGCAGACCAGAACCCAGGGGAACCTGGAACTGAAGGGGTTCCCGCTACCTTAGAGTCCAGTGCTTCAGCTACAGCCTTGCAGGATGGACAAACAGAGACTAACCCTGGAGTATAAATGAATGTCACCTCCAATCCAAAGCATGCGCATCCCAGCACCTGATTGCCTGTAACCACCACAGACTCTCCTTAGATACAAGAAACACTTCAAGCATCATGGAGGCAGATCCTCTGGCGTACCTGCAGTTTCCCCAATGCCAGGCTGCTGCTGAAAGAGGGGAACACCAGGCTAAGAGAGAGGTTGCACAGAGGGAGGTTGATCACCAGCACGAACTGGAGAATCCTAGACTCTCCCTCCTGATTGGTTGAGACACAGAAGCGGGTGCCATTGGCTCCCGCTGCTGTCAATCAAAGTCAGTGAGCCAATAAGGAGAAAGAGGGGGCCAGGCCGAGCCACAGCTCCGTGTCTAAATGGACACACAGAGCCTCGGCTTGGGTGCCCCCATAGCAAGCTGTTTGCTGTGGGAGCACTCGACAGGACAGAGGGGCCAGGAGTGCCAGCAAGGTAGCTGAGAAGAGGAGGATCTGGACTGCTCTGTGCAAAACCACTGCACTGAGCAGGTAACTATAACATGTTTGTTATTTTTAAACAAAAAAAAAGTAGACTTTAATATCAGTTTAACAATTATGACTCATCTGCTGTCAATGGGTTTCCCACTGACAGCAGAATGTAAACAAAAGAAGAGCACTTTGGGTCTGCTAAAGATTTTGAGGGGATCCCCCAAAATCCAAACCAGAGCTTTATCCGAGCATTCAGTCCAGCAGGCCAGGAAAGGGGGGGGGCGATCGCTCGTCCCCTCCGCCGCTGAACCATACCAGGCAACATGCCCTCAAGAAGGAGAGGGTGCTTTGGCTGTAACTTATCCCCCCTCCTTTTCTGGCCTGTCAGACTGCATGCTTGGATAAGGGTCTGATATGGTTTTTGGGGGATTTTTAACTCTCACACCATTTTTAAAGATAAAATTGGTTAGGGGTCCCCCTCAAAATCTATATCAGACCCAAAGGGCCTGGTATGGATTGGGGTGGACCCCCACGCTGCTTTAAAAAAAAAAATTCTCTTCTTTTGTTTATATTCTGCTGTCAGTGAGGAATCCGGTTGGTGCCAGCTCCTTGATAACCAGCTGAAATGAAATACATTCTTTAACTACTTATTTAATGCAAGCATTTATTTAATTATTTATTTTAGTGAACTGCCTTTAAGGCCCCTTTCACACTGGGGCGGTTTGCAGGCGTTATTGCGCTAAAAATACCGCCTGCAAACCGCCCCAAAACAGCCTCCGCTGTTTGTTCAGTGTGAAAGCCCGAGGGCTTTCACTTTGAAGCGGTGCG
This sequence comes from Aquarana catesbeiana, assembly GCF_042186555.1. Classification (NCBI taxonomy): domain Eukaryota; kingdom Metazoa; phylum Chordata; class Amphibia; order Anura; family Ranidae; genus Aquarana; species Aquarana catesbeiana. The sequence continues at coordinate 110,829,219 of NC_133330.1, read as the reverse complement.
CTGGCAGGAGAAGAAAAAAATCTCCTGTCAGCCGCATCTTTGGAGCGGTGAAGGAGCGGTGTATTCACCGCTCCTAAACCGCTCCTGCCCATTGAAATCAATGGGACAGCGCGGCTATACCGCGGCAATACCGCGGCTATAGCCGCGCTATACGAGTGGTTTTAACCCTTTTTCGGCCGCCAGCGGGGGGTTAAAACCGCACCGCTAGTGGCCGAATACCGCGGTAAAACAGCGCTAAAAATAGCGCTGTTTTAACGCCGACGCCCCCGATGCCCCCTACGCCCCAGTGTGAAAGGGGCCTAACGCTGTTATATGTGGTATTTGCCAAGCGTTTTTGCTTTTTGAGGTAAATACCACATAAGAGATAGTGAAATGACATATTGGCCTAAACTGAGGAAAAAATTTGCTTTTTTTTTAAAAAATGGGGATATTTATTATAGCAAAAAATACAAAATATTGTGGGGTTTTTTTTCAAAATTGTCGCTCTTTTTTTTTTTTATAGCGCAAAAAATAAAAACCGCAGAGGTGATCAAATACTACCAAAACAAATGTTCTATTTGTGGGAAAAAAAAAGGATGTAAATTTTGATTGGGTATAGCGTTGCATGACGAAATTCTCAGTTAAAGCGGCGCAGTGCCGTATCGCAAAAAATGGCGTGGTCATTAAGCAGGCAAATCTTCCGGGGCTGAAGTGGTTAAGAGATTGCTGAATTCCTAAATACATAAACTATTTTACAAAAATAACTATTATTTAACACTTATAGGTAATAACACCAGAAATTGTTGATCCAGGAAATATCCAATAGCCTTAAAGGGATAAGGAAGAATTATTTTTTGCCTTCCTCTGGATCAACTGTGGGTATAGAATTCTGTATATGGAGGTTTTCTATTTATTTATTTTTTCTGCTGGTTGAACTAGATGGACTTGTGTCTTTTTTCAGTCTGACTAACTATGTATCTATGTATTAATTTCTCTGTATTTTTCACAGGGCTGGTGACAGCAGCGGAGCAATGTCTCAAGCGTGGAATGCTTCTGTTACATCAGAACTGCCCCCTGGGGGAATCATCGTACCTGTGGTCTTCTCCCTTATATTTGCTCTAGGCACAGTGGGAAATGGATTAGTTTTGGTTGTGCTCCTGAGGAATGGCCAAACTAAGTACAATACAACCAACCTCTTTATTCTAAACCTGGGGGTTGCGGACTTATGTTTTATACTACTATGTGTCCCTTTTCAGGCCACCATATACACCCTGGATGGATGGTTATTTGGAGCTTTCCTCTGTAAAGCTGTTCACTTCTCCATCTACTTGTCAATGTATGCCAGCAGTTTCACCCTGGCTGCCGTTTCAGTTGACAGGTGAATAGATATTTACATTTTACCTTTTACATGTTTGATAATACTTCTTTAGGTGCTATTTTCCATCACTTCATTATTTCTGTATCATTATGACGTCCGAATCCTCGCTTGGGTAGAATCTGCCCAAACTGCAGTTTCCACAATCTTGCTACTTCACAGTTCCACTGATTACATCTCATCCATCACTCACTTCCTTCCCTAGTTCTAGCATTTTATTTTCATCCATCATCATCTTCAATCACCTTTTCTGCCTGAACTTACTGAATATCTTGTTAGATATGTAGGTCTATTAACCACTTTAGGACCGGGCCTCTTTTTTAGATGTGGTGTTTACAAGTTAAAAACAGTTTTTTTACTAGAAAATTACTTAGAACCACATTATACATTTTTTTTCTAACATCCTAGAGACTAAAATGGCGGTTGTTGCAATACTTTTTGTCACACCGTATTTGTGCAGTGGTCTTACAAGCGCACTTTATTTTTAAATAATACACTTTTTTGAATTAAAAAATAAGACAACAGTAAAGTTAGCCCAATTTTTTGAATATTGTGAAAGATAACGTTATGCCGAGAAAATTGATACCCAACATGTCACGCTTCAAAATTGCGCCCGCTCGTGGATTGGTGACAAAATTTACCCTTAAAAATCTCCATAGGCGACATTTAAAAAATTCTACCGGTTGCATGCATTATAGAGGAGGTCTAGGGCTAGAATTATTGCTCTTGCTCTACCGATCATGGCGATACCTCACATGTGTGGTTTGAACATTGTTTTCATATGCGGGCGCTACTCACATATGCGTTCGCTTCTGCACGCGAGCTCGGCGGGACGGGGCGCGTTTTAAATTTTTTTTTTTTTCTTATTTATTTTACCTTTTACTTTTTATTTTTACACTGTTTTAAAAAAAAGTGTCACTTTTATTCCTATTACAAGGAATGTAAACATCTCTTGCAATAAAAAAAAGCATGACAGGACCTCTTAAATATGAGATCTGGGGTCAAAAAGACCTCAGATCTCATATTTACACTAAAATGCAATAAAAAAAAAATAGTCATTTAAAAAAATAAAAAAAATAAATTGGCCCTTTAACCACTTCAGCCCCGGAAGGATTTACCCCCTTCCTGACCAGAGCACTTTTTACAAATTGGCACTGCGTCGCTTTAACTGCTAATTGCGCGGTCATGCAATGCTGTAACCAAACGAAATTTGCGTCCTTTTCTTCCCACAAATAGAGCTTTCTTTTGATGGTATTTGATCACCTCTGCCGTTTTTATTTTTTGCGCTATACACGGAAAAAGACCGAAAATTTTGAAAAAAAATGATATTTTCTACTTTTTGTTCTAAAAAAAATCCAATAAACTCAATTTTAGTCATACATTTAGGCCAAAATGTATTTGGCCACATGTCTTTGGTAAAAAAAATGTCAATAAGTGTATATTTATTGGTTTGCGCAAAAGTTATAGCGCCTACAATCTAGGGTACATTTTCTGGAATTTACACAGCCTTTAATTTATGACTGCCTATGTCGTTTCTTGAGGTGCTAAAATGGCAGGGCAGTACAAAACCCCCACAAATGACCCCATTTTGGAAAGTAGACACCCCAAGGAAATTGCTGATAGGCATGTTGAGCCCATTGAATATTCATTTTTTTTGTCCCAAGTGATTGAATAATGACAAAAAAAAAAAAAAAAAAAAAAAATTACAAAAAGTTGTCACTAAATGATATATTGCTCACACAGGCCATGGGCATATGTGGAATTGCACCCCAAAATACATTTAGCTGCTTCTCCTGAGTACGGGGATACCACATGTGTGGGACTTTTTGGGAGCCTAGCCGCATACGGGGCCCCGAAAACCAATCACCGCCTTCAGGATTTCTAAGGGCGTACATTTTTGATTTTACTCCTCACTACCTATCACAGTTTTGAAGGCCATAAAATGCCCAGATGGCACAAACCCCCCCCAAATGACCCCATTTTGGAAAGTAGACACCCCAAGCTATTTGCTGAGAGGCATGTTGAGTCCATGGAATATTTTATATTTTGACACAAGTTGCGGGAAAGTGACAATTTATTTATTTATTTTTTTTTTTTTGCACAAAGTTGTCACTAAATGATATATTGCTCACACAGGTCATGGGCATATGTGGAATTGCACCCCAAAATACATTCTGCTGCTTCTCCTGAGTATGGGGATACCACATGTGTGGGACTTTTTAGGAGCCTAGCCGCGTACGGGACCCCGAAAACCAATCACCGCCTTCAGGATTTCTAAGGGTGTACATTTTTGATTTCACTCTTCACTGCCTATCACAGTTTCGGAGGTCATGGAATGCCCAGGTGGCACAAACCCCCCCCAAATGACCCCATTTTGGAAAGTAGACACCCCAAGCTATTTGCTGAGAGGCATGGTGAGTATTTTGCAGCTCTCATTTGTTTTTGAAAATGAAGAAAGACAAAAAAAAAAATTTTTTTTTTCTTTTTTTAATTTTCAAAACTTTGTGACAAAAAGTGAGGTCTGCAAAATACTCACTATACCGCTCAGCAAATAGCTTTGGGTGTCTACTTTCCAAAATGGGGTCATTTGGGGGGGGTTTGTGCCACCTGGGCATTCCATGGCCTCCGAGACTGTGATAGGCAGTGAAGAGTGAAATCAAAAATTTACGCCCTTAGAAAGCCTGAAGGCGGTGCTTGGTTTTCGGGGTCCCATAAGCGGCTAGGCTCCCAAAAAAGTCTCACACATGTGGTATCCCCGTACTCAGGAGAAGCAGCAGAATGTATTTTGGGGTGTAATTTCACATATTCCCATGGCATGTTTGAGCAATATATAATTTAGTGACAACTTTGTGCAAAAAAAAAAAAAAAAAAAAAAAATTTGTCTCTTTCCCGCAACTTGTGTCACAATATAAAATATTCCATGGACTCGACATGCCTCTCAGCAAATAGCTTGGGGTGTCTACTTTCCAAAATGGGGTCATTTGGGGGGGGTTTGAACTGTCCTGGCATTTTATGCACAACATTTAGAAGCTTATGTCACACATCACCCACTCTTCTAACCACTTGAAGACAATGCCCTTTCTGACACTTTTTGATTACATGAAAAAATTATTTTTTTTTGCAAGAAAATTACTTTGAACCCCCACACATTATATATTTTTTAAAGCAAATGCCCTACAGATTAAAATGGTGGGTGTTTAATTTTTTTTTTTCACACAGTATTTGCGCAGCGATTTTTCAAACGCATTTTTTGGGGAAAAAACACACTTTTTTACATTTTAATGCACTAAAACACACTATATTGCCCAAATGTTTGATGAAATAAAAAAGATGATCTTAGGCCGAGTACATGGATACCAAACATGACATGCTTTACAATTGCGCACAAACGTGCAGTGGCAACAAAATAAATACATTTTTAAAAGCCTTTAAAAGCCTTTACAGGTTACCACTTTAGATTTACAGAGGAGGTCTACTGCTAAAATTACTGCCCTCGATCTAACCGTCGCGGTGATACCTCACATGCATGGTGCAATTGCTGTTTACATTTGACGCCAGACCGACGCTTGCGTTCGCCTTAGCGCGAGAGCAGGGGGGACAGGGGTGCTTTTTTTTTTTTTCTTTATTATTTTTTTGCTTTTTTATCTTATTTTAAAACTGTTCCTTTCATTTTTTTTTTTTTTTAATCATTTTTACTGTTATCTCAGGGAATGTAAATATCCCCTATGATAGCAATAGGTAGTGACAGGTACTCTTTTTTGAAAAAATTGGGGTCTATTAGACCCTAGATTTCTCCTCTGCCCTCAAAGCATCTGACCACACCAAGATCGGTGTGATAAAATGCTTCCCCAATTTCCCAATGGCGCTATTTACATCCGGCGAAATCTAAGTCATAAAATGCTCGTAGCTTCCGGTTTCTTAGGCCATAGAGATGTTTGGAGCCACTCTGGTCTCTGATCAGCTCTATGGTCAGCTGGCTGAATCACCGGCTGCATTCTCAGGTTCCCTGTTGAGACAGGAGAGCCAGAGAAAAACACGGAAGACGATGGGGGGGGGGGGCATTCTCTCCCACTGCTTGTAAAAGCAGTCTAGAGGCTAATTAGCCGCTAGGATTGCTTTTACATGAAAGCCGACCGCTGGCTGAAAAGAATGATACCAAGATGATACCTAAACCTGCAAGCATCATTTTGGTATAACCACTCAAAGTCGTGAATGCTGTACCTGAAGACAAAAATATGGCTAACAATAAAGCACAGTAAATGGTAAAGTATAAAAAATTGCATACCTGAAAAGCAAACATGATAAAACATAACAACAATAAAACATTGCAGAATAGAATACAGTAAAAAAGAGCAGAACAATAGAGAGAATAGAGAGAGAGAGAATAGAGAGAGAACAATAAAACGACAACTATTACTTTTTATTTTATATTTTTGTTTGTGTTTTTTTTTTTTTTTTACACTTTTTTTGTAACTGTAACTTTTATAACTGTAACCGGTTCCAGGTTCGGGTCTCTCAAAATGCGATGGCATCTTGGGAGACCCTGTGAAAGTGTGCCTAGTCTGTGCAATGCTGTACCCTACGCTAATACTCAGCTAGTGAATGGTAGCATTCAAAACATTCACCAATGCAAAGACCAGGATTGTCAGGACAGGAGGGACAATAATAGCGGGTGTCACGCCTATATCCGCGCTTACTGCAGACACGACATCTTTTTTGGGGGAGTTCGTTGGGTAGGGGTACTCGGGGGAGGACATAAAGAAAATGCCTCTCATGCAGCCGACTGCATTTGGTTGGGGATGTGAATGGGGGAAGTACGGGCGCTGCAGAAGTGGTGGGTTCCCAATTAGGATTGGCGAATGCAGCAGGAAGGGCATTATGGGCACGACGGGCCTGTGTTTGTCTTCTTTGTGGCAGCGGGACACTACTTGTGCTTGCCACCTCACCAGCTTGAACTGCACTTATGGGACTCGCCACGTCACCAAGTGTTACTGCAGTGCTGGTTTGACTATGACCGGGGTGTACTAGGCCACTGGCGCTTGCCAGTTCACCAAAACGCTACCAAAAAAACTGTTAACGATCGCAGGGATCAGGCCTGACTCTGCGAACGCTGCAGTTATGCGTTTAGAGTTTTGTAAGTGACAGTGATCGATCGATACTGCACTTGGGTGGGCTGGGCTGGGCCGGGCGGAGGGGCAAAACGCAGGTGCTAGCAGGTATCTGGGCTGATCCCACTAACACTGCGTTTTTGGGAACCCTAAACTGCTGGGGATGCCAGTATAGATCTGATCGGATCAGATCAGATATTGATCAGTTCAGATACTATACCACTAAGGGAGGTGTACGGTGCGTGCATGGGTGTTAGCGCTACTGGCACTAACCTGACGCTGCCTGGGGCTGGTGCTTGCCAGTTCACCAAAACGCTACCAAAAAAACTGTTAGCGATCGCAGGGATCAGGCCTGACTCTGCGAACGCTGCAGTTATGCGTTTAGTGTTTTGTAAGTGACAGTGATCGATCGATACTGCACTTGGGTGGGCTGGGCCGGGCGGAGGGGCAAAACGCAGGTGCTAGCAGGTATCTGGGCTGATCCCGCTAACACTGCGTTTTTAGGAATCCTAAACTGTTGGGGACGCTAGTATAGATCTGATCGGATCAGATATTGATGCGTTCAGATACTATACCACTAAGGGAGGTGTACGGTGCGTGCGTGGGTGTTAGCGCTACTGGCACTAACCTGACGCTGCCTGGGGCTGGTGCTTGCCATTTCACCAAAACGCTACCAAAAAAACTGTTAGCGATCACAGGGATCAGGCCTGACTCTGCGAACGCTGCAGTTATGCGTTTAGTGTTTTGTAAGTGACCGTGATCGATCGATACTGCACTTGGGTGGGCTGGGCCGAGCCGGGCGGAGGGGCAAAACGCAGGTGCTAGCAGGTATCTGGGCTGATCCCGCTAACACTGTGTTTTTGGGAACCCTAAACTGCTGGGGACGCTAGTATAGATCTGATCGGATCAGATATTGATCCGTACAGATACTATACCACTAAGGGAGGCGTATGCTGTGTGCGTGGGTGTTAGCGGTACTGGCGCTAATCTGACGCTGCCTGGGGCGACGCATATCACCGCCGGGCGATCAGGGGGCTAAACCTTTATTCGGTAATAAACGGCGGGTGCCCTGACACTATAAAAAATAAACAAACTAACCTGCGTCACCCGTAACGGTTATACGGTGATCAGTGGTGAAAGGGTTAACTAGGGGGCCATCAAGGGGTTAAAACATTTATTAGGTAGTATATGGGGGTCCCTGTCGCTATAAAACGCTGACGGCGAACCTAAATATTTACCTCACTAACTAGCGTCACCAGCGACACTAATACAGCGATCAGAAAAATGATCGCTTAGCGACACTGGTGACGGGGGGTGATCAAGGGGTTAAAACTTTATTAGGGGGGGTTAGGGGGGTACCCTAGACCTACAGGGGGGTAATACTAACTGTCCTAACACTGTAAATGTCACAAACTGACACCAATACAGTAATCAGAAAAAAAAAAAAAAAAAAAAAAAACCTGCTGGTGTCAGTTTGTGACAGGGGGGGGGGGTGATTGGGGGGGGATCGGGGGGCGATCGGGGGGGGGATCGGGGTGTTTTGTGTGCCTGGCATGTTCTACTGTGTGTGTGTGTGTTGTGCACTCACATTGCAGTCTTCTCTCCTCGGCCCGGAACGGAAAATACCGAGCCGAGGAGAGATGACATCATTTCCTCTGCCTCTGTGTACAATACAGAGGCAGGGAAATGATCCCATTGGCTGAGAGCGATCGCGAGGGGGGGGCCACGAATGGATGGCCTCCCCCTCACCTCCGATCGCCGGGGGAGATTTGCCGACCGCCGCTGGCACCGGGGGGGGGTCCGATCGGACCCCCCACCCGCGGGCAGGCAAGGACGTACATGTAAGTCCTTTTGCCTGCCCGTGCCATTCTGCCGACGTATATAGTCGTGCGGCGGTCGGCAAGTGGTTAAGAGCTATGGGCGGAAGTGAGGTTTTAACGTCGCTGCCGGCCTGCAGTGTCATGGAGACGGGTGGGGGCCATCTTTCCCTCACTCGTCTCCATGTCAGCCCAGGGGACAGACGCGATCGCCTCCACCGGCGGCTCCGGTAAGCGGCGGAGGGCACCAGATCGCGGTGGGCCCCACTCCCGCCACCGATAAAAGTGATCCTGCGGTGAATCAGCCGCAGAGACCACTTTTTGCTTGTACTGGACCGCCGGCCGAACACGGGCATACCGGGGTTATGGCAGCTAGCTGCTGCCATAAAAACGATATCCGTCCCCATAGTAGGGATGTAGAAAAAATTACAAATCAGCGCGAAGTGGTAAATATGCGTTATATAGCTGCTGAACACTAGGGTCAAAAAACAAATCCCTTAATATAAATATAACATCAGATAGTGCAGCGCTAGAATCAAAATAAAACACTAAAGTCCACCACGATATCAATATCCATATGGATAATCAATAAATCATCCTCAAGTGCGAGCGAACACCGGTTAGTGGAGAAGTGATTTCAGGCAGCCCACCACCAAGGAATAGGTTGGCCTCTCACCTGAAGGAATGGACCCTTTGGTTATAGAGGGTCCTAAATCGCTTTAGTCAAGCAAGATACAGCATGTGCCAGCATCCGTCAGGGCTCAGGTGTCAAACACTCCTCTGGGACCATGGGGCTCCGGTAACAGACACTCCAATATGACCAAGGTATATATAAAAGAAATGGCGAAAGAATAGTGCTCTCTGTATGCAATGCTTTATTATAAAAAAGCTAAAATAGGTCACTCACATGTGAACCGCTGGGTAAAAGCATATAAACAACGGTAACGATGCGACCTCCGTCTAGTAGTGTGGATGCGCAGTGGCCGCGGGTGACGTCACGACGTATCCTCGTTCTGGACGCGTTGCGTCCCAATGGGCGGGGACTTCATCAGCAGATGAGGATACGACGTGGGCACCCGCGCTATATACAAGGTAAGTATCCATGACAACGAACCACATGGTACAATTAACCTCTCACTGACCCGGAAATCAATCCGGACGTTACCCCTCATAATAAAATATGCGCTAAATGGAACTGAATGCTCAGGCACATAAGATGGGGGATGAGTAAAATGTACATCAATTCACTAAGGAAGAGATGCATAAAAACTGGATAAAAAACGCTGATAAATTGGGAATGCTAAATAAATCATTTCAAACCAATTTCAACATTGTATGACAGTCATCCGCAGCAACTGTCACCCACACATGTTAGACACAATAAAAAGCAGATTGTGAGTATAATCAAACATAAAACCTTAATCTATCAAATAATAAAACATTCACATGTAAAAACAATCAAATATGAAAATAAAAATAAAAATAAAAAATAATTAACGATCAGAGATAAAGCAGTTGGTGTCAAAATCCACGTTTAACCCTTCAGGGCAGAGAACCCTAGTTTCAAAGATCCAATATGATTCTCTTTTGCTCAGTTGTCTTATGAAGTTGCCACCCCTCCAATGCCTGGTGACCCTTTCTATGCCCCAGAATTTCAAGCTTTTTGGATTCTAATGGTGATGTAATTTAAAATGTCTAGAGACATTGTGGGTTTTCAGGCCTTTTTTAATATTATTAACATGCTCAGCAAGCCTCACGTGTAGGGGTCTAGATGTTCTACCAATATACTGGAGCCCGCATCCGCACTCCAGCATATACACGACCCCTACCGTGTCACAGGTAATTAACTGTTTGATCTCATATTCCTTATTCGTAGCAGATGCCAAAAACTTTTTCCTTTTCTTTAAATTCCCCTTAGCGTGTTTGCACGGGACGCACTTGCCACATGCGTAGAAACCCCCCAAAAAGGAAAAAAGCCTATCAGAATAAGGAACAGGGGGGTTAAGGACACTGGGAGCCAAACGATCCCTCAATGAAGGAGCTTTCTTGTAAATAAATTGGGGGCGGTCAGGTAAGACAGGGCCCAAAATTTTATCTTGTTTTAAGATGGGCCAGTTCTTCAATACTACTTTTTCAAAAGTGCGATATTGCACATTATAATCAAGCACCATCCTAAAATTAAAATTGGGATTAGAATTAGAATTGTCTTCCCCAGGATCCCGAACAGTATTGGAGACCAATGTACCCCTGTCCATAGTTTTCACTCTCGTGACCTCCTTCTCTAACAATGAACGATCATACCCTTTTTGTTCAAACCTAGAGGTCAGGACTTGTGATTGTATGATAAAATCCTCATCACGAGTACAATTCCTGCGTAACCTAATATACTGCCCCCTAGGGATGTTGCACAACCAAGAATGATGGTGACAACTCCCCAGGGGGATGTACGAGTTGCGGTCAGTAGGCTTGAAATAATTGGTGATCGTGAAACGGTCATGAGTGACACTAATAGTCAGATCTAGAAATACCACCTTATCTGGGTCAATCGTCCAGGTCAGTGCAATATTCTTTTGATTATTATTAAGAGTCTCGATAAACACGTCAAGTTTATCTCTATCCCCTTTCCAGATAAGGATCAGATCGTCAATGAATCTACGATAGCATATAAGCTCTGGGGGTCTGTTACGAAAAACAGCCTCTTCCTCCCAGTGGGCCATAAATATATTAGCCACACTGGGAGCAAAACGTGCCCCCATTGCAACTCCCCTTGTCTGTAAATAAAATTCCTTATTATACCAGAAATAATTCCTGGTCAAACAGAAATTTAAACAACTCAAAAGGAATTCCTGATGTCTCCCTGACAATGATGAGGAGGACAGAGCCCATTCCACAGAGGACATAGCATCTTTGTGACCAATAATGGTATACAGAGAACTAACGTCAGCTGTTACCAAAAAGGTAGGCGGTGAGCACTCAAGGTTTTCTAAAATCTGGATAATATGCTTAGTGTCTTTTAAAAACGCGGGGGTTTTCGTCACGAGTGGTTGCAGGAAGAAATCAATGTATTGCCCAAGCCGTGCTGACACTGAGTCGATCCCATTGACAATGGGTCGACCAGGGGGATTTACAGTGTCTTTATGGATTTTGGGCAAAAAGTAAATAATAGGGGTTCTGCAAAACAAAGGATCTAAATACATTGCTTCTTTTTTGTTGAGGATTTTTTGGTCCTTACCATCCTCTATAATCACATGTAATTCATTCTTATATGTAAGCATAGGATCTTTGCTAAGAATACTATATGTATCCTGATCGGAGAGTAAACGCCTCATTTCCGATTGATAATAGTCCCTACTCAGAACCACCAAACCGCCCCCTTTATCAGCGGGGCGGATAACTATATCTTTCCGCTGTGCTAGCGATTGAATACCACGCTTAATATACTGAGGATCAGAAATTTTCTTAACCTTTAGCTGGTTCAGGTCATGGGACACCATATTTTTAAAAACTTCTAAATACTTATTGTCAGCGTTCTGCGGATTAAACGTGGATTTATTCCGTAGGGAAGAATATTGGGAAATGGACGGTCTAGTTCCCTGATGCGATTGGGCTAAAAAATACTTTTTCATATTCAGGGTCCGTACATATTTTTGTATATTGACATAAGTTTCGAATTTATTAAGGTTTTTGATGGGTGCAAATTTTAAACCTCGATCTAAAACCCTAATTTCGTCGTCAGTGAGAGTGACTTGACTGAGATTATATATACCCACCCCTACCGTGGTTTGGGCCTTTTGTATTCTCCTGCCCCCTCTCCTTCCTCTCTTTCTTTTCGCTTGCGAGGGCCGGTGTTTGATGGAGTGTAAGGCGCGGCTTGTTTCCATGGCTCTCCCTGGTGAGGGTGATAGGGCTGCGGGGGGTATCTCTGTTCCCCCCGTTGGCCTAAAAAACCTTCCTCTCTGCGGGGGGTGTGATCAGCCAGAGGGGCAAAACGGTTAGAAGTGGGAATAGGTTTAATGTAGGGGGCATTAGGTCCTCCTCTATTAGTATGTTCCCTATTATCGACATATGCTGGATAACCATTCTGCCGATAGGGACTTTCATGATGATTATAAGGCCTAGTGTTGCCTCTACCTTTCCCTCTGAAATTACCTTTTTTATTATTCTTTCTCTTATGACCATAAGTGTTCGGATAAGGTGCTGGCTGTGCTGGCTGTGAATAATCATATTCATAAATGGGATTATTTTTGGGGACATTCTCTCCAATACCTTCTGTGACAACATGAGTACTCACAGAGGAAGGGGCAGAGTTATCTGTACCTGAAGAATTCTGCCATTTGAAAATAATCCCCCCATTAAAATCTTCAAAATCCCTAATGAATTTTTTGCGTTTTTTATTTTGTGTTTCCAAATCCCATTTTATAAGCTTATTTTTTAGTTCTCCTGATAATCTAATGAACTCTTCACAATCTTTGTGAACTTCAATACTTTTGGTAATTTCTCCAATCTGAGAATCGAGGGTAGCCATTCTCTTTCTTTTCCGGATTAGGAGAAATTCCAACAGTTCAAAACCTCTTTTGATGAAAAAATCACTCCATTCAGACATAGACTGGACGTCAGTGAGACCATCATTGGGGGGTAAATCCCACCTTAGACGTCTGGGTATAAGTCTAGCAGCAAGATACTGTTCGAATGATGTGATATCCCACCAGGATTTGATCTTTTTTTCATAAATGTAACCTAATTTCCTAAAAGATTGTGGTAAATCATTGGTAGGTTCTAAGGTGGGATTCCTGGAAAATACCTCATTAATCTTAATGTCTCGCTGCTCAAAATAATTGAAAACTTCCATATCGCTGCTAGATTAATGAAAATTGTGCAAATAACTGTAGAAAAAATTACAAATCAGCGCGAAGTGGTAAATATGCGTTATATAGCTGCTGAACACTAGGGTCAAAAAACAAATCCCTTAATATAAATATAACATCAGATAGTGCAGCGCTAGAATCAAAATAAAACACTAAAGTCCACCACGATATCAATATCCATATGGATAATCAATAAATCATCCTCAAGTGCGAGCGAACACCGGTTAGTGGAGAAGTGATTTCAGGCAGCCCACCACCAAGGAATAGGTTGGCCTCTCACCTGAAGGAATGGACCCTTTGGTTATAGAGGGTCCTAAATCGCTTTAGTCAAGCAAGATACAGCATGTGCCAGCATCCGTCAGGGCTCAGGTGTCAAACACTCCTCTGGGACCATGGGGCTCCGGTAACAGACACTCCAATATGACCAAGGTATATATAAAAGAAATGGCGAAAGAATAGTGCTCTCTGTATGCAATGCTTTATTATAAAAAAGCTAAAATAGGTCACTCACATGTGAACCGCTGGGTAAAAGCATATAAACAACGGTAACGATGCGACCTCCGTCTAGTAGTGTGGATGCGCAGTGGCCGCGGGTGACGTCACGACGTATCCTCGTTCTGGACGCGTTGCGTCCCAATGGGCGGGGACTTCATCAGCAGATGAGGATACGACGTGGGCACCCGCGCTATATACAAGGTAAGTATCCATGACAACGAACCACATGGTACAATTAACCTCTCACTGACCCGGAAATCAATCCGGACGTTACCCCTCATAATAAAATATGCGCTAAACGGAACTGAATGCTCAGGCACATAAGATGGGGGATGAGTAAAATGTACATCAATTCACTAAGGAAGAGATGCATAAAAACTGGATAAAAAACGCTGATAAATTGGGAATGCTAAATAAATCATTTCAAACCAATTTCAACATTGTATGACAGTCATCCGCAGCAACTGTCACCCACACATGTTAGACACAATAAAAAGCAGATTGTGAGTATAATCAAACATAAAACCTTAATCTATCAAATAATAAAACATTCACATGTAAAAACAATCAAATATGAAAATAAATTATCAATCGGAAATGAGGCGTTTACTCTCCGATCAGGATACATATAGTATTCTTAGCAAAGATCCTATGCTTACATATAAGGATGAATTACATGTGATTATAGAGGATGGTAAGGACCAAAAAATCCTCAACAAAAAAGAAGCAATGTATTTAGATCCTTTGTTTTGCAGAACCCCTATTATTTACTTTTTGCCCAAAATCCATAAAGACACTGTAAATCCCCCTGGTCGACCCATTGTCAATGGGATCGACTCAGTGTCAGCACGGCTTGGGCAATACATTGATTTCTTCCTACAACCACTCGTGACGAAAACCCCCGCGTTTTTAAAAGACACTAAGCATATTATCCAGATTTTAGAAAACCTTGAGTGCTCACCGCCTACCTTTTTGGTAACAGCTGACGTTAGTTCTCTGTATACCATTATTGGTCACAAAGATGCTATGTCCTCTGTGGAATGGGCTCTGTCCTCCTCATCATTGTCAGGGAGACATCAGGAATTCCTTTTGAGTTGTTTAAATTTCTGTTTGACCAGGAATTATTTCTGGTATAATAAGGAATTTTATTTACAGACAAGGGGAGTTGCAATGGGGGCACGTTTTGCTCCCAGTGTGGCTAATATATTTATGGCCCACTGGGAGGAAGAGGCTGTTTTTCGTAACAGACCCCCAGAGCTTATATGCTATCGTAGATTCATTGACGATCTGATCCTTATCTGGAAAGGGGATAGAGATAAACTTGACGTGTTTATCGAGACTCTTAATAATAATCAAAAGAATATTGCACTGACCTGGACGATTGACCCAGATAAGGTGGTATTTCTAGATCTGACTATTAGTGTCACTCATGACCGTTTCACGATCACCAATTATTTCAAGCCTACTGACCGCAACTCGTACATCCCCCTGGGGAGTTGTCACCATCATTCTTGGTTGTGCAACATCCCTAGGGGGCAGTATATTAGGTTACGCAGGAATTGTACTCGTGATGAGGATTTTATCATACAATCACAAGTCCTGACCTCTAGGTTTGAACAAAAAGGGTATGATCGTTCATTGTTAGAGAAGGAGGTCACGAGAGTGAAAACTATGGACAGGGGTACATTGGTCTCCAATACTGTTCGGGATCCTGGGGAAGACAATTCTAATCCCAATTTTAATTTTAGGATGGTGCTTGATTATAATGTGCAATATCGCACTTTTGAAAAAGTAGTATTGAAGAACTGGCCCATCTTAAAACAAGATAAAATTTTGGGCCCTGTCTTACCTGACCGCCCCCAATTTATTTACAAGAAAGCTCCTTCATTGAGGGATCGTTTGGCTCCCAGTGTCCTTAACCCCCCTGTTCCTTATTCTGATAGGCTTTTTTCCTTTTTGGGGGGTTTCTACGCATGTGGCAAGTGCGTCCCGTGCAAACACGCTAAGGGGAATTTAAAGAAAAGGAAAAAGTTTTTGGCATCTGCTACGAATAAGGAATATGAGATCAAACAGTTAATTACCTGTGACAAGGTAGGGGTCGTGTATATGCTGAAGTGCGGATGCGGGCTCCAGTATATTGGTAGAACATCTAGACCCCTACACGTGAGGCTTGCTGAGCATGTTAATAATATTAAAAAAGGCCTGAAAACCCACAATGTCTCTAGACATTTTAAATTACATCACCATCAGAATCCAAAAAGCTTGAAATTCTGGGGCATAGAAAGGGTCACCAGGCATTGGAGGGGTGGCAACTTCATAAGACAACTGAGCAAAAGAGAATCATATTGGATCTTTGAAACTAGGGTTCTCTGCCCTGAAGGGTTAAACGTGGATTTTGAACCAACTGCTTTATCTCTGATCGTTAATTATTTTTTATTTTTATTTTTATTTTCATATTTGATTGTTTTTACATGTGAATGTTTTATTATTTGATAGATTAAGGTTTTATGTTTGATTATACTCACAATCTGCTTTTTATTGTGTCTAACATGTGTGGGTGACAGTTGCTGCGGATGACTGTCATACAATGTTGAAATTGGTTTGAAATGATTTATTTAGCATTCCCAATTTATCAGCGTTTTTTATCCAGTTTTTATGCATCTCTTCCTTAGTGAATTGATGTACATTTTACTCATCCCCCATCTTATGTGCCTGAGCATTCAGTTCCGTTTAGCGCATATTTTATTATGGTGGAACACACGGGGACCCCTGTAAGAGGTTTGGGACTTTCACATGTGGAGGATGCTCCACATGTAGATTCATGAACACACAACAACATGTGACCCTCCCCAATGGACATCCATATAGACCACGCCACTTTGCTAACTGCAAAACAGAGGGCGTGATATATCTTTTAGTCTGCCAGTGCCTCCAATTCTATGTAGGTAAGACTAAACAAAAATTTTCATTGCGAGCCTCACGGCATATTTCTGCCATGAGGAAAGCGAATCCTGAACTCCCATTGGGGAGACATGTGGCGAATGTGCACCATGGTACTTTTCCCAACATCTATTTTTTAATCTTGGACAGAGTGCATCCGAGTCCGAGGGGTGGTGATTGGAACAAGGCCTTGCTGCAACGGGAGGCTCGTTGGATTGCGGACCTTGCCGCCACCTCACCCCCTGGTCTCAACGATCATTTGAGCTTTAGACCCTTTCTAGAAGGTTTCTCCTCTGGGGTTTGCGAAAAAGATCTATAAAATACTGAGACTGTTATGTCTATCCTTATTGCCCTCATGTATGTTTTTCCTTTTTTGAATTTTGTTTAATTTTGTCATTGTTTTTTTTTTTTTTTTTTTTTTTTTTTTTTTTTTTTTTTCTTTGTCACGCACAGGCATGCCATGATTTGAGACACACTGTCGATCACTTTTGGGTTACATCTGTCAGCCGCAGCTCTGGCCCCCTCTTGTCCCGCCCGGCGCATGTGGGCCCCCCTGGAACCGTGTGTCCTTCGGGGGGCCTTCTTATGGGTACCCGGAACATACTCGCGGTACGCCTGGCAGTTCTTTTCTGCCAGACCATGCCCGCTATCTATGGTTCCCCTCTTCTGCGTCGGTGGACGGTCTCTGCATGAACCCCCCCCCCACGGCCTTACGTTTTTGGGGGGGGTGCCGTGCAGTCCCCGCCCAGGGTCCCTCTGCCCCTGTGATGTCCATGTGATGACCTTGGTGAACATTCCCCATTATATCTCTTTGTCCATACACCTACTACACACCTCCCCTTCAGGGGTGGTTTGCATTATTTTCCCAGGTACACACTTATGCAGGTGCATCGGTGAAGTGGCTGGTTACCCCCCCATTTTTGAAATTAGAGATGCCCTATGTTTCTGTGCATCTCTCCGCTCCAGCGTTTCTGCTGGAGCGGTACTGCTTTATGTACAGCCCCCTTTGGATAGCAGGGGGAATGATATGATCCCGAGTTGTGTCTGCTTATTGCCATGGTTTCCCTTTCTCAGCGTCTGTTGACGCTGTGGGAATTCCCTGGCATCTACAATTGATCCGAGTTGCGGTATGATTGGCCGAACCCCACGCCAATCATTGCCGCAGCCACTCCCCCTTTCCTCCTCCTACATGACGTCACCACGGGTTCTCCCTTTCAGCGTCTGTCGACGCTGTAGGATTCCTCTGGCACCTGTGAATAACAGGAGCGGCATTATAGTTGGCGGGATCCCACGCCAATCATCGCCGCACCCACTTCCTCCTTCTCCTCTTATACCCCATCCCATTACGCTCGTGCCGGCGTTATTGTCTGACACGGCGGCGGCGATGTAAGGCGGCCAGTAACCACCATACTCAGGTAAGGCTTCTCCTGCACTAGCCTCCAGGATCACCTTCATTTTTATCTTATTTTTGTTACACGAATACGCCCTTCTATGTGCCTGCCATGAGACACCATGATTACACACACTGGCTTGCATTATACTCAACCACCATTTTCTCCACTCCTTTTCAGATTTCCCTAGATGAGGTCTTTACTCACCATTGCAACTACAGTTGAGTTAGCGTTTTTAGTACACTGACTTCTCTTATTTGCTATTGGAGATATTTTCTACATACCAATATTGGGGTAAGTTATGCATGCTGAGATTACTTTCTGAACTCCTTGTTGTGAATATCCGCATACCGTGCAATCTGCATGCTTCTCAAAATATATGGTCATATTGCTGCTCAGACGCATGTCATTATGCGTCTTCTGCAGACATACATCCAATTACTTTATAAGCCCCCTTTTTTCCAACATCTCAGCACATAAAGCCTCCTCTCCTCTCCCTTTTTTTGTATTTTCAGATAATCTCCTCTTCTCCCTCCTCTCTCTTCCTGATCCCCCGGTCGCTGGGATTTTTGAGGTAGCGTTGTCCCCCTTTTGTGGTGATACATTGGGACCAGTGTGGAGAAGGTGGGGCCAGAGACACGCCTGTTTCCTTATTTGGTTTTCTGGCGTCTGATGCGTAGCTGCCCCTGAGAGTGTCTCCGGCGGTTGGTCTCCTCTCCTGTTCATGCTTGGGTGTGTAGTTTTTTTTTTTTTTTTTTTTTTTTTTTTTTTTTTCTCCCTTCCTGGAATGATATTAAATGCAGTAAACATGTTCAACACAATTGTACCTAATTATGATATTTCATGTTTTATTAGTGTAAAGTCTGCTTACCATTTTGCCCCTGATGAAGGGACCTCAACAGTCCCGAAACGCGTAGGCCCAGGTAGAAGACTATATGAATACACCGTTTGTTCATTCACCAGCAGAACATTGTTTTTACTGTCAAATTGATCTACATGTTTGTATTTGGATTAATTCTTGTCAATATGTATAATTTTATATAATTGTAATAATAAAACCCGCTTTTTTATTTATATTATGATTTCCGTTGCCTTCAAAGTCCCACCACTCTTTGAGGGGTCTCTTTCTTTTCTCATATTTTATTATGAGGGGTAACGTCCGGATTGATTTCCGGGTCAGTGAGAGGTTAATTGTACCATGTGGTTCGTTGTCATGGATACTTACCTTGTATATAGCGCGGGTGCCCACGTCGTATCCTCATCTGCTGATGAAGTCCCCGCCCATTGGGACGCAACGCGTCCAGAACGAGGATACGTCGTGACATCACCCGCGGCCACTGCACATCCACACTACTAGACGGAGGTCGCATCGTTACCGTTGTTTATATGCTTTTACCCAGCGGTTCACATGTGAGTGACCTATTTTAGCTTTTTTATAATAAAGCATTGCATACAGAGAGCACTATTCTTTCGCCATTTCTTTTATATATACCTTGGTCATATTGGAGTGTCTGTTACCGGAGCCCCATGGTCCCAGAGGAGTGTTTGACACCTGATCCCTGACGGATGCTGGCACATGCTGTATCTTGCTTGACTAAAGCGATTTAGGACCCTCTATAACCAAAGGGTCCATTCCTTCAGGTGAGAGGCCAACCTATTCCTTGGTGGTGGGCTGCCTGAAATCACTTCTCCACTAACCGGTGTTCGCTCGCACTTGAGGATGATTTATTGATTATCCATATGGATATTGATATCGTGGTGGACTTTAGTGTTTTATTTTGATTCTAGCGCTGCATTATAGTAGGGATGTACATCAGTGTGCGGCAGTCCAGAAGTGGTTATACATTTTAAATATTCTTTTAACCATGACTGTCTCAATAGATCAATGAATGTGAATTATTATAAGTTCCTACTCTCCCTTCCACCCTCCTCGCACGCACACACTAAGGCTCGATTCACATCTATGCATGTTGCTTTTGAGCATTTCTGCAGTGTTTTTTGTGGTGCTTGCCGCGTTTTTGAGCAGCGTTTTTGCGGTGCTTGCCGCGTTTTTCAGCAGCGTTTTTGCAGTGTTTTTACAGCGTTTTTGCGGCGTTTTGCGTTTTTTTTTTTTTTTACAGTTTTTTTTAGACAGTATACTGTCTAAAAAAAACCCCGCAAAACGTGTCAAAAACGCAGCAAAAACGCTATAAAAAACGCTATACTTGCGTTGATGTGAACATGTTAAAAAATTCCCATGCATTTCTGCAAAGTGCAAAATGCATCAAAAAAAGTGTAATGCCCCGTACACACGGTCGGATTTTCCGATGGAAAATGTCCGATCGGAGCGTGTTGTCGGAAATTCCGACCGTGTGTGGGCTCCATCGGACATTTTCCATCGGATTTTCCGACACACAAAGTTTGAGACCAGGCTATAAAATTTTCCGACAACAAAATCCGATCGCGTCAATTCCGACCGTGTGTGGCCTGTTCCGACGCACAAAGTGCCACGCATGCTCAGAAGAAATTCCGAGACGGAACAGCTCGGTCTGGTAAAATTAGCGTTTGCAATGGATACAACACTTTCGTCACGGTGCAATGTTAAAAATGGTTTAATACAGCGCACTCTCTTCTTCTTTATAATGTGAGAAGAATGAAGTAGTTTTGCTGCTCATATTCACACAGACTTCTCACAAACTTCTTTCTTTATTATTTATCGGGATTCCCTCAATATATTTTGATTTGTCACATCTGACAAAAATATTTATTTTTTTTGTTTTTTTTTTTAAAGGCATTTTTTTTTTTTTTTTTTAGGTTTGTATTTTTTCCAAGGCTGATCTTTGTTTTATTTTATTTTTAGTTTTACTCCAGAATATTTTTGTGTGTGTTTTATGTGTCAAGTTACCACAACACTATTGATATCTTATATTATTTAATCTCAAGGAGATTGTTTGGTGTTGGTGTCCCTTGTTAATTTCACATTGTACTTTAGAAATGTACCTGAATCCTCACAAACAAACTGTCCTTTTTGAAGGAAAACACACATAGGCAAGTATAATTGAAACCAAAAATCCTTTATTAAGGGCTCAGAACAAAACAAAGAGGGAGGCAACACTGGAGAAACAGCAGAAATTAGCGAAGCCTTGGACCCCCAGGGCAGACATCAATTCTTTAACATCAAAATTGGTGGCCTGAGGAGTCCATATGTAAGGGAGTGCAGTCTGGTCCAGAAGTCCCAGAGATCCTGAAAGCAGCAGATGACATCTGTGTCCCCAGGCTGTGGTACCAAAAGAGGCTGCATATTTTGCCAGACCAGACTGGACCCAGGGTCATCACTTTCTGGTCTTCTTTCCACGCTTCCTTCCAGGCTGTGGCTCTGCTGTTGGAGATGTGGCAGGAGGAGGAGTAGGACCTGGAGGAGGAGGAGGACTAGTAGGACCTGGAGGAGGAGGAGGAGGAGAAGTAGAAGGACCTGGAGGAGGAGGACCATATGTGAGGTCACAAATGTGGGTAGCAGATGTTATTTGGCCCCTCAACCCCTTATTGAGAGCTTCCAACATTAATGACTCACACATGAGTTGTTGGCCCTCCTCCATCCGCTGCATTTTACAGGCAATTATGCCAGCAAAGTCCTCCTCCACAGTGTGGGGGGCTGTCAGGGCCTCTGTAGCCTCCAAAAAGAGGCCTATGGCAGCCTCCTCTAGGGTACTCCTCTTCCTGCCACTTTCTCTTTGCGGGTGTAGGGGAGGGACCTGGATATCAGGCAGCCTGCTCGGCCCGGCCACCTCCTGGCTGAGACTTCCCTGTGTATGAAAAAGGGACATGGTTTTAGTTTCTGCATCATCAATCCCAAACATAAATTAGTACTCCAAACTAGCATCTAGTTAAAGCGGGGGTCCTCCTATCTATCGTTTTTTTTTTTTGGAGTTCATTCACAAACTTTTCTTCTCATGATTATCTACTCACATGTTCTGTGTAATAAGTCCGCCTGTGTCCGATTTCATTGTAAAGAATAACTTATAAAATTCACTGAAGGCGGTTTCCATCTTCATTGTGGGCATTTGAAGCCCACAAGCATGTATTTCCTGGATGCGGTGAATGCTGTGCTCCCAGCATTCACCGAGATGTTGTGATGACGCTGTTGCACAATGCATGCTGGGAAGCCTGAGACTAGCTCCCAGGGGACTGTGGGAGGTCTGGGAGGGGCTAGAAACACGCCTACTCCCATGGGAGGAAAACCAGGAAGTGCTAAGAAGATTAAAAAAAAAAAGGTAATTACGGCGATTTAAATTTTTTTACACAGCATGTCAGCATCTAGGCAAGGAAGAGAATGCATAGAGATAATGTTCAAAATTTGGGTGGAACCCCGCTTTAACATCATTGATTGGACAACCTGAACTATTTAGAGGAATGCTATACCTGGCTCAAGCTGGGCTCCTCCACATGTTGCTGCCTGGAAGGCCCAGGTTGGGCGTCAGAAGCCTCAGCTGGGGGGGAAGGAAGCGTGGAAGGAAGACTGGAGAGTGATGACCTGGGTTCAGTCTGGCCTGCCAGAAAATGCAGCCTGTCATAGTACCACATCCTGGAGACATAGATGTCATCTGCTGCTCCGGATCTTTGCGAATCCTGGACCTTCTTGTGCTCCCTTAGATAAGTGCTCCTCAGGCCACCAATTAGGATCTTTAAATAGGTGGTGTCTGCCATGGGGTTCACCTGCTTCACAATTTCCAGCAATTGATCCAGTGCTGCCTTCCTCTTTGTTTGGTTCTTATAATGTGGGTGGTTTATCTGCCACAGACAAGGCAGCTCCCTGAACATGTCAATGAAGATTGCCATAAAGTCGGTATCGTTCAAGATATCCATTTTCACTGCAAGACACAACACAAGATAAACCCCAATGTCAGGCAAAACTCTCCTAATCTAGTTACAATATAGGCCTCAATCTAGAAGCAGTATAGGCCCAAGTTTGGCTCTTACCTTCGTTATCACGATCGGCGCCTCCGATACTCCTTCCTCCGCTCACAGATCGTATGTACTACGCACGCGTGTTACGCTTTATACACACTGCGCATGCGTGTAACTCCGCCCGCCCCTGACGTTCTTTCTAGTCTATTCCCCGCCCCTTTTTGTTCGGCGCAGTGGGTGAACAGCACATGGCGGAGTCAGAGCAGGTGCGTGCTAATTATAGCAACGAGGAGGAGGAGGAAAGCCCAGATCCGGAAACGTCCCGATCCAAAAGGAGACAATTTAAGGCCTCAAATATGTCCTTTGGGGAGATGTTGGAGATGGTCGACGTCCTGAAGAAGGCCGACTATGATGGAAAGTATGGACCTTACACCAACCCCAATATCAGAAAGCCAAGATAATGGCGAAAGTGGTCAAAAGTCTGCACCGGACTTTCGGGGTACGACGATCGAAAGATCAGCTCGGGAAGCGGTGGTCGGACCTGAAATGAAGAGAGTCCGAGTAGTACAGAAAGATCCGGAGAGTGCTGCAAAAAAGTAAGTAGTTGTGCTGTGTTCCTATTCTTTTTGTCTTTATTACGTTCGTGCTGCTCCATGTGCTTTTCTTAAGTGTTGTACAGTTTAAAATGGCAACTTTCATGTTCATGGGCCCATTATTCGTTCGTATCAAACATTTTTCTTTCGGCCTATAAAACACCATTGTTTAGGCAATATGCATTTGCCAACATTTTTTAGGGCCTACTTGTATGAAAAATATTGGGTTGTGTAGATGGGTTTGTGACTAGAATGAAATGCAAACTAGATTCTGTGTAAGGAGAGGACACTCAGCAGCTGTTTTCACATCTGGACGCTGAAGCACTAGTGTGGGACACGAGAACACCCTTTTTATTAGGGGGCCCACACAGGTGCTCCAGTGTATACTATAGGGGGGTCTTCATCTGTGAAGCTTGTACAAGACAGGTAAAGTCTTGAAGCTTGACAACGGACAATACATCTTGGAACTCTGCTAAAATAGACAATTGTACCACACTTCCAAGCAATGTTTCATCTTTATATTTCGGCCATCAAATATCTGTGTGCTAATTATACCATTTTTGTTTTACATAGGGGAGTAAAGACTTGGAGGACACCCCTCATCCGAGGAGACCACAGACCCCCCACCTCGGGAAGAAGGGGAAATACCCCCAACCCAAGAAGAGCAGGAGGAGGAAGAAGACGTGGTGGAAATTGGCACCACAACAGGTGAGTGTCTGCGACCACAGACTCAGGTAAGAGATGGATGCCGGAATATTTATAATACCTGTGTTTTTTTGGTTTTCTCTCTTTTTAGGTGATCGTGATGTTGTGGATCCAGGGCATTTCACGTCTGAAAGTGCACAGATCCTGATTGGGGAGATCATGGGGTGTAATTTAGCTTTGGAAAACATCAAGAAAAACATTAATGATGTTATTAAAAAAATAATAACATCATTGATGTTTTGGGGAGAGTATAAAACCCCTCCAAATCCCTTTGTTTTTTGTACGCTACAATGTTAAAAATGTTTTAGCGATTTTTAGAAAAGCCAAATTTTGAGGATGCACACAGTGTGCCAACATGTGCTATCTGCCATCACTGGAGATCAATGGACGCGTTTTGGGGGTGCAACCCCTTCCTCAATAATAAAGTAGCTGTGAGGAAGGAGTTGATCCCCCAAAACACGTCCCTTGATCCCCTGTGATGGCAGCTAGCACATGTTGACATTCGTAAATTGGTGTGCATCTTCAAAATTTGGCTTTTCCTGGGGTGACTTCACCCCATCTGAACGCAATATCAAACACAGTTCCTAAATACTCATGTCTGATATTACCTTCAAGTTTTACCATATGTGAACTTTGTAAGTTCAAGATTTGTGTCTTTCTTGTTGGTTTTACACATGCCTGTTTTATCTTAAATGGACATTTCTATTTTTGATAATGCCACCCCAAAAATTGTTATACAACAAACATGTTGGTTTGTTTTGAAAACCTTTTCTAAATGCACATGTGATTGTGCAGGTATTAAAAAGATTGTTAATCAAGAATGTGTGGATTATTGTCTCAACGCTACAACACTTTTGTGGTGATGTAATTTCTGCTTTCTGTGACAATGGGTGTTATTTCCTAAGGGCAAATCCACTTTGCACTACAAGTGCAGTTTCAGTGCATTTTCAAGTGCACTTGTAGTGCAAATAACAACCAACAGTGCTTTGTATAAGGTTACACAATCACGCCATTTTCAGGACTCACCACATTTCGGTCAGGGTCAGCTAAAACAAACGCAAGCAGTAAATGTCACCAAAGATTTGCTTAATTTTTTTTTTATTTGATCAAGGTTTCACAAATTGCCTGGCATATTGATGGCCCCCCTACCTGCAAAGAACTCAAGGTATCTTAGCCGGACATCACAGGCACTCAGGGAGAGCAAGCCAGGACGGCCACTTTCAAGCGCTGTCAGGGTTGTTTCATTTATAATTCCGGCCTCAGGCCCAACTGAGCCAGCATAGTTGGCAGAATGTTGCCGTAAAAAGTTATGTAGAACACAGCAAGCCAGGATTATATGATTCAGTTTATACTCCGCCATATGGATGGGTGTAAGAAATAGGCGGAACCGGCTGGCCATGATTCCAAATGTGTTCTCCACCACTCTTCTGGCTCTGGCCAGCCAGTAATTAAAAACCCTCTGTTCCGGGGTGAGGGTCCTCATCGGGAATGGCCGCATAAGATGGTCCCCCAGCGCAAATGCTTCATCTGCAACGAAGACGAATGGGAGTCCTTCCACATTCTCTTCTGGAGGTGACAAGTCCAAGCTGCCATTCTGGAGACGCCTGTAAAACTCCGTCTGGGTGATGACTCCACCATCGGACATCCGGCCATTCTTCCCCACGTCCACATACAGGAACTTGTAATTAGCCGACACCACCGCCAACATCACAATACTATTGAACCCCTTGTAATTATAATAGTACGACCCCGAGTTGGGTGGTGGGACGATGTGGACGTGTTTCCCATCAATTGCCCCTCCGCAGTTAGGAAAGACCCACCGCTGGGCAAAGTGGGAGGCCACAGTCTGCCATTCCTGTGGCGTGGAAGGAAACTGTTGAGGAAAACAAAAATAAATTAGTATTTTTGCACAAACATGGAAAGCAGATTAGACACAAACATTCTTGGCCAACATCCAGATAACATTTATTAAGCGGAATTTTACAACACCAAAGTATAAGGTACACCTATCATATTCCCCCTCCCCCCCCCATGGGCCATTTCTAACATTATAGGGGGGGGGATCTTGGACGGGTAACCCTCTCCACTTCATTGAGAGATGAATGCCTAAATAATGGGTATTACTTGGAACAGCCCCTCCTTAGTTACACTATTGGCAGACCACTGGACAGGTAAGAAGTGTCATAATACAAAGATATAAATACACACTGTACACATTTGAGCACATTTGGACGTTCTGCTATTACCTAGCAAGATAATAATAGGATACAAAAACTTTAAACAGTACCATTTGAAAGTATACAGACAGGCCCTTGCACTACATGCTTTGGGGAATTCATCCATACATCTGACCACAAAAGAGGTGGGTATAGTGTGTATGGGTTTGGCAAAGTCAACAGATAGATGATTGAGGATAGATAGAGAATTGGGATCAGCTGACTTAGCAGTTGGGGGGAGGGAGGGTTAAAAATGATTTGGGGACACCACAAAAAAAAGCCTCTGGCACTCTGCCTGAATTTAATGCACAAATCAGATTTCTAAACATTTTTGGGGTTGTTTGGGGTGAAGCACTACTATGGAGCTGATAAAATACATTGTTAAATGACTACATGATGTGAATATAGGGCAGGAGACCATGCTGGGGAGGTAAGTGAAGGCAAATAAGTATGAAGGAGAAAAAAAAAAAATTCCAGCATGCATGAGGACAAAGGGGACATTCACAGCATATTACAATCATGGTAATTAGGGAATGAGGAAAGAAATACAATATATTATCAAACATTAAATACAATAAAATGTGATATTAAAGGATAAAAATCTTACCTTAATATACTCCTTCTGCAGGACCTGGATGATGGCAGAACAGGTCTCTGGGATAATGATCCCCAGAGCCTGGGGGGAGGTGCCTGTCGAGAACTCCTGCAGGCTTCTCCCTGTCGCCAAGTACCGCAGGGTAGCGACGAGCCTCTGCTCCGGAGTGCCGGAGTGATGGCTTTCCTCATGCAGGTATCCTGCCTGCTGATATAGGGGGTCAGCAAAGCCAACAAACGGTGAAATACGGGGTCCGTCATCCGGAGAAAGTTCCTGAAATCATCAGGATTATTCTCACGGATCTCACGGAGCAAAGGCATATAAGAGAACTGGTCACGCTGAAGCAACCAATTCTTGGTCCATGAACTCCTCCCCACCCTGCTCATGGACTGGACTTGTGTAAAGGTCAGGACCTCAACACCAAGCCCCCGCATAGCACGAACTCTACGAGGAGTACGTATACGCAACATGGCTAGAAAACGGCCGGCTGCTCAGAACGAAGTAACAGAACGCACTGAAGAACAGCAAGGCCTGTGAAGAGCGACCTGAAAAACAGCAACGAACGAACAAGAACACAATGACTAATCCAAGTCACGCGTAGCTTGCTTGCACGCACTGAAGAGCAGATACAAACCCACAAGCACAAACTGAACCGCAGAAAACGATCTGAAAGCCACGAGTCTGAAAAAGCGCGAATCGTCTCTCACCAAACTTTTACTAACACGAGATTAGCAAAAGGAGCCCAAAGGGTGCCGCGCTTGGTTCTGAAATGGCCTTCTCTAGTCTCGTCGTACGTGGTTGACGTCACCGCGTTCTTTGCGATCGGAAATTCCGACAACTTTGTGCGACCGTGTGTACGCAAAACAAGTTTGAGCCAAAATCCGTCGGAAAAAATCCTAGGATTTTGTTGTCGGAATGTTCGATCAATGTCCGACCGTGTGTACGGGGCATTAGTGTGAATGGAGCCTAAGGCCTGATTCACGCTTATGCATTTTTTAGTGCGTTTTCAGTTTTGCAGAAACACACTACAGTCCATTTTACATGGTTTCCTATGGATATAGTTCACATATGTGCATTTTATGGAAAGGACCAGGGACTTTTTTCTGGTTTTTGGTTCTATAGACTTCAATGGATCAAAAATGTGTATTGAAAACTGCAAAATGCACCTGGAATAAGCAAACTGCAACCTGCATAGGTGTGAATCAGGCCTAACTCACATACGTCATCTTCTGCTACTCAGATTTCATTCTCAATTCTTTAGTTACCTAGTTTAACTTAAATTGTTAATTCTCTTCCTTTCATTCTTCCTCTGCATTATTTCTCTCCCAAAGATGATGCATTTTTTTCATGAACACATTTAGCAATCAAGCGCTTTTATGCTCATCTGATTTCAAGGAAAAACCTTTCTATAATAGATTTCAAACTGAGCTCTTTACCCATAGGTTACTTCTTATCTTTTTATCTTTTTCTTGTCCTATATCAGTATTTCAGTACTCTAATGAATGACATTACTTTGCTTAAATAATATGTGGTTGTAAATCATGTTCACATTTCTAACTTTTTTCAGATATCAAATCCCGATATCCATTATCTAGAACAAGCAGAACATAAAAGTCACTCATTTTCCCTGATGTTTTTTTCTAAGCAGCTTGTGTCTACGGGTCCCAAGGACTTTATGCTTTTAATATAGAAATCATTTATATTCAGCTTAGTGATTAGTCACATTCAACTAGACATGCTCTGCAAATTATGTTCAATAAATATGAACTCCAGTGTTATCATGTTTTCACAAGAGTATTCGATATCTGACATCAGGGAACGGGAAAGGCCATGTGCCAAGAACCAAAGGTCATAGGACCCATACCTCCCAACTTTTGAACTTCAGTATGAGGGACACTTGAGAGGGGAAGTGTCACTACGCACGTCGCGGCAAAAATGGGTGTGACCAAATGACTAAGAGCAGGAGGGGCTTATGGGGCGTGGTTAAACAAAACCCTGGCTTCCTATTTGGATTGCTGTGCCACAAGCAAGTCTCACAAACACAAACCCCAGCACAATCGTTAAAAAAAAAAAAAAGAATAACAAGCTTCCATTACAAATGGTTTTGTACACACTGTGCAAGAGTGTGTTACACAAAGTGTGGAAGGATTCAGGAGTGCATTACGTACAGAGTGTGAGGTTCAGGAGTTCGTTACATACAAAGTGTAAGGTTCAGGAGTGCATTACGTACAGAGTGTCAGGTTCAGGAGTGCATTATGTACAGAGTGTAAGGTTCAGGAGTGCTTGCTTACATACAGTCCCATGTTATCCTATGCATACAGGAACTTCTAATTTCCCTGTAACTCAGGCTATGCTGGCAGTTATAGTCCCCCTGACATTATGGTCATGCTGGCAGTTATAGCCCCCCCTGACATTATGGTCATGCTGGCAGTTGTAGTCCTCCTGACATGGTCATGCTGGCAGTTTTAGTCTCCCTGTCATGGTCATGCTGGCAGTTGTAGCCACTCAACCTCTGCAGCTCCCTCTCGATCTCCCCGACCTTTGGTGATGATGGGCCCCCTCACAGCATACTGCACCGCCGCCAGCACCTGGGGTTCAGAGACTGCAGGGTGAGGATCTGGCTCCGCACCGCGGGGGCCTCCAGACCGTCACCATACTACTCTTGGCCCTCCTGGGGGCCCCGTCTATCCTCCTCAGCCTGTCGAGCAGCACTGACCTCACAGTACCCTTGTGTCACCAGGTGACTGCTGCTCTGTGGTGGGCGGATTCAGGAGGAGGGGCAGGGTGCCACGCTGTGATATTCGGAGAAAGGAGATGGAGCAAGGTTTCCCTCTGTGGTGGGTGGGATCAGGGACGGGCAGGGTGGCGCTCTGTGGTGGGCAGAGTTAAAAGGACATGCAGGGTGCCACTCTGTGATGATCGGAGAAGGGAGGAGGAGCAGGGTTCCCCTCTGTGGTGGGCGGGGTCAGGGAGGGGCAGGGTGCCGCTCTGTGATGATCGGAGAAGGGAGGAGGAGCAGGGTTCCCCTCTGTGGTGGGCGGGGTCAGGGAGGGGCACGGTGACACTCTGTGTTGATCAGAGAAGGGAGGAGGAGCAGGATTCCCTGTGGTGGGTGGGGTCAGGGAGGGGCAGGGTGGCGCTTTATGTGTGGAGAGTCAAGAGGCTGTTTGAGCACAGTGTGCCTGACGAAGGGGGTGGGACACCTGATTGGCCCGCCCATCTCCGACATCTGAGGCAGAATCTGATAGCTACACTTTGTCTTATTGAAGTCGGCGGTACCCCAGGTGGCTTTCCCACCAATCCCAGGCTGTGTTAGATGTACTATACGCTGCTGCAGGGCATGCTCTTCTGTTACGGTGTTACCATATAATGGAGTAATGTGGGACAAAGGTTAAAATGCGGGACAGTCCCGCCCAATCCGGGACTGTTGGGAGGTATGATAGGACCTACTTCCACAAGCATAAAATTGAACAATATGGATGTGCTCTCTGCCGGGGTCTCCAAAGTACAGGCTGCAGGCCACATCCTGCCGGCAAGGCCATTTTTCCGGCCTGCTGCTAGAGTTCTCAGACTCATTTAGGGATGGCCTCTGCTCAAGCTTTGTCAGGTTATGGGACATATGCACCCCCTGGCTGTATGCAGCGCATGTTCCACAACCCCATAAAACCCTCCCCTGCCAGGTTCATTACTGTGTTTTTGGTTGCTAGGAATTACTTCATTGCAGACCTGCCACACCTCCCAGCTTCCACCATGCCGTTTACATCGGTGTCCTTTACCGCTGCAATTATGCATACAGTGTGTCTGTGTAAGAGCTGGGATGCACAGCCAGTCCAATCATTGCTAAAGCCACACTGCACAAGTAAATGACACTGATATAAATGGGAAATGTGAGGTGGACACAAATATGCATGTAGACTGAAAGGCATAGAAAGGGCAGGGGGAGCAGAGCTCTGATGGGGACTCGTATGGGGGGGCTCTGATGGGGAGATGTGCGGGGGGAAACCTCATGAGGACATTTGTGTAGGGGATCACTGATGAGGACACGTGTTAGGGCCCTAATGGAGACACCTATGTGTGGGGGTTCTAATGGGGACACATGTGGGGGTGCCCTGATAAGACAGATGTGTGTGAGGGCCCTGATGGGGACACGTGTGCGGGGGCCCTGATGGGGACACGTGTTGGATGGACCTGATGGGGACATGTGTGGAAGGTTCTGATAGGGGGTCCTGATGAGGACACGTGAGTGGGAGCCCTGATGGGAACACATGTGCAGGGGACTCTGATGGAGACACGAGTGTTTGCAGCCCTGATGGGGACACCTGTGGGGGCCTTAATGAGGACACATGAGTGGGGGGGCCTGATTGGGATGTGTGTAGGGGACCGTGATGGGGACGCATGTGTGTGGAGGCCTTGATTGAGACACCAATTTGTGGGAGACTCTGATGGGTAAAGGGGACACAAATGTACGGGGAGATTGATAGGGACAAAGATTTACGGGGAGATTCTGATGGGGGCAAACTGTACTGCCTTTTAAATTCTATTCTACGCCGCATTTATGAATAACTGATTTTTTTGGACTGTGAATGTGTGTAAAATATACAATGTGGCCCTTGGAGTGAAACGTTTGGAGACCCCTGCCCTATGCCATAATTAACATCTTTTTCTGTAGCTAAAGATAAAAAGACTATAGGCCTTTAACCTCCCTGCACCTACAACTCAATTATCCGTGAGTCCACTAGAGTAATGTATCCATCCCATCCATATATCCCTAATTTTTTCCAGTGTGTTTTTGGCGGTGTGAACCCCACCATTATATTATCCATCTCCCTCCTCCAATCCAATGGTAGGGCAACCAGATTGTTTCCAAAATCTTGGGATCAGACTGCATTAAGTAAATGAGGGGTCACACTGTTCTTATATGATTTAAGAGAGGAGGGCAAAATAATGCAAAAGATAGTGGAGGGGTGTACACCTAATTGGTTTAATGGTAGTAGACAATTCCTTGAACCATCTTGCCTTGAGCCTCGTTTCTCTTAAACCTTGAACCCTTTGCTCCTCTCATGAACTTCCTATTTTAGCCATGCCTCTGTACTTCCTGTTTGTAAGATTATTGCACTCTTTCCAGCCAATATCTCGCTCTTGTCACACCTGCTGCCATCTGTATCTTTGCTATGACTCATTACCAACATTTGGCTTGTACTTGATTCCAATCTGCGACCACTTTTTACTGACCTTTGCCTTGTTTACTGACTACACTTCTGTTCCCTACCTACTATATCTGCTACTGGACCTTGGCTTGCTCACCTCCTGGATCCTGAGGACCACGACCTGGTACTAACATGCAGCAAGGCTCATCTCCACAATCAGGTGCTCTAATGAACACTGGTTAGTGCTTAGAATTCGTACCTTGGTGCTTATCCAGCTGGTCGGTGGGGGCCTCTTTACTGTTAAAGCTAATGGTCTCTGAGCCTAACCCCTGACCATGACACCACCATATATGAAGAAATACATTTCTAATATATGGTGCTGCGCTGTTTATTTGTGCAAAATTACCATGAATAAATACGTGCAATAATTATTATGCAATGAAGGGCAAGAAACAATGTAATAATGTGCGACATCAAGTAAATTAAATAAAGTAAATGAATTGTGCAGGAGGAAAGGGGTAGATGATTCTGGATATCATCCAGCCAAGGATGCACTTTGTAGTTGTGGGGTACGCTACCAGGTGCCTACAGCAGTTTGTTAAGCCGCATACACACGAGCGGAATGTCCGACAGAAAAAGCCAGACAGAAGCTTTTCATCGTCCATTACGATCGTGTGTATGCCTCATCTGACTTTTTTTTTCGAAAATTCTGACGAACCTATAAATGGAACATGTTCTAAATATTTCCGACGGAACCAATTCCTATCGGGAAAACCGCTCATCTGTATGCTTTTCCGAAAAACGACGCATGCTCTGAAGCAAGTACGAGACGGAAGCTATTGGTTACTGGCTATTGAACTTCCTTTTTGTAGTCCCGTCGTAAGTGTTGTACGTCACCGCGTTCTTGAAGGTCCGACTCTGGTCGGACTTTGGTTTGACCGTGTGTAGGCAAGACCGCTTGAATGGAATTCCATCGGAGTTCCGTCGGAGAAACCTTCAGAGTTTATTCCGACGGCAAAACCGGTCGTGTGTACGTGGCATTAGAGTTTCTTTCCTTGTTAGCAGTGATAGAGCAGAAGCACACTACAATTACATATATGAAGAAAGATTCCCTTTTTGATTACATTCATCCCAGCACCTCGTATCTGTTTCTGAAAACATTTGCGCCAGGAGGTCAGGAATTTTATACCATCTGGGTAAAAACTTCTAACAACATTCTTGAGGTTTACATTTTATAGAAAAGACCATGTGTGACTCTAATGAT
The DNA here is from genome assembly GCF_042186555.1 of Aquarana catesbeiana. NCBI lineage: Eukaryota > Metazoa > Chordata > Amphibia > Anura > Ranidae > Aquarana > Aquarana catesbeiana. The sequence continues at coordinate 110,795,845 of NC_133330.1, read as the reverse complement.
TTTTGGAGTGGAGGTGGAGTGAACTCAGTGTCAGGTTGAAGCATGAGATTTGCGTAGAGGAAGACCCAAGTGAAAGTTTATACAGCTGGGAAAAAAGATGTCTTGTGTCTTGAGTTGTTATGCACAGAGACTCAAACAGTGAGAGATCGGAATTCGATGCTATTTTATTGGTCACTTTACAAATGATGCTGAATAGTTGTTGGTATCTCCATAGATCCACAAGGAAAGCCTCAAAAAAGTGGCTCAATGTTTCTAGGGGCAGTAGCTTACCAGTAGAGCCAGCTTATTACAAGAGGTTATCCCATCTATCTCCCATGCCTGAAAAAGGCACAAGTCCTCATCTGGTGTGAACCAGGGGAAGCCCCCTAACAGAGCCAAAGGAGAAGGCTTTGGGGATAGTTCACTGCTTACGTTCAGTTCGTCCCAGACAGTCAAAGTTGGTAATGTGAGTGGGGATGTCCAGGCAAAATGTGGATCCACAAGTATGGAAGGGATTCAGAGCGCCATACAAATGAGTAGGATCAGTGCAAAAGAGAGAGTAATGAATCGGGGACATTAACCGCTTAAAGCAGAGTTCCACCCAAAGATGGAACTTCCACTGATTGGATTCCCCCCCCCCCTCCGGTGTCACATTTGGCACCTTTCAGGGGGGAAGGGGGAGCATATACCTATGTAATCCAAGTATTTGCTCCCACTTCTGGGCATAGATCACTGCAGGCTCCGTGGTGATCTACGCCATGTCCGGCCCCTCCTCCACTCCCCCCCCGCTGTCTTCTGGGAGACACACAGGTCCCAGAAGACAGCAGGGATCAGTGAGGACATGCAGCATGACTTGCACATGCGCAGTAGGGAACCAGGCTGTGAAGCCGCAAGGCTTCACTTCCTGATTCCCTTACTGAAGATGGCGGCGCCTCCACCCGAGAGCCGAGGGACAGATCGGCTTCGGGTAAAAACATCGCGGGCGCCCTGGACAGGTAAGTGTCCATATTTTTAAAGTCAGCAGATGCAGTAATTGTAGCTGCTGAATTTAAAAAAAAATAGGATTTTTATAACAGCTTACCTGTAAAATCCTTTTCTTGGAGTACATCATGGGACACAGTGCACCATAGTAATCACTATGTGGGTATATAGGCACCTTCAGGTGATGGACACTGGTATACCCAATACAGGTAATTCACTCGCTATATAACCCCTCCTCCTACCAGGAGTACCTTAGTTTTTGTAGCAAAGCAATATACCTAAACCCCAAAAAGAGGGGAAAGACCTCTGTGTCCCATGATGTACTCCAAGAAAAGGATTTTACAGGTAAGCTGTTATAAAAATCCTATTTTCTTTATCGTACATCATGGGACACAGAGCACCATAGTAATCACTATGTGGGACGTCCCATAGCAATGTTATTTGAGGGGAGGGAGAGACAACCCGTAGGGCACCCTTAGACTTGAGGACTTATACCGCGGCCTGCAGTACACTGCGCCCGAAGGCAATATCCTCATATCTCCTTACATCCACCTGATAAAACTTGGTGAATGTATGTACTGAAGGCCAGGTTGCGGCCTTACAGATCTGAGCCATGGAGGCCTGGTGACGCACTGCCCAAGAAGCACTAACTGCCCTGGTAGAGTGCACTTTGACTTGAAAAGGTGGAATCTTACCCCTTGATCGTAAGTCTGAATTATAACCTGCCGAATTCACTTAGCGACAGTGGATTTTGACGCTGCCTGTCCTTTCTTAGGACCTTCAGGCAGAACAAATAAGACATCAATCTGAGCAGTCGTCTTTAAATAGACTTTGACCGCTTTCACTACATCAAGACAATGTTGTGACTACTCTTCCCTGGAACATGGTTTTGGAAAAAACGATGGCAGGACAATATCTTGGTTCAGGTGAAAACCTGAGACCATTTTTGTCAAAAAATCTGGACGAGGGCATAACACCACTGTGTCCTCATGAATAATCAAGTATGGCTCTTTACAAGAAAGGGCAGCCAATTTTGTCCATGACCTTCTGGGCCACGCTGGGGCTACCAGAATTACTGGCTTTCTTTCCAGCTTGATCCTGCAAAGAAGCCATGGCAGCAACTGAATAGGGAAAAAACCCTAATTCAGTGAAAACTGACCCCATGGGGTCACCACGCATCTGTCTCACATGCGAGTGGATCTCTTGTCCTTGACATAAAGTTGACCAACTACATTATTGAACCTGGATGCCAAAAGATCTACGTCCGGGATCCCCCATCCTTGGCATATAGCCAAAAAAATTCCAGGGTTAAGGGACCACTCCCCCGGGAACAACTTCTGGCGACTTACGTAGTCCGCCTGCCCATTCTCTATTCCCGGAATGAAGACTGCCAATAGGCAAGGAACATTCCTTTCTGCCCAAGATAGAATATGGTCCCCCACTCTCTGAGCTGCGTGACCCTTAGTGCCCCCTTGGTGATTTGATATAGGCCACAGTTGTGGCATTGTCAGATTGGATCCTGACAGGAGAATCCCGTAACCTGAATGTTCAGGGCTTCAGAGTCAGACGCGCTGCCCGAATCTCTAAGATGTTGATGAGCAAGGCCTTTTCGGTTCTGGGCCACCGTCCCTAGACAGTTGTCTTATCTAGTACTGCTCCCCAACCTGAAAGGTTGGCATCTGTCGTTACCACTTTCCAGTAACTGGTATGAAGGTTTTTCCTTCTGCAGATTCGTGGATACCAAGCACCAACTGAGGCTCTGGAAGACCTTTGGGGACAGCCGGATTGGCAAATCTAGAGCTTGAACCATTTTGTTCCAAGCAGACAGGATACTGTTTTACAACAGTCCCAAATGGAACTGGGCATAGGGAACTGCTTTGAATGAAGCCACCATCTTTCCTAACACCTCATGCAAAGACGAATGGAGGAATCTCTTTTTGACCTGATCATCTGCACCAGCTCTCTTATGGCATTGATCTTGCTTGAGGCAAGAATGCCTTCTTCTGGGCTGTATCTATGATCAGACCCAAGTACTCCAGCCTTTCTAGCGATTTTTAAGGAAAACTTCTCTAATTTGAGAATTCAACCCAGATTTTTCAGGTATTTGGTTGTAATGCGCATGCTTTTCTCCAAACGAGCCACCGACTGGTTTATTAGCAATAGATCATCTAGGTATGCCAAGACTGTTATACCGTGTGCCCTCAACCTGGCTAGAGGTGGGGCCAGATCTTTTATAAACACCCGGGGTGCTGTAGCTAGCCCGAAGGCCAAGGCTACAAACTGAAAGTGCTGCTGTTCTACTTCGAACAGCAGAAACCTTTGGTGAGTGGGAAATATAGGGACATGCAGATATGCATCCCTGATGTTGATAGACGCCAGAAGTTCTCCTCCTGCTGACCTGATTGACTCCATGCGAAAGGAGCAGATTTTCAGGAACAGATTTAGATTCTTTAGATCTAGAATCAGTCTGACATCTCCATTCGATTTTGGTACCTTCAAGAGGTTTGAATAAAACCCCAAACCTTGCTCTTCTGTGGGGATCTGTATGATCACCCCCTGAGCCAGTAATCGGTCTAATGCCCGAAACAGAGATTGATTTGAGAACGTTTGATCTCAGAAAATGAGGCGGTGGAAACTCCCGAAATTCTAGTTTGTATCCTAGACATACCGTGGAGATGACCCATCTGTCCTGATTTCCTCTTGCCAGACTTCTGAGTATTGTAAAAGTCTTCCCCCACTTTGGCAAAGGGGGGAGGGGCGCCTCTTCATAATGAGGCATTAGAATTCTGCTTTGCAGATTTCCAGCCCCAGGTCTTCTTCTGTGCCTGGGCCTGACCCTGAGACACAGAAGAAGTCTAGAGTCTGACGGTGGAGGTCTTCGTCACAGCCTAGAGGCGGATGCCCCTGTCGCAGGGGAAAGAGTCAGTTTAAATGAAGGACATTTATATATTTTTTTGACTGTCAAAAGAGTACTCTTCCCACTAGAATTGTTCGGATGTACAGTATTTGTCCAAATCATCCCCAAATAGTCGATCCCCATGAAAAGGGAAACTAGTCAGAAGCCTTTTGCAAGGTGCTTCGGCTGACCAATCTTTTAACCACAAGGTCCTACGCATGTGTACTAGCACAAGCGCAAGGCGGGACGCCTGGTGAATAGAGTCTTCCATGGCATCTACGGCAAAACATAGTGCCCTTGGTAGTTCGGCCAAATCGCAGGCTTGTTGTGCAGGGACCTCCTTAAGGACCTGTCTAAACTGGTCATTTAGGGACTGACAGATGCCTATTGCAGCGACTGCAGGCTGAGTAACGGCCCCTGCCAAGGAAAAAAAAGGATTTTAACAGGAATTTCAACCTTTAATCTGTTGGATCTTTAAGCATTTGTGCATTGTCTACTGGCAATTTAGACTATTATTCACACTGGAAATCGCAGCGTCCACTGCTGGCACATTCCATTTTTTTGGTGAATTTCTCCTCCATGGGATAGAGTGCTGTGAATCTCTTTGGAGGGAGAAAATGCTTATCCGGGTGATCTCAATCAGCATAAATAAGCTTTTCAAGTAATGACTGTACAGGAAACACATGAAAAAGGCTGTGAAGGTTTTAAGGAACCTTAAGGAGAAACAGAATTTTCAGCTGACTCCATTAGAGGTAGCTTGAAAGAGGCACAAACCATCTACGTAAGAGATTGCACCAGCAATCTCTCAGATTGCGAGGCTGAAAAAGTTTCATTCACTGTTGTTTCCTCCACAGAGGAGTAATCGATTTGTCTTTCCTCCTGATCGCCTGAGGGTAACACCTTACCCTCTACCCACTCTTCCCTTGGTAAGGGGTCTGAGGTGGGGGAGGGGCATCTAATACGCTTCCTATCCTTTTGGATAGGGATGCGATTTTTTTTTAAGTTGCTAATCTTCCTTCTAGGCCCTGCAGGGTGGAGGAAAATGCATCTTCAGTCAAGTATACAGGGGCTGAAATGTGAGAAGTAGTTGCACCACCAATTGTATCTCGGGAGAGGATGACAGTGTGGAGTGGTGTCTTTTTTGGGAGCCATAGTGCTGAGCACAAAAAGCAGAGGCACTAAGCAAAATGCACAACCCGCTGAGCAAATAGTCTAGCAAAAGAAAATGCAGCTAATAAAATTCAGCTTTAGTGCTGTGTGTAAATGTCTGGAAATGCCTGTGCAACCTTACGTGCCCCCAGAGCTTCTGTGTTCTGTGTGTCAGGCTCCGACTGTATAGCTGTGAAGCGTCTGTCTCTGTTGTCTCCAGCGCCTGCACTGTGTGCTCCTCGTGGACTTACGTCCCGCACACGGTGCCACGCCTAAGCCATGCCTTTAGTCCACGCCCCCTCCGTAAACCCATCCCCCCTCTGGTTAACACTAGCCATAGTCCGTGCGCGTGCGGATGGCATTTAACATGCACCTTGTCAGAGCGAGAGGGGAGGGAAGGGAGGGCTGAGGCGGGAAGTTTAAAAAACTTCTGTGTGGAAAAAGAAAAAACTAAACATATGAAAACCACCACCACCGCACCCCCCGTGGGGGGGGGAGAGGGGGGGATACAAGCTACTGTTGTACCTCCCTTCCCCCAGGGGGGAAATGTTCTGGATGAGGAATCCCCCCTGGCTTGCTGAGACCACACACGTGCTGTTTAGCTGGGACTTCTGAGCTGACTGAGAAGCAACGTACTAAGGTATGCATTTACTCCCTTTAGTGGAGACTTTAGGCATGACAACATTTTACTTATGGAAGAAAAAAGCATAGGTGGACTTTTTACAGTTCCTAGGCTTCTTCCCTTACCTTTTCCTCGCTGCAGGATACTGCTGTAATAGACAGATCCAAACTTCACCCATCACAGCAGGCTGCGTTAGCAAACCTTCAAGGACCGGTTCCCTATTATAGGGGTTCCACTCCCTTGGACCTGTATAGCACCCCTCAGGAAAAACTTTAGGTAATGTAGCATGACCAAAAAGTCCTAGGTCCTGGTGTACAGCCCTACAAAGAGAGGCGCTACAGACAAAACCTTGTCCTTCGTATACGAGGCCCGAGTACCATCCACCTTGGCCTCAGTGGCACTTGGATGGATCCGGTCTATGGAGGCTGTTTAAATCCAGCAGGGATTCCTCCAGCTTTGAAGCTCTTCAGAGCACATCTTCACTCGTGACCAACACCTTAGACACTGGCAAAAAAACTGAGGTATTCCTGGTAGGAGGAGGGGTTATATAGGGTGTGAACTGCTTGTATTGGGTATACCAGTGTCCATCACCTGAAGTTGCCTATATACCCACATAGTGATTACTGTGGTGCTCTGTGTCCCATGATGTACGATAAAGAAAAAAAAATTTTGGCGGAACTACGCTTTAAGGACCGCCCCACGTACATGTACTGTGGCAGGGTGGCCCTTTAGCGCAAATTCACGTACCTGCACGTCATTGTTTCTTCCTGCTCTGGGGTACACATGGGCCTCTGGAACCCCACTCCCACTGTGATTGGACACAGCGGGAGCCAATTAGTGGGTCCAGCGGCGGGGATGGCCACTGGGACCTGCGGATCATTCCGAGGAGAGGCAGAATGGTTTGTAACTACGAAGATCGCCATTTTGCCAGAGAGGAAAATGGAGATCTTGTGTTTCTGCTAAGCAGAAACACGGATCTCTGTTTTCCTCTAGTGTCAGCATTCGCCCCCACAGTTAGCAAGCATTCCCTAGGAGCACCCTTTGATCGCCCCTGGTGTTAATCCCTTCCCTGCCAGTGTCATTTCTACAGTTACGGTGCATTTTTTTTTAGCACTGATCATTATATTGGTGTCACTGGTCCACAAAAAGTGTCACTTAGTGTCAGATTTACAAATAGGAAAAAAGTTGGCGCTTGACATCAAATAGGATGAGATCTACCTGGCTAATAGCACACCTTAATGTAGGGGGAAAAAGAACAACGTTATTTTTTTTTTTTTTGTTTTTTTTTTTATGGTTGGACTGGATGGACTTGTGTCTTTTTTCAACCCGACTAACTATGTAACTATGATATTATGACAATACAGTCCATGGAGTCTGTGAACGAGCACTAGAAGGCAGCTTCAGTGGGGTAATAGAAGCGGAACTCTGTGCGATGGGAGAGAAAGCACAAAAAGCGCCACTCTAAGTGCAGTATAAAACACAATTTATTAAGGCACAGGATGTGTTGTACTCACAAAGGTTTGTGACAGGTAGGCATTGCAACAAAGTAAGCTGTCCAGGGCGAATCCATCAGGGAGTCCAATAAGGTGTCCGGCCGAGAGTCCGTAAGGGGCAAAGACGTGGGAGCCGTGGAGCGGGTTGCGCCGGTGGATACCAGCGTTTCCTGTTCCTCAGAATCCCGGGATGCCGATCGATGACTCACTTCGGACGAGTAGGTCAATAGCAGGCAATGCGTTTGTAGGTTGCAATGCCAGAGCTCCTGGGTCCTAGAGGCCATGGCGGTATAGCAGGACGGAGCTCAGAGCATATGATGAAAGGACGGGGAATGTTAAAAAACAAAACTACAAAACGACATCTAGTGACATGAAGTATGTAAATGTGTGTATATAAGGGGGAAAAAAAGGATTATTAATCAGTTTCGATATGAGCATGTAACTGGCAACAGGCAGCAGTGATTATTGCAGGGGGACTACAGGTATTAGGACAGGGGGTGATGTGTAATGGGGAAGAAGGAGAAGACGGAAGAGGGTAATAAGAGGAGTAGTGGGGCTACTGAAGGTGTGATAGTCAGAATAATGGAAATTGATATATTATAAAAATTAATTGGTAATAGAAATATTTTACTGTAAAAATTAAAAAATAATAAAAAATTAAAAATATATATTAAGAAATATATTAAGAATATATATATATTGTTGCAAAAATTAAAAAATATTTATATTAAAATAAAAATAAAAATGAAAAATAAATAAAATGAGAGATATAAGGTGGGGGGATGTATATATATATATTTGTATATATATATGGTTGTGGTCCGACCAAGGATGGTATACTGGATACGCAATTAGATGACCATATTGGGGGGGAGGTGGATTGTGACGGGGGGGGAGGGGCCCAGGAGGGGCTTTGGGCGGTGGAAAGAAGTACTAAATATGGGGTGGATGTAGAAAAGCAAAATTCATAGAAAGAGGATGGAACTAGAAAGATGGAAAATTGTAAATGACAAAGGAAATAAGAACTAAAGATGAAGCTAGAACTGAAGAGAAAAAGAAATGAAAAAAAAATGTAAAAAAAAATAAAAATAAAAATAAAATAAAGGTGAAATGATAAAGATAGAAATAAAGGTTTCAAAATGGTGATGGTTGTATTACCAAAAGTGTCTCGGTAAGTGGATGTCTGTACACTAAATGGGAGTATTGTGGCTGGAATAGACCACATCTACTGGTACTAAATTTGTTATTTGGGAGAACCTTAAAGGTCCAAAAAGGTATATGTGGACTAATGAACAAAGGGAGGAGGGGGGAGGAGCCCTGGATGAAGAAATTACGAAGATGAATTGGATAGGGTTTATATGAAGATGCAGTAAAAAACGTGGTGAATCCATATAGAATATGCGAGATGCAGATATATGACTGGGACCAACTGGGGGGGGGGGGAGGGGGGAGGTTTTGTTAGAGTGGGGGTGGATGTGGGGTGGGAAGGAAGGGGAAAGGGAGGGGGGAAGGGGAAGAGAAAAAGGGGGAGGGGGCGGGGGGCAAAGGAAAGTGAATGAGCATGAGACTAATCACAACAGATTATTAACCTCTATTTCCTCATTGAGGCCTCTGGGCGCGAGGCAATGCAAAGTGTATATCTAGTACGTTTCCCTCTGGCAGAGACGTCTGAAGCGCTCGGCCAGCGGGAACGTACCCGGAATGGACTCAATGACCCACACCCGGAGGCCCACAGAGGAAGATCCATGGTGTTTTAGAAAATGAAGGGGCACACTGTGTTTGTCATTTCCTCCTTCCACAAAACGGCAGTGTTCACCGAACCTCTTCCTCAGTGTGCGTATGGTCCTGCCAAAATAATGAAGGCCACATGGGCAAACCAATCAGTAGATGACAAACTCCATGGAATAATTGAAAAATTGAGAAATTTGGTAGGTTTTCCCTTTGGTACTGAACTCCTTTTGGCCATGATTTACATGCTTACAGGTTAGGCACAGTGCCTTGCGGCACTGGTACATGCCGACCAGTGGGATGAGGCAAAGGGCCCGTATAGGGGGCAGGGGCTGAGGCTTGTATTTGCTGGGAGCTATGAGATTTTTAATGTTAATCGCTTTTCTATATGAAAATTTAGGTTTTGAAGGGATGGTGGGCTTCAAGTGTGGGTCCTCCAGTAAGATGGACCAGTGTTTACTTAATATTTGTTCCATTTGTTTGTATGTAGTATGAAACTTTGTGATGAACCTGATGGGTTGGTCTGGGGACTGTTTGGGTTGCGCAGAGTGATTGGACAAGTAGAAGTTGAAAGATTCATCCACAAGAGATGGTGGGAAGGCTTTTTCTATAAATTTTTGTTTTAGTTGTAACCCCTGCTCAATGTAATCAGTTTCCATGGTGTAGTTCCTGCGGAGGTGACAAAATTGACTCTTGGAAATGTTGTTAATCCACCTAGGATGATGGCAGATTTTGTGATGTAGAAATGAGTTGCCAGCTGTTGGCTTGGTGTAATTTTTAGAGAGGATTTTGCCTTCATGGTGATATAGTATCAAATCCAGAAATGATAGTGTTTGGGAATCATGTTCAGAAGTTAAAGAAAGACTGTAAGTGTTATTGTTGCAATGTAGTAGAAACTCAAAGAACAGGGACTCTGGGCCATCCTAGATGACAATAATATCAATATATCTCCCATAGAAAACATCAGAGATATAGGGGTTGCTGTGCCAGATGTAATTGCCTTCCCAGAGTCCCATGGTGAGGTTGGCATAGCTGGGGGCAAAATTTGCCTCCATAGCTGTGCCCATCACCTGTAGATAAAAGTCCCCATCGAATTCGAAATAATGGGTCAGGCAGAATTCTGTGGCCTCCAAAATGAATTCTGCCTGTTTGGGATGGAGCGGGGGATCCGAAGAGACGAAAGTGGCCGTGGCTCTGAGGCCTATGGAATGCGGTATTGAAGCATATAATGCATTTACATCAAGCGATGCCCACAAGTAAGTGGGTTCCCAGGTGTAAAGGGCCAATTGTTCTACAATATGGACTCCGTCGTGAATGAAGGATGGGAGGTTTTGTGCTAGGGGTTGTAGGAAAGTTTCAATGCATTGGGAAATGGGGTTGGTAATACTGTCCATGGCTGCAACTATGGGCCTGCCAGGTGGATTAGTAATGTTTTTATGAATTTTAGGGATGTGGTAAAAGTATGGTGTTGAGTAGAAGTCCTTATAAAAGAAAGCAAATTCTTGTTTGTTGATTATTTCATTTTCTTTGGCCTTATTGATCAATGTGATCAATTCGGCAGTGAAGCCTGGTAGGGGATCACACTGGAGTTTTTGGTAGGTGGCGGTGGGCTTCCATCAGATAATCTTTTTTATCTTGAACCACTATCCCGCCGCCCTTATCAGCTGTTTTAATAACTAGGCCATGATTGTGTGTTAGTTCGGTGAGTGCTGATTTTTCTTTGAAGGTAAGGTTGGGATGGTTAGAGTGACTACTGTGTGTCTGTTGGCATAAATTCAGTATGTCTGAATATACAACTTGATAAAAGGTTTGAAGATATGGTCCTTTGGCATGTAGTGGATTGAATATTGATTTTGGCTTGTGGAACGAGCCCCTTGCTCGCTCGGTTCCACTCTCCCGACACTCCTCTGCGGCTATAGAATCAGACTGCAGATCGCAACATCTGATGGTTCGGTCATTCGATGCTCCGGGACTAGGACTACAGCTCTGTGCCATTCTAATCCAGTTGTGATAGCTCAGAACAAACACCAGGCAGGCTGTATGTAAGTTCAAACAGGAATCTCTCTTTATTGACAGGAATACAGTCTCTTTTATACAATAAAAGAGGAGGTGCAGAGTTAGCAGATAGCAATAGCAGAGTTCATTAACACAAACAACAATGGGGATCTAATGACTCTTAGATCCCATACTAGAGACTTATTTACAATACACATTTTAGCAGACAACAGACAGGTAGCTGGAATTGATGACATTAGCATTTAACAGTAGGAGTCCCAACGGTATGAATCAGTCACTATTCCAATATGGCAAATCCAGGGTCCCCAGAGTCTGTGTGTCCTGGGAGACCAGGATCCGAATCCACAATAATACCACCTCAAGGGTCCCCAGGCATACAGCTCACAAAGAGCACTGTTCCCCCAAATGCCAGGGCCCACGATCGATTGGCAAGAGGCTAGCATTCAGTCCCCTCCAAAAGTCTCTCTCCCGGCTAGGTCTGTCACATTTCTCCCCTTTCGGCAGGAGACTAACACAGGAGGAGACCCCAGACGGGTTAACTCCGAAGTTAGTTAGTAGTTCCAGTCCTCTAATGCCTGTACCCATACAGTACCCCAAACAAATTGTTCCAAACAAAGCATTACTCACCCAGCCAACCTCTGCCTCTCTCAGAGAACATATCTGCCGCTGGGGAGAGGCCTGGACTGGCCCTTCTCCCTGGAGTCCTTTCTGCCACTGGAGAGAAGACAGGGTGTCTGGGCTCACTCCGTCATGCTGTTGGGGATCTGGGCCGACTGCCCAGCATCCCTGGGGTATACAGGTGGAGACTGAAGTCCCATCCACCTTCATAGGAAATCCATCCTCTGTTAGTTGAGGACAGAGTCCAGCAGTATTCGGCCCTGTTGCCAGCCCCTCTGCTGGAAACCCCACACCAACGGCTCCGGCTAACTGTTTGGGCAGGAGGCTGGCTTCCTCCACTCCCAAACTGTGTAGCTGCCATTGGGGAGGTGAGCCGGCTGCTTCCTTTTCCATTCCCTCATCTGGATGTTGGGACGATATGTCTGTGGTACTGTCTCCCAGGTGCACGGATCTTTGCTGGGGAGGAAAGACCATTTCCTCCACCCTGGCCAACTGTTGGGGAGGGACGACGAACACCTCCTCTCCCTTCTCCCCCTGTATCCTGATCTGCTGCTGGGAAGTGACCACCTCCTTCTCACCCTGAGCCTCTGGAACCGCCGCAGGTGTAGGGCAGAGATCTTGGACACTCTGTCCGGTTGCCAGCGCTTCAGCTGGGGAAGTTTCTTGTAACTTCACAGATACTTCTGTTGGTGCTAGGCAGAGCACAGTGAAGTTTGGCCCTAATAACAGCTCTTCTTCTGCTGGAGGCTCACCAGGTTGTTCTTCCTCAGCAGAAAAGTCTAACAAATCCCCTGTCTCTGCAACTGGTGTCTGGGGATAAAGGTTCACCATCTCCTCTCCGTGGAACCCAGAAGATGCTATCAGTGCTGGGCAGAGGTTAGCAGAGCTCTGCCCTGTTGTCAGCACTTCAGGTTTGGGGATGGCAATCTTCAGATTTTCCACTGCCGATTCTCTGGCATGCTGCTGGACAGGCACATTCCTCCATCCAAGATCATCCCATGCAGAAACAGGATCATCAAGGTCAGTCAGCACTTGCTGCATCCGCCATAAGACCTCCGCCTCCCTAGCTGTGGGGGCAGGTTGGCAAAGCACACTGTTACTCTGCCACATTGTCAGCTCTTCAGCCAGGATTTCAGAGTTGTCAACTGGTATTTCCTGATAGTCCCAGGCAAAGGGAGCCCCACCCTGCTGCTGAGCAGAGTCTAGCAGCTGTCTGTAGGCCATCTCAAGCTCCCATTCCTGAACGGCCAGAAACTTCAAATCTTCCTGTGGTTCACTGGTTTCGCTGCTCACGGGCTAGCGCTTCCTTCCAGAGTTCGCAGCGGATAGAATCAAACCATCCTAGCAGGACCTGCTCTGATACTGGTCCTCTGTGCTTTATCTGCATCTCTCGCAACCTCCTTCTGAATTCCTCTTCCATGGTGGCTGGTATCTGTACCTCTCCTCTCCTGCTATCTGGACCTTGGATCCAGGTGATGGTTTGGATGTGTGTTAACAGCAAGGAAGCATGATCCCACCATTACCTCCACGGCTCCCAAGTAAGTCTTTCAGCGTGGCTCTCCTGCAGGCTGCATAGCTGGCCATTCACTGTGGTGGTTTGGAGTGTCCCAGTAACTGGAGAGCAAATCCCACGGCTGCCAACCAATGTAACGAGCCCCTTGCTCACTCGGTTCCACTCTCCCGACACTCCTCTGCAGCTATAGAATCAGACTGCAGATCGCAACATCTGATGGTTCGGTCATCCGATGCTCTGGGACTAGAACTACAGCTCTGTGCCGTTCTAATCCAGTTGTGATAGCTCAGAACAAACACCAGGCAGGCTGTATGTAAGTTCAAACAGAAATCTCTCTTTATTGACAGGAATACAGTCTCTTTTATACAACAAAAGAGGAGGTGCAGACCTCCTTCTCATATTACTCTAACAATACAGCTGTATCCTAATTAACCTAATTAACATGAGCTAATTAACTAATCCCTTTAGACAGCCTAGATGACTCAGACATGACCTTTAGGCCAGAAAACTCAATCAACATTATCACAATAGCAGAGTTAATTAACACAAACAACAATGGGGATCTAATGACTCTTAGATCCCATACTAGAGTCTTATTTACAATACACATTTTAGCAGACAACAGACAGGTAGCTGGAATTGATGACATTAGCATTTAACAGTAGGAGTCCCAACGGTATGAATCAGTCACTATTCCAATATGGCAAATCCAGGGTCCCCAGAGTCTGTGTGTCCTGGGGGATCAGGACCCAAATCCACAATAATACCACCTCAAGGGTCCCCAGGCATACAGTTCACAAAGAGCACCGTTCCCCCAAATGCCAGGGCCCATGATCGATCGGCAAGAGGCTAGCATTCAGTCCCCTCCAAAAGTCTCTCTCCCGGCTAGGTCTGTCACAGCTTGAATTTGGTGTGTTGGATCGGAGGAGATGTAAAGGGATGTTGTGTGAGGAGTAACAAACCATCATCCTCCTCGGTATCGATGCTGTTATATAGTTCCTCCAGTACATTAAGATCCGCATGGTTAAGTGTTTCTATATTGGTAGTGGCAACACGGACGGGCGAAAGACAACATACTGTATCTTTGATATGATAGTAACGTTTTAGGGTGAGATTACATATGAAACTGTTCAGGTCCTTAAATAATGTAAATGAATTAGGTAAGGAGGATGGTGCATAATTGAGGCCTCATTGTAGTATGGAGATTTCTGAAGAGGATAAATTATGAGATGAGAGGTTGAAAATTTTTATGGTTTGTGGAACTTGGCCTTGTGGCTTATGCCTGTATCTTCCCCCTCCCTTTCCTTGTCTTCTAGCTTTCCTTTTCAGCTTAGGGGATTGCGAGGTTGATTGATCTAAAAAGTCCAACGGATCTGAAGGGGTGAGAACATTAAGGGTAGAGGTATTGAGTATGTTTGTGTGGTCTAAGGGAAGGGGGGTTTGATGGCGAATGAGTTGTAGAAGTGGAGAGGGTGGAAGTGGGATGGATGACAGGTGAAACAGACCTGTCTACATGATTGGGGCCAGAGGGAGCCAGGTTAGCTAGACAGTTGTCCGGTGGGTTTGGTGTTCTTCCTGGGTGTTTTGGTTGATGTTGAAGGTTTATTGGGGTTGGTGTTTGTTATCCTTCAAAATCAACCAAAACGCCCAGGAAGAACACCAAACCCACCGGACAACTTTCCAGCAGTTGTCCACCTACGTCTATTCCAGAAGCTCCTCTCGTGTCATATACAGATGACCCCATACTATCAGCTTGTGCTAATTCCATCTCAGATCCTCCCACCAACAGTGCTAACCTGGCTCCCTCCGGCCCCAATCATGTAGACAGGCCTGTTCCACCTGTCATCCATCCCACTTCCACCCTCTCCACTTCTACAACTCATTCGCCATCAAAACCCCCCTTAGACCACACAAACATACTCAATACCTCTACCCTTAATGTTCTCACCCCTTCAGATCCGTTGGACTTTTTAGACCAATCGAAAACGAAAGCTAGAAGATGAGGAATTTGAGGGGGAAGACACAGGCATACGCTACAAGGCCAAGTTCCACAAACCATAAACATTTTCAACCTCTCATCTCATAATTTATCCTCTTCAGAAATCTCCATACTACAACAAGGCCTCAATTATGCACCATCCTCCTTACCTAATTCGTTTACATTATTTAAGGACCTGAACAGTTTCATACGTAATCTCACCCTAAAACGTTACTATATTAAATCACTCAAAGATACAGTATGTTGTCTTTCCCCCGCCCTTGTTGCCACTACCAATATAGAAACACCTAACCCTGCAGATCTCAATGTAATGGAGGAACTATATAACAGCATCAATACCGAGGCCGATGATGATTTGTTACTCCTCACACAACATCCCTTTACATCTCCTCCGATCCAACACACCAAATTCAAGCCAAAATCAATATTCAATCCACTACATGCCAAAGGACCATATCTTCAAACCTTTTATCAAGTCATATATTCAGACATACTGAATTTATGCCAACAGACACACAGTAGTCACTGTAACTATCCCAACCTTACCTTCAAAGAAAAATCAGCACTCACCGAACTAACACACAATCATGGCCCAGTTATAGCTGATAGGAGCGGCGGGATAGTGGTTCAAGATAAAAAAGATTATCTGATGGAAGCCCGCCGCCTCCTATCTGATACCGCCACCTACCAAAAACTCCGGTGTGATCCCCTACCAGGCTTCACTGCCGAATTGATCACATTGATCAATAAGGCCAAAGAAAATGAAATAATCAACAAACAAGAGTTTGCTTTCTTTTATAAGGACTTCTACTCAACGCCATACTTTTACCACATCCCTAAAATTAATAAAAACATTACTAATCCACCTGGCAGGCCCATGGTTGCAGCCATGGACAGTATTAGCAGCCCCATTTCCCAATACATTGACACTTTCCTACAACCCCTAGCACAAAACCTCCCATCCTTCATTCGCGACGGAGTCCATCTTGTAGAACAATTGGCCCATTACACCTGGGAACCCACTTACTTGTGGGCATCGCTTGATGTAAACTCATTTTATACTTCAATACCACATTCCATAGACATCAGAGCCATGGCCACTTTCCTCTCTTCGGATCCCCTGCTCTATCCCAAACAGGCAGAATTCATCTTGGAGGCCACAAAATTCTGCCTGACCCATAATTATTTTGAATTTGATGGGGACTTTTATCTACAGATGATGGGCACAGCTATGGGGGCAAATTTTGCAGCCAGCTATGCCAACCTCACCATGGGACTCTGGGAAGCCAATTAGATCTGGCACATCAACCCCTATATCTCCCATATTGTTTTCTATGGGAGATATATTGATGATATTATTGTCATCTAGGATGGCCCAGAGTCCCTGTATTGTTGCAACAATAACACTTACAGTCTTTGACTTCTGAACATGATTCACAAACACTATCATTTCTGGATTTGACACTATATCACCACGAAGGCAAAATCCTTTCTAAAAATTACACCAAGCCAACAGCTGGCAACTCATTTCTACATCACAAAAGCTGCCACCATCGTAGGTGGATTAACAACATTCCCAAGAGTCAATTTTATCGCCTCCGCAGGAACTGCACCATGGAAACTGATTACATTGAGCAGGGGTTACAACTAAAACAAAAATTTATAGAAAAAGCCTTCCCACCATCTCTTGTGGATGAAGCTTTCAATTTCTACTTGTCCAATCACTCTGTGCAACCCAAACAGTCCCCAACCCATCAGGTTTGTCACAAAGTTTCATACTAAATACAAACAAATGGAACAAATATTAAATAAACACTGGTCCATCTTACTGGAGGACCCACACTTGAAGCCCACCATCCCTTCAAAACCTAAATTTTCGTATAGAAAAGCGAGGAACATTAAAAATCTCATAACTCCCAGCAAATACAAGCCTCAGCCCCTGCCCCCTATACGGGCCCTTTGTCTCATCCCACTAGTAGGCATGTACCAGTGCCGCAAGGCACTGTGCCTGACCTGTAAGCATGTAAATCATGGCCAAAAGGAGTTCAGTACCAAAGGGAAAACCTACCAAATTTCTCAATTTTTCAATTGTTCCACGGAGTTTGTCATCTACTGTCTGGTTTGCCCATGTGGCCTTTATTATGTCGGCAGGACCATACGCACACTGAGGAAGAGGTTCGGTGAACACCGCCATTTTGTGGAAGGAGGAAATTACAAACACAGTGTGCCCCTTCATTTTCTAAAACACCATGGATCTTCCTCTGCGGGCCTCCGGGTGTGGGTCATTGAGTCCATTCTGGATACGTTCCCGCTGGCCGAGCGCTTCAGACGTCTCTGCCAGAGGGAAACGTACTGGATATACACTTTGTACTCCCTCGCGCTCAGAGGCCTCAATGAGGACATAGAGGTCAATAATCTGTTGTGATTAGTCTCACGCTCATTCACTTTTCTTTGCCCCTCGCCCCCTCTTTCTCTTCCCCTTCCCCCCTCCCTTCCTTCCCACCCCACATCCACCCCCACTCTAACAAAACCTCCCCCCCTTTTTCTCCCCCCCCAGTTGGTCCCAGTCATATATCTGCATCTCGCATATTCTATATGGATTCACTATGTTTTTTACTGCATCTTCACATAAACCCTATCCAATTCATCTTCATCATTTCTTCATCCAGGGCTCCCCCCCCCCTCCTCCCTTCGTTCATTAGTCCACATATACCTTTTTGGTCCCTTAAGGTTCTCCCAAATAACAAATTTAGTACCAGTAGATGTGGTCTATTCCAGCCACAATACTCCCATTTAGTGTACAGATATCCACTTACTGAGACACTTTTGGTAATACAACCATCACCATTTTTAAACCTTTATTTTTATTTTTGTTTACATTTCCACTTTTTAATTTTATTTTCATTTCTTTTTCTCTTCAGTTCTAGCTTCATCTTCAGTTCTTATTTCCTTTGTCATTTACAATTTTCCATCTTTCTATTTCCATCCTCATTCTATGAATTTTGTTTTTCTACATCCACCCCATATTTAGTACTTCTTCTTTCCACCACATAAAGCCCCCCGTCTCCTCCCCCCCCTGTCAAAATCCCCCTTTTTACCCTCCCCTCCCAATATGGTCGTCCAATTGCGCATCCAGTATACCATCCTTGGTTTGGACCACAACCATATATATATACAAATATATATAAATATCCCCCCCCCTTATATCTCTCATTTTATTTATTTTTCATTTTTATTTTTATCTTTATTTTTACCATATATATATATTTTTTAATATATATATATATATATATATATATATATATATTAATTTTTGCAATAAAATATATATTTTTTAATATATTTCTTAATATATATTTTTTATTTTTTATTATTTTTTAATTTTTTACAATAAAATTTTTCTATTACCAATTAATTTTTATAATATACCAATTTCCATTATTCTGACTATCACACCTTCAGTAGTCCCACTACTCCTCTTATCACCCCCTTACGTCTTCTCCTTCTTCCCCATTACACATCACCCCCTGTCCTAATACCTGTAGTCCCCCTGCAATATTCACTGCTGCCTGTTGCCAGTTACATGCTCATATCGAAACTGATTAATAATCCTTTTTTTCCGCCTTATATACACACACATTTACATACTTCATGTCACCAGATGTTGTTTTGTAGTTTTGTTTTTTAACATTCCCCTGTCCTTTCATGATATACTCTGATCTCCATCCTGCTATAGCGCCATGGCCTCTAGGACCCAGGAGCTCTGACATTGCAACCTATAAAGCCCTCAACCAAGATGGCCCCCGTCAGGCCTGAAGAAGGAGCACATGCTCCGCAAACGCGTCACCTGCTATTGACCTACTCGTCCGACCGGAAGTGAGTCATCGATCGGCATCCCGGGCTTCTGAGGACCAGGAAACGCCGGTATCCCCCGGCGCAACCCACTCCACGGCTTCCACGTCTTTGCCCCTTACGGACTCTCAGCCGGACACCTTATTGGACTCCCTGATGGATTCCCCCTGGACAGTTTACTTTGTTGCAATGCCTACCTGTCACATACTTTTGTGAGTACAACACATCCTGTGCCTTAATAAATTGTGTTTTATACTGCACTTAGAGTGGCGCTTTTTGTGCTTTCTCTCCCTAGTGTCAGATTTGTCTGCTGCAATGTCACAGTCCCATTAAAATCACTGATCGCCTCCATTACTAGTAAAAACAATTAAAAAAATAAAAAGTACATAAATCTATCCGATCGTTTGTAGACACTATAACTTTTGTGCAGAACAATCAATATACGCTTATTGGGATTTTTTTTTTACCAAAAATATGTAGCAATATACATACTACCCTAAATTGATGAAGAAATTCGATTTTTTTATATATATATCCAATGTATCCAGTGCACTGTAATGCAGGTATTTGCACCCACTTCCTGGAATTCCCGCACACCCCCCCCCCGCTATCTCCTGGGAAACACACAGGCCCCAGGAGATAGCGGGGACCAGTTAGGATGTGCAGCATGACTCGCGCATGCGCAGTAGGGAACCGAAAAGTGAAGCCACAATGCTGAGGATGGCGGTGACAGCTGTCGAGACCCAAGCGATTGATTGGCTTCGGCAGCTGACATCGCTGGACCCTGGGACAGTATTTGTAGCTGCTGGCTTTTATTTTTTTTTTTAGGTGGACTCCCATGTTAATATATTTATACTGATAGTCTTGTATATATATATCCACTGCATACAGTTTAGCTATATCTCACTGCAGGCCGTTCCTGGTGTACTGTTTCTAATATTCTTCAGGTGGTGTACACAGTACACAGTACCGTGCACCCCTAGTGCAGTTGCTACTACTTTTCTGGTGGTGTACACAGTACACAATACATACAGTGCACCCATAGTTGTTATTAGATTTCTGGTGGTATACACAATACCGTGCACCCATAATGCAGTTGCTACTACTTTTCTAGTGGTGTACACAATACAGTACACCCATAGTTGTTATCACACTTCTGTTGGTGTACACAGTACCGTGCACCCATAGTGCAGTTACTACTACTTTTCTGGTGGTGTACACAGTACGCAAAACATACAGTGCGCCCATAGTTGCTATTAGACTTCTGGTGGTGTACACAATACCGTACACCCATAGTGCAGTTGCAGTTGCTACTACTTTTCTGGTGGTGTACACAGTACACAATACATACAGTGCACCCATAGTTGCTATTAGACTTCTGGTGGTGTACACAATACCGTGCAGCCATAGTGCAGTTACTACTACTTTTCTGGTGGTGTACACAGTACACAATACATACAGTGCACCCATAGTTGCTATTAGACTTCTGGTGGTGTACACAATACCGTGCACCCATAGTGCAGTTGCTACTACTTTTCTGGTGGTGTACACAGTACACAATACAGTGTAGTGTAGTGCTGCAAAACAAAATCCCCATCATGTCTGGAAGGCCACCAAGGAGAGGCAGACGCTCACAGGCCACAAAAAGAGGGCAAGCAGGCTCTGTGTCTACAGTCCACGGTGCTGGTCATGGACATGGTGCATCTTCTGCAGGTGGCCGTGGTGCACGCTTGTCCTTTTTTTCTGCTACTGGGACAGGGGCAGAAAAATTGGGCCTTTGGTGGTGGTGGTGCCACAACACTGTAACCCCTCACAGATACTCTTGTTGGGCGCAGAAACGGGCCCTGCTGTGAAATATTAGATCAGAAATTGTAATTACATGCCCCTGTTAAACAGGGACAGAAAAATTGGCCCTTAGGCAGTGGTGGTGGTGCCCTAAACCAAAAATATTGTTGGAAGCTAGCATCATCAAGATTGAGGAGAAATAGGATAGTCACTCAGCATAGGCAGTCTTCAAGGGATCCCACATCCATAGGAAAATCAATCAGTTACATCAGCATCAGGTGCTTGATAGCTGCTGCTGATCCAAGACTGATTCATTTTTATGAATGTGAGCCTATCAAGGGAGTCTATGGACAGACGCAATCTATGATCCGTTACAAACCCTCCAGCAGCACTGATTGTGCGTTCAGAAAGAACGCTGGATGCAGGACAGGCCAGTAGATCAATTGCATATTGAGCTAGTTTTGGCCTGTGGTCCATCCTCAAGACCCAGTAACCCAGTGGATGCTCTGTTGGAAAGGTCTCCAAGTCTGCTCTTGCCCCTAGATATTCCTGCACCATATAATGCAGACGCTGGTGATGGTTGCTTGAACCGATCAGACCTTGGCGCTGAGGACTGAAAAATTGTCTAAAGGCATCGGTCAGCCGGCCACCTTCTCCACCACTCTTCCTCTGACTGAACTAAGCTGTCATGGTTATGCAGTAATCTTTGTCTGTCGGCTTAACTCTCCTCCATGTGTTCACCTTTAGAGGCCAGCCACTCTCATCTGGCTACTTAAATAATCTCTCCTCAAAGCATGGCTCCACCCCAGCCCCTATCAGGGAACTCTATATTAACCTGTGCACTGCAAGCCTGCCTTGCTGATCAACCTTTCTGTGTTTAGCTTCTGTGTACATCTTGCTGTGTCTCCTACATCTGATTCCAGTTACCGATCTTGGCTTGTTCTTGACTATCTCTGCCTGCTTGTGACCCTGACCTTTGGCGTGTTCTATGTTTATCCTTGTCTGCTAGTCGCCCCGACCTTTGCCTTATTCCCTTACTATCTCTGTCCTCCTGTAGCCTACTGTGGGCGTGAGCTGGGAGACCCTGGGGGTCACGACCTGGAGCCAGTTGCAGCCCAGTCCATCCTCACCACTAGAGGCTCTGGTGAACACCTGTTGGCTCTTAGACTCCGTGCCCTGGGGAATCTTACTCTCTAGCCCCTGTGGGATCCACGTTGGTGGACCTGCCTTCCTTAACCACCTAGACTCCCATCCGCAGCAGTCAGCCGTATTGTCCGCTACCTTTGCGGTGCACTCCTGACCCCAACAGTGTGCATCTGTCACCTGGCCTCAGGGCAGAAGCCTCAGCAACATGTTGTCCAGCACCAGGAAATTGTATCCTTACAGGGTCTGGAAATGCATTCCTCAAACATTTCTTCAAGCCTCCTGAAGATGTTTCATCCTCTGCTCCCTCTGCTAAGGCAGGATGAGTTCTGCAACCTTACCCTTGTAATGTGGATCAAGAAGGGTTGCCAGCCAGTAATGATTCCTTCTCTTTGATACCACAAATCCTAGGGTCCTTACGCTGCATGGCATCCCTGATTCTGCAAAAGTTTGCAGAGGCATTCGATTCTGACTCCTCTGGGTCACTAATGCCGCATACACATGACCAGACTTTACGGCATACTTGGTCCGGCGGACCGGAGTCCGTCGGACAATTCGATCGTGTGTGGGCTCCAGCTGACTTTTTTTCCCCAAAAGTTCGACGGACCTAGAAATGAAACATGTTTTAAATCTTTCCGTCGGACTTGAGTCCGGTCGAAAAGTCTGCTCGTCTGTATGCTAGTCCGACTGACAAAGACCGACGCTAGGGCAGCTATTGGCTACTGGCTATGAACTTCCTTGTTTTAGTCCGGTCGTACGTCATCACGTACGAATCCATTGGACTTTGGTTGATCGTGTATAGGCAAGTCTGTTCATTCGGAAAGTCCTTCGGAAAGTCCGTCGAAAAATCCGCCGGACAAAGTCTGCCGTAAAGTCCTCTCGTGTGTACGCGGCATAAGGATCACATGATGCGTAACAACCTCCTCCCAGCCACGTACAACTCCTTGGGTTTCTGGAGACTGAAAACCATCCCTTAAAGACTGCTGCTGAGTGTTATCCTTCACGTCAATGCTGACACAATCCTCCTCCTCCTCCTCCTCCTCTTCTTCCTGTGTGTTTGGCGGGCCTGCAGTAATAATATTTGGATAAAGGGGGCCTTGAGAGGTAAGGAAGTCCTCCTCTTCCTCACACTGTTTTGCCTCAAGTGCCTTGTCCATTATTTCATGAAGCGTGTGCTCCAACAGGAAGACAAGAGGGACAGTATCACTGATGCATGCATTGTCGCTGCTCACCATCCTTGTGGCCTCATCAAATGTTGAAAGGACAGTGCATACATCCTTGATCAGTAGCCACTGGTGTGGCAAAAAGAAGCCAAGCTCCCCTGACCCTGTCCTGGTGCCATACTCACACAGGTACTCATTGATGGCCCTCTGCTGCATGTACAGCCGCTGCAGCATTGCCATTGTTGACTTCCACCTGGTGGACATGTCACAAATGAGGCGGTTGGTGGGCAGGTTGCATTCCCTTTGAATGTCAGCCAGCCAAGCACTGGCATTGTATGACCGTTGGAAATGACCACAGACTTTTCTGTTCTGCTTCAGGAGATCTTGTAAGTCTGGGTACCTGCTCAAGAACCGCTGCACCACCAAATTCAGGATGTGTGCCAAACATGGAACATGGGTCAATTGTCCCTGTCGGAGGGCGGAGAGAAGGTTGGTGCCATTGTCGCATACAACCATTCCTGGCTGAAGCTGACATGGCATCAACCACCACTGAGCCTGCCCCTGCAGAGCTGACAGAATCTCTGCCCCAGTGTGGCTCCTGTCCCCTAAGCAGTGGTTTAACCTTAAACTATGTAGAGGGTTCTTTACTGTAAGAGCGGCAAGGATGTGGAATTCCCTTCCACAGGCGGTGGTCTCAGCAGGGGGCATCAATAGTTTCAAATTCAGGATGTGTGCCAAACATGGAACATGGGTCAAGTGTCCCTATCGGAGGGCGGAGAGAAGGTTGGTGCCATTGTCGCATACAACCATTCCTGGCTGAAGCTGGCGTGGCATCAACCACCTCTGAGCCTGCCCCTGCAGAGCTGACAGAATCTCTGCCCCAGTGTGGCTCCTGTCCCCTAAGCAGTGGTTTAACCTTAAACTACGTAGAGGGTTCTTTACTGTAAGAGCGGCAGGGATGTGGAATTCCCTTCCACAGGCGGTGGTCTCAGCGGGGGGCATCAATAGTTTCAAGAATCACACACATAGGTTGGACTTGATGGACTTGTGTCTTTTTTCAACCTCACCTACTATGTAACTATGTAACTCATGCATCGCATGGCATCTTTTTGCCTGAGTGCTTGCGTAGCCCCTTGAAAGCTTACGGAGCACCGCTGGTTCAGAGAACAAATCTGCAGAAGAGGCCATAGAGGAAGAAGAAGAGGAGGGGGTGGAGGAGAGAGCTGTGGCAGAATCACCGCTAGAATTTTGGATGCGTGGTGGCAGAACAAACTCCAACAATACTGAACCCTGTCCTGCATCCTTCCCAGCTGCCAGCAGAGTTACCCAGTGCGCCATTAAGGAAAGGTAACATCCCTGCCCATGCCTTCTAGACTATGAGTCTGCGGTAATATACACCTTACTGCTGACCACCCTGTCCAACAAGACAAAAACATTGCCTCCAACATGCCGGTAGAGAGCTGGAATGGCCTTCCATGGAAAGAAATGGCCTTTTGGAACCTGCAACTGAGGTACAGCACATTCCACAAATTCACGAAAGGGGGCAGAGTCTACCAGGTGAAAAGGCAGTAGTTGCAGTGCTAGAAATTTGGCTAAGTTGGCATTCAAGTTAGCACTCAGACTGTGAGCATGTGGATGGCTGGGACCGAATTTCTTTTTATGGTTTAGCAAATGGGGTAGGGAAATTTGCCTGCTAAAATCAGATGGTAGCAGATTGGCTGCAAGTACTTGGGACACCTATTGCTATACCTTCATTCCTCTCAGTGCAGGTTTTCGGGGGGACTGGAGTAGTGTTGGAGATCCCAGATGAGGAGCAAGGAGAAATCCGCCTTTTTCTTTGATGTGGGTCTTTCAAGTGCTGTTGCCAACGGATATTGTAATTATGAATATATTTAATTTATATTTAATTTATTTATATTTAATGAATATATTTAATTTAGCTTTTATCTATGTAGGGAGGAACATATTATCTTCACAGAAATCTCTGGTAGACCAGACAAGTCGGTGCCTAGGCTTGTGTATACAAACAATGGGATCCAAACCTCATTGTTTTACACATACTCACTTCAAATGATCCCATGCTGGGATATACAATGAAGGGAGGCCAACCCGTAATCAATACTTAACTTCCCGGGAAAATTCAAGTTAAGCTCCTGCTCAGAATAGTCACAAGGATTTGCATTAAAGGGGGCTGACTTATGCAAAGTATAGGGATTGGAGATGTAGCCAGTCCTTAACCAGGAATAGGGAAGCTCACCAATCAGAGCCATGCTATTCCAACCAATGAGGCATCAGCATGTAATGATATACACAGACTAGATGGGAGGGAAACACACACTTTTATGGGAGAGCAACCATCAGAATGGAACCTTGGTGCAAAGGGTAATTATGGGAAAGGTCTGCATTTTATTTGTTATTTTATTAACTAAATATGTTTGCAGATTGTTTTCAGGAATATACTCTGTATTCCTTCATGTAATTCTTTTATTTTAACCTAATATTTTCTTCCTTGGTGTAGACTATAGATAGATGGTTGTGTATTAGCTACACTTAACTACTCACCAATAAATGTTGTTATTGTGTTAAAGCTTTCACTCATGGTCAAAGAACTCTCATTTAACCCAAATCATATCTGAGAGATATTAAATCTCAAATATAGTATACGGGAAAAAGACTGCATGGGAGGTCGTCATATGTCTGGTAAAGCATGTGGTGCCCAAGCGGCTGCTGTTGTGGCCACGCTTGATCCGCTTCAGACATAGGTTGTAAACAGCAACGGTGCGATCTGCTGCACACGTGTCCAAAAAGGCCCACACCAAGGAACTTTTCAAATTCAGCAGGGAGTCAGCAAGCACCCTGCACCTGCGGAGCTCTGCGGTGTGATGCAGTAGGGTGGCTGCCCTTAAGCTGCCCCTAGAGGACATCCTGCCTCGTTGGAGTTGTGCCTCCTCCTCCTCCTCTATTCTATCAGGCACCCAGTGACCTCATCATCCCCTCCCTCCTCGTCACTGGAGCAAACTTGGCACTATGCTGCAGCTGGGGGAACATGCCAGTTTCTTTTCCTTCTTGGACACCCCCTCTCTCTAGGCTCACGTTACTCCCTTCCTCAACCTGGGAACCAACATCGGAGCCTTCAAATTGCTGCGCATCCTCCAGCAGCATGTACCCGACACTGTGGTTGAATAGTTCGGGGGACTCCTCCATGCATGATGGTTGGGCTACAGAAGGAGTGACTGTGGACAAGGAGCCAATGGAATAGGCCGCTTTTGCAACTGCATAGGAAGGAAAACTACTCTGAGCCTGGGTGACAGAGGATGAGGAGGATGAGGACGGCTTTGTTATTCACTCCACCAACTCTTCTGCATGTTCTGGCTCAATAACACGGCCAGCAGCAGAAAAAAAGGACAAGTGTGCCCCATGGCCAACAGCACTGTTGACTGTAGACACAGAGCCTGCTTGCCCTCTTTTAGTGACCTGTGAGCATCTGCCTCTTCTTGGTGGCCTTCTGGACATGATGTATATTTTGTTTTACAACACCGCACTACACTGTATTGTGTACTGTGTACACCACCAGAAAAGTATTAGCAACTGTACTACGGCTGCACTGTATTGTAATTACAATTTTTGATCTAATATTTCACAGCAGGGCCCGTTCCTGCGCTCAACAAGAGTATCTGTGAGGCTTTACAGTGTTGTGCCACCACCACCACCACCACCACCTCCTAAGGCCCAATATTTCTGCCCCTGTTTAACAGGGGCATGTAATTACAATTCTTATAATATTTCGCAGCAGGTCCTGTTCCAGCACCCACCAAGAGTAACCAAGAGTAACTGTGAGGGCTTACAGTGTTCTGATACCACCACCTAAGGCCCAATTTTCTGCAGAGTGTATAGGGCAGGCCGTATAGTGTATATACAGGTTGTCCCCTATTTTCAAACATCCGACTTACAAACGACTCCTACTTACAAACGGAGGGAGACAACAGGAAGTGAGAGGAAATCTACCCCTAGGAAGGGAAATTCTCTCCTGTAAGAGTTAATATGGGAAAAAGGTGTCTCCACTGATGCTTTATCACCAATCCTTGTTTCCCTAATAACCCAAAATTTTCTAAATCCAATTGTCATTGGGACAGAAAGTGAGGTGAAATCCTCTAAACAGGGGCACAGACAGCAAAAAAAATGTTACAGGGGTGATGTCATTGTTATGCAATAGAGTTTGTTTGTCAGCTTACCTGTCTCCATGTGTTCATCTCTAGAGACCAGCTGACCCTCACCTGACTGCTTTTGTAAACTCTCCTCTAGCATGGCCCCACCCCAGCTCCTATCAGGGAACCCTATATTAACCTGTGCACTGCAAGCCAGCAGTGCTGATCAACCATTGTGTGATAGCTTTCATGTGTACTTGCTGTTTCCTACGTCTGATTCCATTTACCGACTTTGGCCTGTTCTTTTTTTTTTTCTTTTTTTTCTTTTGCCACTTCAGTTAACTTTGTCCAGGGACTATCGTCAGAATGTTATTCACGTGTGTCCCACATCCAATCACATCATTGCGGCCTTTCAATGCTTACCTTTTTTTTTTTTTTTTTTTTTTGAATCATTAAGCTGTGTAGATATTGAGTTACAATATAAATTTCAATATACAAAATTACAATAACACCGCCTTGCAAGATACATAGCTTGCAAAGCCGATTAACCGCCTGTTCCCATACAGCTATTATATGTATCTATATGTGCAATACTTTTTTTTTTTTGTATAATCTTTATTTTGAGAACATTTCAGTGAAAACAGAAACATTACATAGAGTAAGCATTAATAATGTGGCCCAAGGAAGGTTTACAGCAATATAAGGTTTTGCAACCAGCCCTATCTCAAGTAATATTAAATCACAATTTTTGTGGCTTTTAGACATCTTATTGATTCCTTACATCCCCGGGGCGCGAGCCCCATCCGGTGACGGTCCTCCCCCACCCAGGATGCAGGTTGTTCAGGTGGGTATATGGAGCGCCCCCCCCGACGACCACCCGGGGAGAGGGGGGCCTTCTGCCTCCAACAACCTCCCCCGGGCCGCCACCTCGGCGGGAGCACCCCCCCGACACCCATCCTCTGGAGTGCGAGACGCGGCCCCCCCGTCCCAACAGGGCCTAGAGGAGCCGGGCCCACACCCCTGTGATTGGCCACTATTGCTTTGTTGCTCGCTGTTGCGGAGTGTCTATACAGTTGGTATCCCGTCCATGGGTATAGAAAGATTGCATACTCTATAAATTATAGTTAGTGATAGAAAGTAGGTGAAAGAGGGGGAGAAAGTATAGATAAAGAGTTGGAGTAAGGGAAGGGTGTAGGTAGGTGGGGAGAGTGGGGAAGGTAGGAGAGGAGCATACCTTGTGTTTGAAGAAGTCACAGGAATCCGCGCCGAACGGGCCCCGACCACCGCACGTCTTTTCAACATTTAATGTGGATCTTATTCTTTATAAGGTATTGTTGACATTAATGCGAGATCTTAGGGAAGGTTCTGCTAACTCTAGCAGGGCTATGTCTAAACTGGAGTTTTCATGGTCAGGTTCTGTCATATATTCTTTCCAGGGGGTCCATATAATTTCAAATCTTTCTATTTTCCCCTTACAGGTCGCTACCCAGTGTTCGGCTTCCCTAATGTCATTCACTTTCTTTATCCAGTCTGTTTTTGATGGGGTCCTGGTTTGTTTCCAATATATCGGGATGAGGCGTCTGGCTGCGTTTAGGAGATGTGGCAATATACATTTTCTGTATTTACTGATTGGTATTTGTGGAATGTGTAGGAGGAAGTGTGCAGGTGACATAGGGATGTCAAGATCTAGAATCTCTTTTATTAAGTTTTTAATTTCATTCCAGTATGGTTGTATCAGTGGGCACTCCCACCAGATGTGGAGGAGTGTACCTTTTTGTCCACACTTTCTCCAACACAGGTCCGATGTCTTGGGGTAGATGCGAGCTAAGTCAGCCGGGACCCGGTACCAACGCGATAGAATTTTATAATTAGTTTCTTGAGATTTGGATTCTATGGAGCTCGAATGGGTTAGATGGTAAAGGTGTGTTAGTTGAGTTGGGTGGAGATCCATCTTTAAGTCCCTTTCCCATGCCCTTATATAAGTTGGCCTAAGCTTGTCAGTAGTATTACTTAATAGGCGATACATTTCCGAGACCATGTGGGGGATTGGGTCTTCCTCTATGAAAATTTTTTCAAAGCTTGTGAGAGTGGAGAGGTCTCTAATTGAATTCCCATTTGCCTGGAAGAAGTGGTGGAGCTGTCTGTATCTCCAGAAGTTCATTCTGGAGCCTTCGTGTCTCTTTTGTAAAGATTCAAAGTCCATTAATTTACCTTTATGCATTAGTTTCCCACAGCTGGCATTTCCATCATCCAACCAAGGGCCGAAAAAGGCCATTTGTTCTCCTGGTGGGAACCAGAGAAATCCCCCTAGTGGAGCTAGTGGTGACATAGGAGGAGACAAATTTAAATTTGAGTTCAATTTGTCCCAAGCGGAGAGTGCGTGGAGCGTCAGAGGGGAGGTATCCTCCGACAGTCCCCTGCACTCCCCAGGTAGCCATGGCGCATAAGCTAGATTCCTACCCGCTAGCCATTTTTCCAAGGAGACCCAAAGCTTGGACTGGGTGTGGAAGCGCCAACTGAGGATTCTTTGAAGGACTATAGCTCTATGGTATTTCAAAATGTCAGGAATTCCTAGCCCTCCCGTCAATTTGGATCGTTTCAGCACTCTCAAGGCTATTCTAGGTTTCTGCGAGTTCCATACAAAACCCGATAGTATACTATTAATCTGGGAGAAAAACTTGTTCGGTAGGGGTATGGGGATCATTTGTAAATAAAAAAGGATGCGGGGTAAAATATTCATTTTGATTATATTGACGCGTCCTATCCATGTGAAAGCAGTCTTAGTCCATTGTGAGAGATCTTTTTTAATTATATTAAGGAGTGGGGGGAAATTTGTGGTGTACAGGGTATCATATCTGTCTGTCAGTTGTATTCCTAGATATTTAATTGAAGATTTGGCCCAAGCAAAGGGGAATGTATTTTGCAAGTTACTCATCAGGGGAGGAGGCAAGTGGACAGGTAAAATTTCTGATTTAGAGAGATTAATTTTAAAGTTTGATAATGCTCCGAATTCATTCAGTTCCTTCATCAAGTTTGGCAGCGAGATCAGGGGCTCCGATAGATGAAATAGAACATCATCCGCGTAGGCAGACAGTTTGTGTTCAGTCGTTCCGATCTTCAAGCCTTTTATGTTTATGTTCGCTCTGACAGTGCATAACAACTGGAGAGGGGAAAGTGGGCACCCCTGTCTCGTGCCATTCCGAATCGGGAACCGAGAGGATAATACTCCGTTCACTTTAACTTGTGCACAGGGAGTGGAATAAAGAGCTAGGATCGAGGCAAGCATGCGTGGCTTGAGTCCTAGTGTCTCTAATACCATTTTAAGAAATGTCCAATCGACCCGGTCGAAAGCCTTCTCGGCGTCAGTAGAGAGAATTACGTAAGGTTTTAAGTTTGGGCGGGTGCGCGCCCAATGTATGAGTTGGATGGCTCTAATTGAGTTATCTCTTGCCTCCCTCCCTTTAATGAACCCTGTTTGATCTGGGTGGACTATATTAGGTATAAGATTCCCAAGTCTGTTTGCTAATACCTTTGCCATAATCTTAATGTCAACATTAAGGAGGGATATGGGTCGGTAGCTTTGGGGTAGCATCGGGTCTTTGCCCTCTTTGGGTAGCACTGTTATGTGTGCTAGGAGTGCCTCCGTGGGGATAGGATTCCCATCTGCAATGGTATTGAAATATCTGCACATGTGGGGGCTTAAAAGATGTAGGAACATTTTATAATATGTCCCTGTAAAGCCATCTGGGCCTGGGCTTTTTCCTTTGGGCAGGGATTTCACTGTTAACTCTATCTCTTCTGGTGATATTGGTAGTTCTAGTTCAGTGCATTGATCTTCGTTTAGGGGTGGAACACCGGCTGAAGCCAGGTAATCTCGTATGGCTGTAATCCTATTTGCCTGAGCATCTAAAGGGTGATCAGTGGTCAAATTGTAAAGTTGAGTATAGTATTCTTGGAACCCTGCAGCAATTCCAGAGGACTGGACCGAAACATCTCCATTTGGGGAGCGTAGCTTGTGGACATAAGTCTGGGCTTGTTTCTTACGAAGAGCTCTAGCGAGCATGCGCCCACACTTATTACCATGTTCATAATATTTGTGTGAGAGGCGTCTGGCTTGTTTTCGAGTCTGTCTATCTAGTAGACGTGACAACAAATTTCGTAGTTCAGTCAACCTCTGTAATGCCCCAGGGCTCTCATTTTGTTTATGTTTTAGTTCTGCTTCTTGAAGGGCAGTCAGTACTCTTGTGAAGTCAGCTTGGAGCATCTTTTTGAGTTTGGCCCCTAAAGATATTAGCTCTCCTCTTATTACAGCCTTATGGCCTTCCCATACTATGCTTTCTTTCAGATCGTTAGTGGTATTCTCTCTAAAATAGTTTGTGATGGCTTCCGACACTCCAGCTCCCACAGCCGCATCATCCAGCAAATTTTCATTTAATCTCCACGTCCATGCCCCGCGAGAGGCGGATGGTAGCTTAAGGGTCACACCTACCGGTGCATGATCCGATATGGTGATGTTCCCTATGGATGCTGACTGTAGGAGCTCCAGCGCCCGCCGATCAACATATATTTGATCTATTCGGGTATAGACATCGTGTATTGCCGAATAATAGCTGTAGTCCCTCTCCGCAGGGTGTAGGGCCCTCCAACCATCAACTAGCATGTGTGATTGAAAGGACTTACGGAAGTGTTTTAGAAAGGCGTAAGAGTGGGTGTGGCTAGAGTTAGAGGTGTCAATGGAAGGGTCTGGGCTGACGTTAAAGTCTCCCCCAAGGACTACAAATCCCTCCTTAAACTCTGTCAAGAGTTCAAGGGCCTTGTCTATGAAGGAAATTTGATTTGAGTTGGGAGCGTATATCGAGGCGAACGTGTATTTACGTTCTGCTATGGTGCCTTTCAGGAAAACGTATCGACCTAATGGGTCTATTTTGCTGTTTAAAAGTTGAAAAGGGCATGTTTTATGAATCGCTATTGAAGTTCCCTTAGATTTGGAGGTTGGGGAAGTGCTGTGAAACCACTGGTTATATAAATGGGTCGGAAGTCTAGGTAAGGAGAGATGGGTAAAATGGGTTTCTTGTAAAAAAACTATTTGTGCCTTCAGTTTTTTGAGTTCCCACCATAATTTGCTTCTCTTCCCTGGGGAGCATATGCCTCTTATGTTATAGGATATTACCTTTAATGTAGACATGATGGGTCAGGTGGTTGGACGCATGTCGCGCGGTCGAGCCCGTCCGGCACGGAGCCCCTAGTGAAGTATCGCTCCTGTGAAAAAAGGGGTGGGATAGGGAGAGGGTGGGAGAGGCCAGAAAGGTAGAGGAAAAAAAAACACAAAGTGAGTATTGTTAAAACATACAAAACAGTACAACTTATGAGTAACAGTGATAATGAGCAGAAGTTCTGCTTGTGAGGTGTGAGGTCTGCCCTAATAGCAGGGGAGGCCTCAGACCTTAGACTAATGTCCCAACTAGGGACAATACCCAACAAGGGGTGGCCTACGTGGGGGAACATGAACCTAAACACGGGGGGAGACAAGGGGTGCCGTCTCCGTCCACCGCATCTGTAGATCGTGGTATTAAACAGGGGGAATCATTCTAGGGGGGCGTAAACAACCTGACATTGTATGGGGCCTAAGTAAAAATGGGTGAGACAATAAGATCAGGAAGGTGGTTTTCGCTTGAGGTCATCTGGTTCTTGGACTTTGTCAGCGAGTGTCCCTCATTTACTGATTGTAGCTAGTGATCGTAGATAATCTGAAGATTTGTTCGCGGGTATCCTGCTTTGCATATCCAATTGGGATGAAGGGGGGGCAAAGTCTCAGAGTGTGAGTGTGGACCTTTTTAGTAGTTCACCCATAGTCCTCAGGGTATCACACATGGGCTGCGTATGAATTGTATAAGTCATCCATATTTATCAGGGTATCACATGAGGACTGCGGTGTTAATCTCTTGTGGTGGAGGGTCCTGTTTCAGTATCTTGATTCTGGTGCTGTCTGTCTCTTCTGCGGTTCTTGCGGGAGACTGTTGACCATTGAGATGGGGTTTGAGTCCCGGGAGCATTAGGTGTGCTTCTCCAATCTGGAAAGTCCACTGGAGCCAGGTCGAGAGTGGAAAGGAAGTTCGGTAGGTCATCCTTATTGCGTAGTGTGACTTGGCGTCCATTTTTTGTCACTTGTAGGAAGAAAGGGAAGCCCCAGCGGTACGGCAGACCCGCCTCTTGAACGGCATTCAGGAGTGGACGCAAAGCCCTGCGTTGCATGAGGGTGCGTCTGGAGATATCTTGGTAGAAAAATAAGTGCGCGCCGTCAAAATCATAGAATGGTTTACCACGCATTTTTTGCATAATGCGGTCTTTCAGATTATACTTGTGAAGTTTGCAAATTATGTCCCTAGGATTGTCTATGTCTTGAGATGGAGGTCTCAGGGCTCTATGTGCCCTGTCAATTTCTATTGGTGTAGTTGCAGATAGGCCTAGAATATCCCTGAAGATGTCTGTCAGTGTGGGGATAATATCCCTTGAAGCTGTGGCTTCAGGCAGGCCTCTGATCCTTATGTTGGCTCTCCTGCTGCGATTTTCAGCGTCATCCAGCTGGCAAAGCAAGCTTTCAATCTGCTGACTTTGTATTTGGCATTGTGATTGCAGTAGAGCAATAGTGGGGAGAGCCTCCTCCAGTTTTTCTTCAATAGATTCTATTCTGTTACCCAAGTGAGTGGTGTCAGTTTTCAATTGGGCTATGTCCTCAGTGAAGGCTTTCTCCACTCTGTTTGTGAAGCGCTCCAAGTCCTCTTTGGTAGGCAGGGACATAATATGGCGCCGAATGTCCTCATCACTGAGATAGTCAGAGATCTCAGAGCGGCCTCCTAGAGAAGCTGGGGAAGCACAGGGGGCAGAATCACTCACCGACCCTGGGGATGGAACCGGAGATGCTGGGGAGTTTGTTCCCTTCAGTGCCCGTGTTGTGGCTGCAGCTGGCTGGGAGGATTTGCTCGCCTTCTGGGCCTTCCCGGGCGGCGCCATCTTGGATGGTTCGCGGCCTTGTCCTCGGGTCCCTGTGAAGTAGTAATCCAGCTGTCCCTGCCTGGAACTATCGGTCCTTGCCGGCTGTGTAGATTGCCTGAGCCTCTGTGACATGTGGGGAGTCTGTAGCGGCGATTTACCCCCCGTTTTTGGCTGATTATTGCGGCGGTGGAGCGGAGCTGAGGCAAGACACAACCTCACTCCTCCATGGTCAGGACACGCATGTGCAATACTTTTCTATCTAGTGAACCCCCCCACCCACCCTCCTATGTCCCCCCCTCTATTGACCCCCTATATGCCCAAGGCACATCTGACAACCGACCTAGGTTCCATACATTATTCTTTACTCGGCTCTAACATCTGGGCTGCTCTTAGCTCGACCCGCCCCATTGGTAGAAGGCGGATAATCTCGGCTCTAGGATAAAATGGGTGACGGGCACGGCATTGTTTGAATCCACAGGTTCCACATTCTTATAAATTTATTGTAGCTACCTGACCTAGTGTGGAATGTTCTCTCACTCCACACTGTGGAGTTGACAGTTCCCAGCCAGTCTTCCAGGGTGGGAGGAGTTTTTGATTGCCAGGACTGTGCGATTAGTTTTCTGGCTTGGAACAGGCATCTTGCTACCGCAACCGCCATGTTCCTGTCTCTTGGTTCATTAGTAACGTGCCCCAACACGCAAGTCCGAGGATCTATCTCTAGGTTGGTTTTAAACGTAGTGTTTATCTTCTTTACAATCTCGGACCAGTATCTCACTAGTTTTGGGCATCTCCAAAACATATGGATCAGATCTCCTGTTCCCCTGCATCTGGGGCACTCGTCATTGGTTCGACGACCAAACATAAAGAGCTTTTTTGGTGTATAGTAGGATCTATGCAATAGCATCAGATGGGAGGCCTTTTGTGAGGGAGAGACCGACACCTCCGATCCTAGTTCCAGAATCCTTTTCCACTGTATGTCAGTTATCTCCCCCACATCGGCCGCCCATCTGTCCCTACCCCCGAAAGAGCCTACATGCGTATTCATTTTCTTTGTTAATTGAGTATATATCTCTGTGATTAACCCCTTAGAGGTCTCTGATTTGATTATTGTTTGTAATAGAGGGATCTTGCACCATGTGGGGGGTAGGCTTCCAAACTGCTTGCTTAAGGCGTGTCTGATCTGTAAGTAACTATAGAATACACGGCTTGGTAGCCCGTATTCGTGCCCCAGTTCCTCAAAGGATTTCAGGGAATTCCCCTCATATATCTGAGTCAGTCGACGAATCCCGTTCCTCTCCCACAGTTTGTTCCTGTCGACGGGTAATAGTTCCTGCAGGTTCTTGTTATTCCAGATTGGTGAATATTCTGAAAATCCCTTATATCCCATTATTCGCTTAGCTGACTGCCAGACCCTGGTAATCATTTTGAGTGTCGAAGTCTCTCCCTGAAATGAATCTGCCTCCAATGCCTCAACCAGTGAGCTATGTGGGCTTCTCTGCAGAGCAATCTGGGCGCTCTTACTTCCCCCCCCGTCAATGGCGCATCCCCCAAGTTGCTGTAACTGTGCTGCCAGGAAATAGGTAAACGGGTGGGGAACCCCCAGTCCCCCCTCCGTGGCGGGGCACTGTAACTTTTGTAGGCTTATCCTGGCCTGTCCTTTTTTCCAGATTAATTCCCTAAAAAGGGATTGAATTTTTTGGAACCACTTCTCCCCAATCCATACTGGAGAGTTATGGAGCAAGTACAGTAACTGGGGCAGCCATACCATCTTGATCAGGTTAACCCGGCCCGCCATAGATAGGGGGAGTCTACACCAGATGTCGCATTTTTTTTTAAGTTTTGATAGGAGGGGGACCAGGTTGTCTTCGATAAACGTGCCAGGGTCCTTGGACAGCACGACACCCAGGTACTTCATTTTCCCCGTAATTCTCAGTTGGGGTAAACTCATTGAGATAGAATTGGCCAAAGGATCTACCGGCAGGAGAGATGATTTCTCCCAATTGATAGTCAGCCCTGAGAATTTTCCAAAGTCTTCCACTAGGTGCATTACTTTCTCCAGTGAGGAGGACGTATCCCCAAGGAAGAATAGGACATCGTCCGCAAAAAGCGCTATTCTCTCTTCCTCGCCTTTTCTATGGAAACCCTGTAGTTCAGGTGATGATCTCACCGCTCCCGCCAGTGGCTCCATAGCCAGGACGAACAACAACGGGGATAGAGGACAACCCTGTCTTGTCCCTCTTTCGAGGGGGAAGCTTTCCGAATAGTCATTATTTATTTTGAGTCTTGCCGTTGGATGATTGTAAAGAATTTTTAACCAGTTAATGAATACGGGGCCGAATCCAAACTTCTCCAGCACCCACCAAAGATATTCCCACTCCAGGCTATCAAAGGCCTTGGCGGTGTCCAAAGATAGTATGGCTCTAGGCCCCGCGTTCTCCGTTGGAACCTGGAGATTCAAGTATGCCCTTCTGATATTGGTGCTGGTAGACCGACCGGAGATAAATCCCGATTGATCTGGGTGCACAAGTTTTGCGATATACTTATTTAATCTGGACGCTAGCACCTTTGCTACAATCTTGGCATCCGAACACAGTAGTGATATTGGTCTGTATGAGGAGACTTCCAGTTGGTCTCTTCCCTCTTTTGGTATCACCACTATGTCAGCCTCCAACATTGATGAGGGCAGCCTCCCATCCTTAGTCGCCTGTTCCAGTACTTTTAGCAACTCCGGAAGTAGGACCTCCCCATACTTTCTATAAATCTCCAATGGCAGACCATCCGGGCCAGGGGATTTCTGGCCTGACAGCTCTGCAACAGCCTTTTGCAGCTCCTCCAGGGTCAGGGGAGATTCCATCTCACTCCTGTCCCCTTCCAAAAGCACGGGCAGATCCACCCCCTCCACAAACCCCTCCATATCACGCCTGTCCGGTCTCCGGCACGACCTATACAGGTCCCTATAGAACATGGTGAAGGTCTCTAGGACCTTGGCAGGGTCAGAAGTAATCTCACCAGCCGGTGTCCTAATTGAGAGAATGGCCGTTGGGGATAGGTTAGACTTAGTTATAAGTGCCAGCATCCGACCTACTTTCTCCCCTTCGCCATAGTAATTTTGCTTTTGGAACAGTCTTTTATTTTCTGCTCTTCTATTGATTAATTCCCTGTATTCTTGTTGTTTACTGAGCCAGACCTCCTACTTTGCGGGGGTTGGATCCGCCACATATTGTGCTTCTGACTCCATAGCCTCCCTGCTAGCCCTCACCTCCCGTTCCCTTGATTTTTTCTTTACTATGACAACCTGTTGGTGTAAAAGTCCCCTAAGGAACGCTTTTAAAGTGTCCCACACTACCCCCACAGGGGCTGTGCCTACGTTGAACGTTACAAACTCTTTTAGTTTGAAAATAACTTCTACTGGGCTACTTATTAAATCCAACCATAGTGGTTTTATTGTCCACCTTTTCTGATTAGATCTAGCACTTAGATTCAGGGTCAGGATCAGGGGGGAGTGGTCTGAGATACCCCTCGGCTTGTACTCTATGTCCCCTATTATTTGCAGGGCTTCACTGTTACCTACTGCCATGTCTATTCGTGAAAGAGTAGAGTGTGATCCCGAATAACAAGAGTACTGCCGGATTTTTGGGTTATGGGATCTCCATAGGTCGCACCACCCAACTTCTACCAGAAGTTGGCCTAGGCGGCCTTCCGATAACCTTTCCGCCCGGTTTATAGGCGGAAAGCGGTCCATTTTGTTGTCCAAAACTGCATTAAAATCCCCCACCAAAATTATCGGTACGTCTAGCTTACTCTCCACAAATTCCAGTAGCTCCAGAATGATCTCTGTTTTAAACGGGGGAGGGATATAAATATTTGCTATTACCAGGGGCTTGTTTTCCACGACGCAACTCAAAAAGACATAGCGACCCAACGCGTCGATTCTGGCTTCCCTGCAGGAGAACGGGATACCTCTCCCCACCAATATGCTCACACCTCTTGAGTATGAGGTGTGGACTGAATGATACTGTACTTGATATTTATGGTTCCGAACATGCAATTTGGTATCATTAGTGAGGTGAGTTTCCTGCAGGCAAGCCAGTCCAACGCCATGAGCTTCCATTGTTGCGAAAACTGCTGCCCTTTTAACTGGGTCACCCATACCCCTGATGTTCCACGAGCCTATCTTTAACATTTTAAAAGATGTTTTGATAGAAAAGGCAAGAGCGCATCAAAGAAAAAGGGAAAAAGAAAAAAAAAAGAGACAAGGAAAAAAAAAAAAAAGAAAGAGACAAGAACCAAAGAAAGGAAAAAAGAAAAAAATGTCCAAAAAGAGAGGGCGTTTCATTTGTGTGCTAGTAAGTGCCAAATTATTCGTGAGCACTGTGGTTGTAAAAAAAAAAGACAAAGAATAAGAAATACATAAGTTGGGGGGCGGGCGGAGGGCCCCCGCGTCCGGGGGCACCCCCCCCCCATATTTCCTAGCTGCAAGTGTAAACTCCACGTGCTGATATGCTTTACATTTATTATTACAAGCCCACCCTTCGTGATTATGTGTACCTTGTATTTACCCCATTGCCTAACCCTATGTCTCGCTATAGACCCCCCTCCCCCCCCACCCCCAGCTTTGTGCATCCCCCTTGTTACCACCCTTGTTTGTGACCCCCCCCTCTGCCTAATTAGGCTAGCCCTAGGGGCTGTGCTTGTGACCTTATTCCCCCCTCCCAACCATACAGAGAATACCTCCCCACGCATATGCTGAAAAGATATATTGTGACTCCCTACCACACTCTTACCCCCCTCCCCCCGCCTTTCACCCTCTTCCAAAACCCCGAGACAACATTTAGAGCATACAAAACTAGTGAAATCACATCCTTCCTCCGTGCTTCCATCTCGCACCCCCCCCCCCTTCCCCCCTCCCGCGTCCCCCGTGACCATTACTGGTTGCTATGGAAAAAAAAGAAAAAAAAAAAAAAAATAAAGTTCACAGTGTCCTTTTTTCCTATCCAGGTTTAGCCTTGATTGAACCCTAGCTCTGCAGGTCCGCTTTATTGTCATCTAGCCACTTTGTTGCCCCCACTATAGTGTCAAAGAAGTGAGTGGACCCCAAGGCAGTGATGCGCAATCGTGCAGGGTACAGCAGAGCGTATTCTAGATTGAAGGACCGCAGACTGCGCTTGACGTCCCTGAATTCAGCCCTCCGTTTCTGAAGGTCTGGGAAATAGTCCGGGAAAAGTAAGATCTTGGCTCCATTGTGTAAAATATCCCCCAGCTCTCTAGCCTTACGCATCAATGTTACCTTGTCTCTATAGTTGAAGAGCTTCATTATTATTGGCCTAGGGTGTCCTCCAGGTGCTGGGGCCCTAGTTGGAACTCTGTGGGCTCTTTCAATAGCGAAGAGGTGGGAGAAGGTTTCCATCCCAAACACTCCCTTAAGCCACTTCTCCAGGAACTCCTCAGGGTGGGGACCCTCGCACCGCTCCGGCAGGCCTACCAACCTCACATTGTTCCTGCGAGACCTATTCTCCATTTCCTCTATTTTGCCTTTATGCAAGCCGATCTGTGATTTTAATAATTTGAGCTCTTGCTTCAATGGGGTTAGTTCGTCCTCAGCCTGACTAACTCTCTCCTCCAGTGCAGTTGTTCTAACAATAGTCCTTTGCAATTCTTGGTTTAGCGTAGTTATCTCTTCTTTTAATCCCATCAGCTGGTCGCACAGGTCGCTTAAGGAGGCTTTACAAGAATTCACAGCACATAGGACATCTTTTAGTGTAGGTTCGGCTTCTACTGGGGTGTCATGCGCCGAGGTCTTGCTAGCTGCTGCTCCCGTGGACTCGCCGGCGAATCTATTACTGCTCGCCGTTTTTGTTGTGTATGATGCCGCTGGCCCTTTTCCTAGGCTCCTCCTGTCCCCTAAACCCCCTGCATGCGGCCCATCCTGCTGCTGCTGGGTGTTTTTAGATGGGGATGAGGTAGGGAGATGCGAAAATTTTTCTAGTTTAGCCGCGGCAGCGGCTGCTGCCTGGCTCGCCTTTTCCTTTGATGTGCGGGTCGTTTGGGAGCTGGCGCTGTCCTGTTGTTGCAGTTCCTCTCCCTTTTTCCTGGTCATGGCTTATTAGGTAAGTCAAGGGGGTGTGTGAAAGGATTGAACCGCTCGCGGGGTTGATGCTTTCCTTTCTCCCTCTCTTCGCCTTTACCTGTTCGCGGGTATTAGTTAGGTGGTTATCCACTATTAGGACTGGGCGATATTTCAGCTCAATTCAGTCAGTGTAGCGTGGCGAGGGGTTAGCGTCGCTCTTTTTGACGCGACCCTTCGCTAGCCACCAGGGGGTGTCCTCTTCTCTTACAGGCACAGGTCACAATGAATCAGAGTGTCAGATAACCCAAGCCTGCCTGGATGCCAAATTAATCATTGAGTGACAGTGTGTCAAGCTGCCTGGGCCCACCTGAACCGCCCCCTCCCCCTGTCCGTAGAAAGAAACTGGGGAACTGAGCCTTAAAGGAAAAAAAAAGGGAAGAGATAGTCCATCCCCGGTGTAGCTGTAAAGGATGGTACCTTGATGCTGCCAAATACCTGGGCAGCGCAGGGACGCCTCTGGGGGTTAATCCTCTTGCCGATGGTGCACACCGTCCACGCTGCTTCTCCCCGCCGACGCCGAGGCCGTTGCCCAGGCAACTGTCACACGCAGGCAGCCAGAGCTCCTCCACGCCGCTCCATAAGCTCCGCTCTATATACTTTCCCGAGCGGCTATGTCACTACGCCGCCGGGAAGGCAGAACTAGGGGAGCCAGGCAGCCAAAAAAATGCCGAGGTCTGCAGGGTAAGGGAGGCTCAAAAAGTCAGGCTGGGACGCTGACGCTGACTGGATCCAGTGGTCACGGAGGCATCGGGCTGGGGGAGGCTCGCTCGCTCGCTCTCACTCTGACATCCGGTCACGCCCCGACTTTGGCCTGTTCTTAACTATTCCTGTCTGCTCCTGACCCTGACCTTTGGCGTGTCCCCGACCATCCCTGTTTGCCTGTGACCCCGAACCTTGGCGTGAACTGTTGTTGTTCCAGCCTGCTGCCTCCTTCCTCTTCTCCTGTAGTCTACCGTGAGCGTGAGCTGTAAGACCCTGGGGGCCGCAACCTGGAGCCAGACTGCAGCGCAGTCCATCCTCACCACTAGAGGCTCTGGTAAACACCTGCTGGCTCTTAGACTCCGCGCCCTGGGGAATCTATGCTCTAGCTCCCAGTGAGATCTGTGTCAGTGATCCAGTAGACCTGCTTCCTGAACCTCCCAGGGTTCAATCCGCAGCAGTCAGTCCTAGGGTCCACTACCTAGCGG
Source organism: Aquarana catesbeiana (assembly GCF_042186555.1). Taxonomy (NCBI): domain Eukaryota; kingdom Metazoa; phylum Chordata; class Amphibia; order Anura; family Ranidae; genus Aquarana; species Aquarana catesbeiana. The sequence goes on along the minus strand of NC_133330.1, from coordinate 110,754,456 downwards.
TGCACTTCTGACTCCTACAAAGTGCATCTGTCACCTAGCCTCAAGGTGACCTGATAGTTTGATCAGCCATGGACCCGGCTGATGTGCAGCTACCCGCAGATGATCCGTTGCAGGGCTTAGTTCGCAGACTTGAGACCCAGGAATTACATCAGACCCAGGTGATGCGATTCCTTCAGGATTTGGCATCCCGTTTTGAACAGGTTCAGGCCTCATTAGGACCCCCGGTTCAACAACCTCAACCGCTATCTGCTGCTGCACCTATCGCACCAGTCGCAGCCACACATTCATTACATCTGCCAGCTCCGGCCCATTTCTCTGGGGACTCCAAGGCCTGCAGGGGGTTCCTTAGCCAGTGCACAATTCATTTTGAGCTTCTGCCCCAAACCTTCCTGTCTGATTGGGCAAAGGTAGCCTATATTATATCCCTCCTGTCCGGGGAGGCATTAGCCTGGGCTGCCCCTCTGTGGGAACTAAATGATCCAGTGGTTTCTAGCCTGTCTGATTTCTTGAAACTTTTTTGGAATATCTTCGAGGAACCGGGTCGTGTCTCTTCAGCGGCCAGCGCCCTTTTACGTCTCCGTCAAGAGTCCGCTTCTGTGGGACAGTACGCTCTTCATTTTCGTACTTTGACTGCTGAGCTGAGCTGGAATAATGAGGCCCTAGTTGCAACCTTTTTACATGGCCTCTCTGATAAAGTGAAGGATGAATTAGCAGGAAGATCTCTCCCTGCTGATCTGGATGGTGTCATCACCTTATGTAACCGGATCGATATTTGCTTTCAGGAGAGGGCCCTGGAAAAAAGACGCCAGCACTCCCCGTTCTTTAGGCAGCCTGAGCTCCATGTCCCTTCTCTTCATTCCGAGGAGCACCTCCTGCCTGCTGAGGAACCTATGCAGCTGGGCCGGACCAAGTTATCTCCCGAAGAACGCACTAGGCGCAGAACTCTGGGCCTGTGCCTCTATTGTGGTGTCAAAGGTCATTTTCGTGATACTTGTTCTCTTCATCCGGAAAAACGCTCAGGGCTAATACATCTGGTAGGTGGAGTATTGGACCCTGAAATATCACCTTCGCCTTCTCGTCTTCTCCTTTCTGTGTTCCTTCATGTTGGCGCTTCCCCTCGTTCGGTCTCGGCATATCTGGATTCCGGAGCCGCTGGCAATTTCATGGACTGGGGAACTGCGTCTTCCATGAGACTTACCCTTTTGCCCCTTACAACGTCATTGGTGGTCTTGGCGATTGATGGCACTGTTCTCCCAGGGGGCCCTATCCGCTTCCAGACCCTCCCTGTTAAGATGTCAGTAGGGACACTCCACCAGTAGTGGATATCCTACCTTATCTTACCTAAGGCTTCATCTCCTATCATATTAGGTCTTTCTTGGTTACGGCTCCATTCTCCACATGTTGACTGGAATGCTGGACAGATCTTGACTTGGGGTTCCTACTGTTCCTCCTCCTGCCTACTCAAGGTTACCCAAAAAGTGAAACTTCCTGTTGCCACCATCCCAGTATCTTCTGCTCTTCCCGCTGCATATAGCGATTTCTGGAATGTCTCCTGCAATAGTCGGGCTGAAGCACTCTCTGGGTCTTGTGGCACTCTGGATGAGGAGCCCACCTGTGAACCTGAGCCGATCAGTCACTCCAGTTTGCATGGCCATTTCCCTTTGCCTGTCCCTGGACCCCCCTGGACACACACCCAGGCTGACTCGTCCACCAGTTCCACAGTCGCTACACCCTGCGATGCAATTCTGGTGGTCGCTGCACCTGGCGATGCTGTTCAGTCGGCCTCTGCACCAGTCCAGCCTATGCCCAGTGAGCTTCCTGCTTCTTGTTCAGGACCATCTGTAACCTGGCCTCACCCTACTGCTACTACGTTCGTTCAAACCTGTTTAAGAGGCTCAATCCATCCTTTGGATAGACTGCCTCATTCGGCCAGGTGGGGTTTTTAATCTTTTGTTCAGGGCTCTCTGCATTCTGTTTGTGTTTTAGCTGTCCAGCTTAACTTTTGTGACACGTCACCTTCTAACCAACCTGACCTCAGGGATTCACTGACCTCTACCCAGTCTGATGGTCCTGTGTTGGATGTCCAGCTCATCTTAAGGATCTGGGGGACCCTGCTCAGACTTCTGATGGTCTTCTCGTGCCCTTACCCATTTCTAAAAAGCATTTAATCCTCAATAAGTCCTTTCGTCCTCTCCCTACCTCGGTTCCGGTCTCTGAGGATAATCTAAAGTACGAGGTTAGTCAAGTTTTGGATTCCCGGCTCCGTAAAGGCATTCTTCAGTACCTCGTACATTGGAAAGGGTTTGGTCCTAAAGAGAGGTCTTGGATCACTGCATCTGAGTTCTTTGCTCCTCGTCTATTGAGGAGGTTCCATCTGGAGTTTCCCTTTAAGCCTGGGCACAGGCGGGGGAGGGGAAGGCCTCATAAGAGGGGGGTACTGTCATGGTTATGCAATAGAGTTTGTTTGTCAGCTTACCTGTCTTCATGTGTTCATCTCTAGAGACCAGCTGACCCTCACCTGACTGCTTTTGTAAACTCTCCTCTAGCATGGCTCCACCTCAGCTCCTATCAGGGAACCCTATATTAACCTGTGCACTGCAAGCCAGCAGTGCTGATCAACCATTGTGTGTTAGCTTTCGTGTGTACTTGCTGTGTTTCCTACGTCTGATTCCAGTTACTGACTTTGGCCTGTTCTTAACTATTCCTGTCTGCTCTTGACCCTGACCTTTGGCCTGTCCCCGACCATCCCTGTTTGCCTGTGACCCTGAACCTTGGTGTGAACTCTGTTGTCCTTGTCTGCTTGTGGCCCTGACCTTGGCTTGTTCCTTACTTTCCTTGTTGTTCCAGCCTGCTGCCTCCTTCCTCTTCTCCTGTAGTTTACCGTGAGAGTGAGCTGTGAGACCCTGGGGGCCGCAACCTGGAGCCAGACTGCAGCACAGTCCATCCTCACCACTAGAGGCTCTGGTGAACACCTGCTGGCTCTTAGACTCCTCGCCCTGTGGAATCTATGCTCTAGCTCCCAGTGGGATCTGTGTCAGTGATCCAGTAGACCTGCTTCCTGAACCTCCCAGGGTTCAATCCGCAGCAGTCAGTCCTAGGATCCACTACCTAGCGGTGCACTTCTGACTCCTACAGAGTGCATCTGTCACCTAGCCTCAAGGTGACCTGACAGGTGATAACCCTGCCCTATATTATCCAAAAAGCTTAAAATTAGATTTACACTTAAAAAATGTACCTGTTCCAAATTACAAACATTCAACTTAACAACAAACCTACAGTCCCTATCTTGTTTGTAACCCGGGGACCGCCTGTATACTGCTGTTCAGAGTATATAGGGCCTGGGGGCCCCACACCTTTTTTTAAATTTGGGTGCGGGGTTCCCCTTACTATCCATACCAGACCCAAAGGGCCCGGTAATGGGCTGGGGGGGGGCAACATTACATTACAGCCGCAGTTTTAAATGACTTTTATTTCTTTAGAAATGTCATTTTGTGCACGGACTGTTCTAAACACGGGAAAAATGCGTCACTTTACAGACATACTATAGACACACCCCCAGACACGATATTTAAAGGAATATTTCACTTTTATTGTTTCACTTTAAGCATTATTAAAATCACTGCTCCCGAAAAAAACTTCAGTTTTTAAAACTTTTTTTTGCATTGAAACATGTCCCCTGGGGCAGTACCCGGGTCCCCAAACACTTTTTTATGACAATAACTTGCATATTAGCCTTTAAAATGAGCACTTTTGATTTTTCACATTCCCATAGACTTTAACGGGGTTTGTGTGTTCGCAAAAATTTTTGGTCTGTTCGCATGTTCTGCCGCGAACCGAATCGGGGGATGTTCGGCTCGTCCCTAGCGAATTTTTTATTAATGACACAATTAAAAATTTTTTCCTACATGATATGCACATTCATAAATCCCAACAACCCAAACACATTACAGTACAGAAAATCACATTTTCATTTAAAGGAGTTGTAAAGGAGAAGGGTTTTTTTTATCTTAATGCATTCTATGCATTAAAGAGGAACTGCAGTCTGCTCACATAATTTATAATAAAAACATCTTTGCCATTCTGAAGCTTCCCTCCAACCACTATGCATATTATTTTATATATACTGCGATTCTGTATTTGCCAGATATGCTGCATAAATCTCCCTCCACTGAGTCTGGCTGCAATAATTTTAACTGTGGGCAGCTGAAGCTGCTGCCTGTTCACTTCCTGGATTTACATAGACACACAGAGGCACACCTCCAGCTCTGCAGCTCTCATTGGCCCTTTTATGACTCACCCCCTTCCCTTCCTGGCAAACTCTCATGAGAATGAGAGAGAGAGAGATGTGCATGATGTCATAAGCCTAGGCTAATGACCAGACAAGAAACAGGAAGTGGGCTGTATAAGGTATTTACTGTCAGAAAAAAAAATGTTTTACTATCAAAAGTTAAAACACCAAGGGCAGAAGATTTAATAGCTGGAAAGATGAAAAAAATGACTGAAGGTCCACTTTAAGATAAAAAGTCTTCTGTGAGCAGCAGCCCCCCTCAGCCCCCTAAAACTTACCTGAGCCCCATCTGTATCCAGTGATGTCCACGAGTCCCTCGGCCATCTGGGACTCTCCCTCCTGATTGGCTGAGACACAGCAATGGTGCTATTGGCTCCTGCTTCTGTCAATCAAAGTCAGTTAGCCAATCAGGGGCGAGAAGGGGTGGGAGGAGGGGCCAGGAGCAGAGAAGAGGGACCCAAGAAGAGGAGGATCCACAGTTACAGAAACCAACTTCAGCAGAACCCTCACAGCATTATCAGATAACCCATTCAGATCAGGACTACAAGCCAATTTACCACAACTATCTCATGATGGTGATGTTTCTTTGAAAGTACTATTTCAGAGACTGGAAAATTTCATGGCAAAAGAAATCAGGTCCTTTTTGGATGTCAAAACCTTGTCTGAGTACAGAAGGTTGGAACAAATTCCTCGTGGGCTACGGAAAAAAGAAATTCCCCACCTTTGAATTATTCGATGCAAATTATAAAAAGGAGTGGATTAATACTTTGTCTGCCTGCTCATTGAAGCTTATACAAATCATCCTCAATTCAAGGACTGAGGAGCTTAATAAACTACAAGATGAAATACCCACTATACAGAAGGATTTGACACTCCTGCAGACACACAAAGATTTTGTGGATCTTGATACCCGACTTAATAAAAAGCTTGATAAGTTGGAAAAAGATGTTATCGCAGGTAAGAATGGCAAACTCTCAAGGGATCACATGGATTACGAAAGTTATGCCCCGTACACACGATCAGACATTCCGACAACAAAATCCGTGTATTTTTCCCGACGGATGTTGGCTCAAACTTGTCTTGCATACACACAGTCACACAAAGTTGGTTGGAAATTGCGAACGTCAAGAACGCGGTGACGTACAACACGTAAGACGGCACTAGAAAGAGGAAGTTCAATACAAAGTAAGCCACCCTTTGGGCTCCTTCCGCTAATCTCGTGTTAGTAGAAGTTTGGTGACAGACGATTCGCGCTTTTCAGCCTCCTGCTTTTCCGATCATTACTGCTCTTCGGTTTGTACTTGTGGGTTCGTATTTCTATCCCGTATTCGTATTTCACTGCGTTCTTGTCCGCTCGTGTATGATTTTCAGCTCCGGCCTTTCTGTTTTTCAGTGCTTTCTGTTAGTTCGTTCCGACCAGCTGACCGTTTTGAAGCCATGAGGACCCTCACCCAGGACCAGAGGGTTTATAACTACCGTCTGGCCAGAGCCAGGAGAGTGGTGGAGAACGTTTTTTGGATAATGGCCAGCTGCTTCCGCCTATTCCTTACGCCAATCAACATGGCTGAATATAAACTTAACCAGATAATCCTTGCATTCTCCATTCTACACAACTTGTTAAGGAGAAATTCAATTAACTATGTGGCCTCAGTTGTGCCTGAGGTCGGCCTTCAAGAAGAAACCCTGATGGCGCTTGAAGCTGCCTGTCCTGGCTTGCCCCCCCAAAGCACCCACGAAGTAAGACAGAAGTATGTTGAGTACTTTGCGGATAGGGGGGCCATTGATATGCCAGAAACGATTTTTGAACTTAAACTGAAAGAAGATTTCCTTTGATTTACTGCCTGGGTTTCTTTTAGCTGTCTCCTAGGTTCTCCAATGGGCTTTTCTTTTTGGACATTTTCTTCAATAGTGCAAATGTAATTTATTTGATATATGAGGTGACAATCTCTTCTTCAGAGAACTATTATTATGTTGTGGGTCTGCTACATACACCTTGTTTTTGTTGTTAATGTATGTAATGCATTACTGACAAAAATATTCATCATTTTCAGCACCATGAATGAATTTTGTGGAGTCATGAAAATGGCGTGATTGTGGCAAATTAGAAAGCACTGTGGGAGTTATTTACTAAAGGAAAATCCACTTTGCATGCCAAAACTTAAAAGTGCACATGAAACTTGGTGTATATTTTTTTCACATTGTAAAGATCCTTTTTTTTGGTTAAACAGGCATGTTTCAAAGCATAACATACACAGCTCAGGAACTTACAAAGTTCAAATTTGATAAAGTGAAGGCAATATCAGACATTAGTATGTCCAAACTGTTTTGATCTTGCCTTCATCAGATGGGGTGATGTCACCCCTGTAAAAGCCAAATTTTGAAGATGCACACAAATTGAGGGTCAAAATGGGGATTTCCCTCCTGATCCCATGCCTAATGTCAACATGTGCTAGCTCCCATCATGGGGGATCAATGGACGTGTTTTGGGGGTGCAACCCCTTCCTCTCACTTAATTGAGTTGGGAGGAAGGGGTTGCACCCACAAAACACGTACATTGATAACCCCTGATGGCAGATAGCACATGTTGACACACCCGTGTGCATCTTCAAAATTTGGCTTTTCAAATACTTTTTTTTAAATTCAAAAATACACAATAAAATGGTACAATTTTGTTATTTTTTTATATTCTGCCTAAAACATCAACAATGTTCTTCATTTTATTTTAAATATCATTGATGTTTTCCTTTATATTTTCTAAATCACGATTTCACCCCATTATCTCCCCGATGAGGATCTGGGCACTTTCACTGGTGAAATGAGATTCTTCTTCCACAACATCCACATCACCTAAAAGAAAGAAACACACCATGTATTATAAATATGCAGGCATAGATCTCTTACCTGAAGCTGTGGTCTGAGACACTCACCTGTTGTGACAATTTCGCCCACTTCATAAACCTCTCCCTCCACATCCTCTGCTTGTGGTGTGGGGATTTCCCTTTCTTTAGGAGGTGGGGGGTCCCTGGTGTCCTCAGATGTCCCGAGTCTTTTCTCCCCTATGTGAATAAAAAATAGGTATACTTAGCACATAGATATTGGAGGGCAGAAATAGGAATATGAAACATTACTTGGAAGTGTCGTACAATTGTCTGTTTTGGCAGAGTTCCAAGCTGAAGAACATTTTATTTCCTTTCTAAAGCTGTAATACTTCCCTTTTTTGTTAAAATATCACACATGGAGACACCGTTAGTATCCACTGGAGCACCTGTGTGGGACACCCTAAAAATTTTGTTCTGGTGTCCCACACAAGTGCTCCTGCATCCAGATGTATGAACAGCTGCTGAGTGTCCTCTCCTTACACAGAATCAAGTTTACATTTCATTGTATGGAACAAGAAAACACTGTGCTAGAAAAAAACTAATAAGAGCTGCAGTTCAAATGTGCAATACACAATAATGGGACAAAAACAAAGAAAAAAACAGCTTTAAAGGGTATATGTGAAAAAACGCCAAATTTATTGTAAAAGTATATGTGAATCCTCTAAAAATTAAATTAGATAACATACAAAACAATAATAAACAATCAATATTGTATAGTAAAAGTCACAAAAGTGCCGAAAGCACAAAATAGTGAAACATAAACAAAAAAGTCCCAGGACCAAAAAGTAAATCTTCTAAAGAGATAGGAAGAGTCCCCAATTGGCTCTTTATAGGGATCAGTGTCTGACTATACGATATTGATTGTTTATTATTGTTTTGTATGTTATCTAATTTAATTTTTAGAGGATTCACATATACTTCTACAATCAATTTGGTGTTTTTTCACATATACCCTTACATTTCATTGTAGTTACAAACCCATCTAGACAACAGACTTATTTTAATACAAATAGGCATGAACAAATGTAGTTAACCTGTATCTGCCAGTGGGTGAACGAACGGTGTTTCCTACAACCGATTACTGTGCCCATGAACATCAAAGTAACCATTTTAAAATGTACAACAGTAAAGAAAAGCACATGGGACAACATGAATGTTAAGAAGAAGAATAGGAACACACGACAAAATACTTACTTTTTGCAGCACTCTCTTGATTCTTCTGTTCTGATCCTGCTCCCTCAATTTGAGGTCTGACCAGCGTTTCCTCAGTTGATCCTTGGATCGCCGTACCACAAAATTTCTCTGCAGACTCTTTAGGCATGATCTTGGCCTTTCTCTCATTTGGGTTTGGGTAAGGTCCATACTTCCCAACATAGTCGGCTCTCTTCAAGATGTCCACCATCTCCACCATCTCTACAAAGGACATATTTGAGGCCTTCAATCTCCTCGGGGATCGTGAGGTTCGGGGTTCCGGCCTTTCGTCGTTGCTGCTCTCCTCTAAATGCACCTGTTGTCTCTTCGCCATGTTCTCTCCCACTGCGCCGAAAGAGAAGGGGCAGGGAATAGACTACAAAGAACGTCAGGGGCGGGCGGAGTTTCACGCATGTGCAGTGTATATAAAGCGTAACACGTGTGTGTCGTAAGTACGTTCTGTGAGCGGAGGACAAAGTAACGGAAGCGACGATCGTTATAACAAAGGTAAAATTTTAAGTTGGTGCATCAGTGGCCTATACTGCTTATAGATTGAAGCCTATATTGCGTCAAGATTAGGAGACTTTCGCCTGACATTAGGGTTTGTCTTGTATTGTGTCTTGCAGAGAAAATGGATCTATTCAACGATGAGGACTTTGTCCCCATATTCATTGATATGTACAGGGAGCTGCCTTGTCTGTAGCAGGTAAACCACCCGTTTTATAACAATAAACCAAAGAGGAAGGCAGCGCTGGATCAATTGCTGGAATTTGTGAAGCCGGTGATCCCCACAGCAGACATCCCCTATTTGAAGGCCCTAATTGGTGGCCTGAGGAGCACTTATAATAGGGAGCGCAAGAAGGTCCAGGATTCCCTGAGATCAGGAGCTGCAGCAGATGACATTTATGTACCCAGGCTGCCACAACTCCAACACCAGAGCCACAGCCTGGAAGGAAGCGTCTAAGGAAGACAAGAGAATGATGGCCTGGGTTCAGTCTGGTCTGACAAAAGATGCAGTTTGTGGTATGACCACAGCCTGGGGACAGATATATAATCTGCTGCTGTTCCTGATCTCTTGTAGTCCTGGACCGGATTGTGCTCACTATTATATGAACTCCTCAGGCCACCAATTTTGAATGTAAAATAATTGATGTCTGCCCTGGGGTGCAAAGGCTTCGCAAATTTCAGCAGTTTCTCCAGCGTTGCCTTCCTCTTTATTTTGTTATGACCCCAAATAAATGGCTATTTCTTTTTCACAAATACTTGGCTATGTGTTTTAGTTCAAAAAAGACAGTTTGTTTGTGAGTAGGCAGGTACATTTCAAATACAATGTCAAATTAACAAGGGACACCAACCAACCACCTTGAGGTAAAAAAAATACAAGATAATAAAGGTGTTGTGATAACTTGACACACAAAACGAGAAATAATATTGTGGAGAGCACTAGAAAAATAAAAAAATGCAGATCTTGATAAAAAAAAAAAGAAAAAAAAATTATTATGGAGATGTGACGAAAAACAAAATTAATATTATTCATGAGATCAAATAAAGAAATCAGTTTGTGAGAACTCTGTGTGAATATGAGCAGCAAAACAACTTCATTCTTCTAGCATTCTAAAGAAGAATAGAATGTGCTGCATTAAACTATTTTAAAAATTGCAGCGTGATGAATGTACTATCTCCATTACGAACAGTAGTTTTACCAGACCGAGCGCTTCTGTCTCGTAATTTATTCTGAGCATGCGTGCCACTTAGTGCGCCGGTAATGTGTACACACGATCGGAATTTACGTAAACAGATTTTGCTGTCTGAAAATTTGAGAACCAGATCTCAAATTTTGTGCAATGGAAATTCCGATGGAAACTGTCCAATGGAGCCTACACACGGTCGGAATTTCCGACAAAAGGCTCCCATCGAACATTTTCTGTTGGAAAATCCGACCGTGTGTACGGGGCATAATAGTGTGTATGTGTGGAAAAAAACATCGTTCCCAAATCGTCCACCAAAATACTCTATGAAGAAAAGAGCCAGTTTCTCTGATATAAATAATGACAGTGTTAATGATTCCATGGCTGCTACAGAGTCGGATTCTTCCCCTGATTACGCTAATTGGCCGATTGACGGCAACCATCAAACCCATGTGCAATATTTAAACAAAGGGGCTCAGGGATCAAGCAAACAAAAAAGAAAAAGTTTACAAAAAGACAAGAAGAGGCAGCAAAAGAAACCAATGGGGACAACAAAGACCGGTATCAGCTATGGGGTCGAACCCGGAAGTAACCTCAAATGTCTTGAATTTGGTCACATCGTTCTTTAAGCACTTCAGCCCTGGAAGAATTGGCTGCTAAATGACCAGGCCATTTTTTGCTTCTGCGTCGCTTTAACTGACAATTGCGCGGTCGTGCGACAATGTACCCAAACAAAATTGACGTCCTTTTTTCCCACCAATAGAGCTTTCTTTTGGTGGTATTTGATCATCTCTGCAGTTTTTATTTTTTGCGCTATAAACAAAAAAAGAGCAACAATTTTGAAAAAAACACAATATTTTGTACTTTTTGCTGTAATAAATAGCCCCAATTTTTAAATTTTTTTTTTCCTCAGTTTAGGTCAATATGTATTCTTCTACATATTCTTGGTAACAAAAATCACAAAAAGTGTATATTGATTGGTTTGCGCAAAAGTTATAGCGTCTACAAAATAGGGGATAGATTTATGGCATTTTTATTATTATTTTTTTTTACTAGTAATGGCAGCGATCTGCGATTTTTATCGAGATTGCGACATTATTGGCAGACACATCGGACACTTTTGACACATTTTTAGGTTGATTGACAATTATACAGTGATCAATGCTATAAAAATGCACTGATTGATTACTGTATAAATGTCACAGGCAGGGAAGGGGTTAACACTAGGGGTGATCAAGGGGTTAACTGTGTCCCCTATGTGTGTGTTCTAACTGTGGGGATGGGACTGACTATAGGAGATGAGAGATCATGGTTCCCAGCTCGTAGGAACTCACAATCTCTCTCTCCTCTCCTCACAGAACTGGGATGTGTGTATTACATAGTTACATAGTAGGTGAGGTTGAAAAAAGACACAAGTCCATCAAGTCCAACCTATGTGTGTGATTATGTGTCTGTATTACATTGTATATCCCTGTATGTTGCGGTCATTCAGGTGATTATCTAATAGTTTCTTGAAGCTATCAATGCTCCCCGCTGAGACCACCGCCTGTGGAAGGGAATTCCACATCCTTGCCGCTCTTACAGTAAAGAACCCTCTACATAGTTTAAGGTTAAACCTCTTTTCTTCTAATGCCGCGTACACACGGTCGGACTTTTCGTCTACAAAAGTCCAACGGACGCCGACGGACTAAAGCTGGCTGGTAATCCGTTCGTGTGTGGGCTTCTCCGGACTTTCAGCAGACTTTTTCAGCCTCAAATCCGACGGACTTTAGATTTGAAACATGCTTCAAATCTTTACGTCGTAACTACGACGGACCCGAAATCCGCTCGTCTGTGTGCTAGTCCGACGGACAAAAACCCATGCTAGGGCAGCTATTGGCTACTGGCTATGAACTTCCTTATTTTAGTCCGGTGTACGTCATCACGTACGAATCCGTCGGACTTTTGTGTGGTCGTGTGTAGGCAAGTCCGTTCGTTAGAAAGTCTGCTGCAAGTCCGCCGAAAGTCCGCCGGAACTCTGTCGGACAGGCTGTCGGACTTTTGTAGACGAAAAGTCCGACCGTGTGTACGCGGCATAATTGTAATGAGTGGCCACGAGTCTTATTAAACTCTCTTCTGCAAAAAAGTTTTATCCCTATTGTGGGGTCACCAGTACAGTATTTGTAAATTGAAATCATATCCCCTCTCAAGCGTCTCTTCTCCAGAGAAAATAAGTTCAGTGCTCGCAACCTTTCCTCATAACTAAGATCCTTCAGACCCTTTATTACCTTTGTTGCCCTTCTTTGTACTCGCTCCATTTCCAGTACATCCTTCCTGAGGACTGGTGCCCAGAACTGGACAGCATACTCCAGGTGCGGCCGGACCAGAGCTTTGTAGAGTGGGAGAATTATTGTTTTATCTCTTGCGTTGATCCCCCTTTTAATGCATGTCAATATTCTGTTTGCTTTGTTAGCAGCAACTTGGCATTGCATGCCATTGCTGAGCCTATCATCTACTAGGACCCCCAGGTCCTTTTCCATCCTAGATTCCCCCAGAGGTTCTCCCCCCAGTGTATAGATGGCATTCATATTTTTGCCAATCAAATGCATTATTTTACATTTTTCTACATTGAACCTCATTTGCCATGTAGTCGCCCACCCCATTAATTTGTTCAGGTCTTTTTGCAAGGTTTCCACATCCTGCAGAGAAGTTATTGCCCTGCTTAGCTTAGTATCCTCTGCAAATACAGAGATTGAACTGTTTATCCCATCCTCCAGGTCGTTTATAAACAAATTAAATAGGATTGGTCCCAGCACAGAACCCTGGGGAACCCCACTACCCACCCCTGACCATTCTGAGTACTGCCCATTTATCACCACCCTCTGAACTCGCCCTTGTATCCAGTTTTCAATCCATGTACTCACCCTATGGTCCATGCCAATGGACCTTATTTTGTACAGTAAACGTTTATGGGGAACTGTGTCAATTGCTTTTGCAAAATCCAGATACACCACGTCTACGGGGCTTCCTTTATCTAGATGGCAACTCACCTCCTCATAGAAGGTTAATAGATTGGTTTGGCAAGAACGATTCTTCATGAATCCATGCTGATTACTGCTAATGATACCGTTCTTATTACTAAAATCTTGTATATAGTCCCTTATCATCCCCTCCAAGAGTTTACATACTATTGATGTTAGGCTAACTGGTCTGTAATTCCCAGGGATGTATTTTGGGCCCTTTTTAAATATTGGTGCTACATTGGCTTTTCTCCAATCAGCTGGTACCATTCCAGTCAGTAGACTGTCTGTAAAAATTAGGAACAACGGTCTGGCAATCACTTGACTGAGTTCCCTAAGTACCTTCGGATGCAAGCCATCTGGTCCAGGTGATTTATTAATGTTAAGTTTCTCAAGTCTAATTTTAATTCTGTCCTCTGTTAACCATGGAGGTGCTTCCTGTGTTGTGTCATGAGGATAAACACTGCAGTTTTGGTTACTGAAGCCCCCCGATTCACTCGTGAAGACTGAGGAGAAGAATAAATTCAATACCTTCGCCATCTCCCCATCCTTTGTAACCAGATGTCCTTCCTCATTCTTTATGGGGCCAATATGGTCTGTCCTCCCTTTTTTACTGTTTACATACTTAAAGAATTTCTTGGGATTTTTTTTTTGCTCTCCTCCGCTATGTGTCTTTCATGTTCTATCTTAGCCGTCCTAATTGCACCCTTACATTTCTTGTTGCATTCTTTATAAAGTCTGAATGCTGAGGATGATCCCTCAGCCTTGTATTTTTGAAGGCCTTCTCCTTTGCTTTTATATGCATTTTTACATTGGAGTTGAGCCATCCAGGATTTTTGTTCGCTCTTTTAAATTTATTACCCAACGGGATACATTGGCTAATGCCCTTATTTAATATGCTCTTAAAGCAAACCCATCTCTCCTCCGTATTCTTTGTTCCTAATATTTTATCCCAATTTATGCCTTTTAGCAAGGTTTGTAGTTTAGGGAAGTTGGCTCTTTTGAAATTCAGTGTCTTTGTGTTCCCTTTATGTTTCCTATTTTTGTGATTTATACTGAAACTAATTGACCTGTGATCGCTGTTACCTAAATTGCCCCGTATTTCCACATCCGTGATCAGGTCTGTATTGTTGGTAATCAGTAGATCCAGTAATGTTTTATTTCTAGTTGGTGCGTCTACCATCTGACCCATAAAATTGTCCTGCAAGACATTAAGGAACTGGCGAGCCTTAAATGAATGCGCAATAAATTATAAAGAGTGGGTATAATGGCGCTACCTCTAAGTTTTAAACTGGGACAGCCTAAAGTTTTAGTGGCTCCTTATACGTAGTTTATAAAATGTTAAACATATAGGAAAGTGTTTCCCCTTATGTTAAGAATATCGCTTCAACAGATAAGTATGTGCCGCTGAATTTATGCTGCGGATATGTACCAAACGCTCAAGTGTCGCACAAGATAAACTGGTCCTACAGCATCTGGTAGTGAAGCCAGAGGCTATATTCCCTAGAGTGTATTTATTGGACCATATATCGTATGCTATATTCCTGTATTAAATCTGTGACCATATCAAGCGTAAGACTACGACCTCAAGATAGCTTATTACGGGTGTGACTACCATACAATGCATACAGATTATACCACCCTACTCAAATGCCATAAGTAAGGACTAAAGCTTGCATACATATACAGCTAAAAATAATAGCACAGAAAATACAGCAGTAATATTTCGGGCATATTATAACAGTCCCATAAGTTAAAAGAACAAAAAGATTCCCAATGGTGACTTTGGTGCTGCAACAATTTTGCCTGGTGACTCTCGTGCTCCCCCTGTTGGTTGCTTACTCACCAGCTCCCAGAACCCCGACAGGGGTATTGCGCCTGTAATGTCGTCTGCTGGGTTGTTTCCCTTGTTGCTTCCTCTGGTGGATGCTAATTATGTAATCAGCTCCCCACGTCACACATCAGGGTAATGCGATTATGCTGAAAAACGGGCCGCTTTGCCGCTGTATTTGTACTGGATGTTTCCTGTGCTTCTTACTTTGTAGGGATGTTGCTTCCCCTCATAAATTGAGAAAAAAGAGCTTCCATGGTGTGATAAAGTATGAGACTTTATTTAAAACTTAAGTACCCTCAAGTCAGGGACTCAGCAAATGGACAAAAAAAAAAATTTTCAGATAAATAAACAGCAAAAAATGACAAAAATAAAAAATAAAAAATGGTTAGAAGCAAAGATTAAAAAGTCCGGGCACTAAATGCAAACTAAGTCCAGATGGAGTAGGACAGCATTAGTTGCCAGACGTAAACCAAGATAAAAATGTCCCTCCTGGAAAGCATAAACAGTGAGGTGGGGGGTAATAGTGCCCCAGCCGCTAACTGCGTCCTCCTCTCTCGTATGCCTTGGAGCAGACTAGCAGAGCGTGATGCCGTTGTGCGCGCTTCGTCACATGACGTCCTCAGCGACGGATGAATAAATGAATGCGCGGTTCCCTCTGCCCAGTCTATGTCTGGATAATTAAAATCCCCCATTATGATAACACTTCCCATCCTTGCTGCTAATCCAATTTGTGATAGGAGATCCGTCTCCACTTCCTCCCTCAGGTTAGGGGGCCTATAGCATACTCCCAGTATTATTTTCCCCTTAGCTTCATCCCTTTGGAGCTCTACCCATAAGGATTCCACCTCCTCTCTAGTCCCCTCAGTGATGTCATCTCTCACATTCGCTTGTACATTATTCTTGATATATAGGCATACCCCTCCCCCTTTTTTACCCTCTCTATCCTTGCGGTATAGGGTATACCCTTGAATGTTTGCCAGCCAATCATGAGACCTGTTGAACCAGGTCTCTGAAATTCCCACAAAATCCAAATCCTCCTTGTACAACAGTATCTCTAGTTCACCCATCTTGTCCGCCATGCTCCTGGCATTGGTGAACATGCCACATAGTTTAGACCGGTCGCATATTGTCCTCGTATTGGGTGTTTCGAGATTGCAACTAGGACTTGCTACTATACACACCTTGTGTTTTTGTGCTTTGGTTAACCTACCACTAATGCCCCCAATACTACCCTCTGGAATATCTTCCGCACTGGCTATCTCTGTCTCTGGACCCTCCCCCCCATCGCCTAGTTTAAAAACCCCTCTAACTTTTTGGCCATCTTCATTCCCAGCAGATCTGCACCCTCCTCATTTAGGTGCAGTCCGTCCCTTCTATAGTACCGGTTACCGACTGAGAAGTCGGCCCAGTCCTCCAGGAACCCAAACCCCTCCTTACTACACCAGCTCTTCAGCCACTTGTTTACTTCCCTAATCTCCCTCTGCCTTTCTGGTGTGGCTCGATGTACCGGTAGTATTCCTGAGAGTACTACCTTGGAGGTCCTTTTCCTCAATTTAGCTCCTAAGTCCCTAAAATCGTTCTTTAGGACACTCCATCTGCCTCTGACTTTGTCATTGGTGCCAACGTGCACCATGACAGCCGGGTCTTCCCCAGCCCCTCCCAGTAATCTGTCCACAAGATCCGTGATGTGCCGAACCCGAGCGCCCGGTAGACAACATACTGTTCGGCGCTTCAGGTCTTGGTTACAGATTGCCCTCTCTGTCCTTCTAAGAATTGAGTCCCCTACCACCAGAATCTGTCTTTCCTTTCCCTTTGCTGCCCCCCCACTCTCACTGGAGGAGTTCTTCCCCCAGCAGCTAGGAGAGTCCCTCAGCTCCAGCAGTGCTGGTCCCTGACTGGTTTCACCAATGTCACTCAATGGATCGTACTTATTGGGATGCTCCAGTCCTGGATCGGCCTCCCTGGCACTTCCCCCTCTACCCCTCCTGACTGTCACCCATCTACTCTTTGCTAGTGCCTGCACCTCTTTGTCTCCACCCTCCTCTGTGCTGGCCCCTGCCGGCACCTGCCGTGTACGTTCCTGGCTCTCCTTTAGTATGGAGGGACTTCTCAGTGCTGACAGTTGCTTCCCCAGATTCAGAACCTGGGCTTCCAGGGAAACAATGTGCTTACATTTTGCACAGCAGTATTCGCCCTTGATCGGATGATAAAGGAATGCATACATGCAGCAAGATGTACAAATGTTACACACACACGTCCCTGTTCTGCCTCTCATGCCCGCAATCGCTCGTGACCACCGGTCACGAGCATCGGCACCCCCGCTGTGCAGCGGGGGCGCGTACACGCCTGCTATCCTGCTTAAAGGAACTGACGTATAGCTACAATGGTTCGCGGGATTGTGCCAGCCTGCTGCAGTATGACAGCGGCTGGTCGGCAAGTGGTTAAGTTCATCGAAACTATCATTATTAAAGGACTGAATTTTTGTCCACATCGGCATTTTGATTTATTTAGTACCATTTTGGATATCAACAAATTTGCATGCACCCTAATTCTAATGCCGTGTACACGCGACTGGACTTTACGGCATACTTGGTCCGGCGGACCGGAGTCCGGCGGACAATTCGATCGTGTGTGGGCTCCAGCTGACTTTTTTTCCCCAAAAGTGCGACGGACCTAGAAATGAAACATGTTTCAAATCTTTCTGACGGACTCCGGAGTCCGGTCGAAAAGTCCGCTAGTCTGTATGCTAATCCGACGGACAAAAACCGACGCTAGGGCAGCTATTGGCTACTGGCTATGAACTTCCTTGTTTTAGTCCGGTCGTACATCATCATGTACGAATCCGTCGGACTTTGGTTTATCGTGTGTAGACAAGTCCGTTCATTCGGAAAGTCCGCCGGACAAAGTCTGCCGTAAAGTCCGCTCGTGTGTACGCGGCATAAGGAGGCATTATTTTAATGATTCCACAGCTGGGTTGGATGAAGATGGATCCGGCATTGTGGCTACTTCGGGTGAGTCTTGTTCCTCTCCCCCTGCATTTTGCAGAGTCATGCGCGCTATGTGATTTGGAGGATCTTGCTATTGAGTCAATGTCCAACCCTGTGGAGGTATCAGGTGCTTGTACGACCATTCCCTTCCATTTGAGATCTGACTTCTACCCAATTAACTCTCTGGGCAGGGACAGGGATCTTTTTCAGAAGTTGGTGGAGAGGGACCTGACCCACCTGCTGCACAGATGTAGGGTCTCCCCAAAACATGACAATCGCACTAGTCTGGAGAGAGAGGCTTTGATGTGTCTTAGTAAGGACAGTGACATTTTCATAAGAAATGCTGACAAAGGGGGGTCTATAGTGGTTTTAGATTCCGAGATTTATAGAAATGAGGCTATCCGCCAGTAGTCTGATCAAAATACATACATAAGATTAAAAGGGGATCCTACATCCTTTTAGCAAGGATTTACGGATTATTGGATAGAGCAGTGATAGCAGGTATTTTTACTATGGGTGAGAGAGAGATGTTTATCCCAGAAGCCCCAATAATGCCCATTTTTCATCACTTGCCCAAAGTGCACAAAGGGTGTAGTCCTTTGTATGGTAGACCCATAGTGGCATGCATCGGGTCCCTGAACGAGCGTTTGGGTCAATGGCTTGATCACGAACTACAGCCTCTGGTTTCTGCTTTGCCTGGTTTCCTTATACCGCGTACACACGGGCGGACATTTCGACCGGACTGGTCCGACGGACTTTTGACAGACTTCCGACGGACTTCTGAACGAACGGACTTGCCTACACACAATCACACCAAAGTCCGACGGATTCGTACATGATGACGTACGACCGGACTAAAATAAGGAAGTTGATAGCCAGTAGCCAATAGCTGCCCTAGCATGGGTTTTCGTCTGTCAGTCAGACTAGCATACAGACGAGCGTATTTTTCGACCGGACTCGAGTTCGTCGGAAAGATCTGAAGCATGTTTCAAATCTAAAGTCTGTCAGATTTTCGACTGGAAAAGTCCGCTGAAGGTCCGATGAAGCCCACACACAATCGGATTGTCCGCCGAACTTGGTCCGTTGGACCAGTCCGGTCGAAAAGTCAGCTTGTGTGTACGTAGCATAAGAGATACCAAGCAACTTTTAATAGATGTAGCACATCTTGAATGTGGCCCTGATTTAGTATGGATTACAAGCGATGTAGCAAGTTTGTATTCTTCCATTTCCCATTCTTTAGGCCTTCAGGCAGTGGTTTAATTCTTGAAACATACCAGCAGTTACTCTTTAGTTCATCAAGAGTTCATCTTATGTAGTTTGGAATATTTACTTACCCATCTTTTATTATGTTCGATGGGGACTACTATACTACTAAATGCCGTCCCTACCGTTCTGTTTCTCTTCTTGCCCGGGCTCCCTGTGTGCTCTCTTGACCCCCCCCCAATGACACAGTTAAGTAATCAAGTAGACACGATTGAGCCGAAGAATTCTCTGGGAACATTCATAGGAGCCAGGTAACAACAGAGGCAGGGAGTGGAGGATTTCATGGAAAGTGCGGCATTGTGACAGCATTGCAGGACACAGACATCGATCATCACTATTAACAGTGGCGATCCCCGGGGACATACAGGAATACACAGCCATTCTGTGTGACCAGCAGGTGGCTAACAATTAATCCCTCAATTGCCAGATACCTCTTCCATGTACTTTAAGAAAAAAAAACTCTTAAAGCATCCACTGCTTGACTTACAAAGGACAAGAAAGAAAGCAGGATGATTGTCAGTGGGGGAGGGGCAGTAATTGAGGGGGGTGAAGGCCTGGCAGATGATCCAGTGGCGGCTGGTGCTCAAAATTTTTGGGGGGGCGCCAACAAACTAAAAAATTTTGAAAAATACTGAAAAAAAATATCAAATGCAGCCACTATGCCATCAATTGCAGCCACTGTGCCCGTCAAATGCCGCCACTGTGCCTGCCAAATGCAGCCACTGTGCCCATTAAATACAGCCACTGTGCCCCATCAAATGCCGCCACTTTGCCCGTCAAATGCAGCCACTGTGCCCATCAAATACAGCCACTGTGCCCGTCAAATGCAGCCACTGCGCCCATTAAATGCAGCCACTGTGCCTGTGTCACATTCACTGCTCTACTGACACCAATCTCTACTATCCTGACACCGTCCACTGCCCTACTGACACCATCCATGGCTCTACTGATACTGTCCACTGCTCTACTGACACCGCCGCTGCTCTACTGACACCATCCACTATCCTACTGATACCATCCACTGCCCTACTGACACCGTTCACTATCCTACTGACACCATCCACTGTTCTACTGACACCATCCACTGCTCTAATGACACTGTCCACTGTTCTACTGACACCAACCTCTACCCTACTGACACCGTCCACTGCTCTACTGACACCAACCTCTACCCTACTGACACCATCCACTGCCCTACTGACACCAACCTCTACCCTACTGATACCGTGCACTGCTCCACTGACACCAACCTCTACCCTACTGACACCATCCACTGCCCTACTGACACCATCCACTGCCCTACTGACACCGTCCACTGCTCTACTGACACCGTCCACTGCTCTACTGACACCGTCCACTGCTCTCCTGACCCCGTCCTCTGCTCTACTGACACTGTCCACTGCTCTACTGACACCGTCCATACACTGTTCACTGCCCTACTGAAACCATTCACTACCCTGCTGACACCGTTCACACACCATCCACTGCTCTACTGACTGACACTCTCCACTTTTAAGGTAGGCTAAGTTTATATTTTTACAGTGACATTTGTTTTATTATATTTTTTCCTTACTATTTAGTTAGGCCCTTCTAGTTAATCTCTTTAAAAAAAAAAGTGTGCCGAACCCCGGTGATCTTTGATGTCTTTGAGAGGTGGAGATCCACCTGAACAACATCAAAGATTGCCTACCCCTGCTTGATACTGGGTTGCTGGGGAAAGTGATTGCTGCATCACACTGCGTAGGTAATTCAGTAAACTCAGAGGGCCAGCGCGCAGTCGAAATGAGGGGTGGTACTGGGGGGCCCCAAGTCAATTTTTGCACCGGGGCCCACAAGCTTCAAGCTACCTTTCTGGTTGGGGACATTAGTGAATGGCTTTTGTATCTCAATGGTAATTGTCTCAGTTTGAGCTTTAAGGGTACTATGGATCAGAGACAGATAGTTCCTTGATGTTGTCTTGGGTGAAGAGGATGGTGTTTCATCAAAAAAGCAGCATACTGGTCACCTCAAGCATACATAAGCGTACTCTAGTTGGCCAATTTTTTAGGTTAAAGCGTATACGTAGTAGTGAATCTGTCTTCGAGATGGAAGCTTGTAAAATGAAATCACGCTTCGTGGATAGGGGTTACCCTAAGTCTGTTCTCAGCTGAGCCCTCAGCATTGCCAGTAACTCTGAGAGAGGTGATCTTCTCCGTGACAAACCAGGCAGCTCTAAAGACAGGAACAGATGTGTCAATAATCGTGACATGTCTGGGTCTGTTAATATCTCTGTCTTTTCAACTTCTTTCAGTTTTGAATCTAATAGAATTAAAAACACGATTGTGAAATATCTGCCTGTTTTGTACAATGATCCTATCTATGCTGGGGTGCTATCTAGAGGTATCAGATCAGTATCTCGTAGAGCCCCCACTATCGGTGGCACTTTATCCCCAAGTCTTTACACAAGTAGACCTTATCATCCTCATTGATTACAATTCAAAGGATCATATCAATGTGGAGGTAATGGTTGCTCTTGTTGTTCTCACAAAAAAGGGGAGATGTGATACATTCTAACTCTTTGAACAAGGATTTTAAGGCATCTACATTTATTAACTGCAATACTATATTTGTGGTAAGTGATTACCTGTGAACAATGTTCTGTTCAATATGTGGGTCGCACGACCCATAGATTGAGAGACCGGTTGGGTGACCATTTGTATGACATAGCTAAGGATTATTCAACCAATATAGCAAGACATTGGAATCAATGTCATGAGAAGGCTGTCAGCAATTTGCATGTTCAGAGGGTTGAAAAGATTGTGCTATCTAAAAGGGGAGGTGACAAGTTTAGATTGTTATGTAAATGAGAGGTGTATTGGATCTTTCACCTCAATACTAGAAAGCCCTTTGGCATTAACTTCGGTTGGAATATGCCACATTTCTACGAGTAACTAGGGTATCGTTTCCATTATATGTATTAATTTCCTCTTTTTTCTGTTCTTTCTTTACCTCCCCCCTCTCCTTTTTCCTTCCTTTCCCTTCCTTTAAATCCTCCCTTCCCCTCCCCCATCTTTCCTTTTCATTGGAAAGTAGAGGGTGGGATAGAACAGTCTTCATATGTATATTTATATATTTCCTAGATCATGATTAGTGATGTGGTATTTTTGGTGTTCCCTCTTTATGATATCCTTTGAAATGCTAATTGTTATATGCTATCATATACACTGTGTATATTGTATATGATGCTGTGTATTCTAATATAGGTTCTGCTGATATGTACACAGTTATACACATGGGGAGGATTGGATACATTTTGTATTATTTTCTATTTTACTTATTATTCTCTTGTCCCCCCAATGTATATATATAGTATATATGTGCACAGATATTTTACTACACACAAAGTTTTTATATCATGTGTAAACGTTTTTGTTTTTATTTTTTATTTTTTCTTAAACATGAAAACTATTGTGAAAAGTCAATTATCGATTTAATCGCTAATAGACATTGGCTATCCGTGTTCTTGATATTCACAGGTGATGTTCATGGACAATCAATGTTTCACATGTTTATGTCTTAATTGTTTAAATGTTTTATTGTTTAGAGGGGTATATATATGCCTGTATGTTGGTGAAGCACTTTGGCTATGAGTAAGCACCGTGATTGGGCTGAAATGCGTTAGCGGTGCGTGTTGGTCTGTACTTATCCGTGGATGTATTTGGATTCTGTTTTTTTTAAATAAAAGGTGAACATTTGGAGTGCGGCTATCCAGCGGTTTTGTTTTCAAGAGGAGGATCCAGGCTGCCCTGTGCAAATCCACTGCACAGAGGAGATAAGTATGAAAAAAAAGACTTTACCATCACTTTAAGGCTGTTGTGAGCACTTCATCGAAAAAGATAAATATACAGTAAAACCTTGGATTGAGAGTAACTTGGTTTGAGAGTGTTTTGCAAGACCAGCAACAGTTTTTTATAAATTTTGACTTGATAAACGAGCGGTGTCTTGATATACATGTAGCGTCACGTCACAACTGGGTATAAAAGTGAAGAGAGGTGCCTCTAAGTGTAACAATATGGTTACATTTAATGAAGGTACAACATTTAGCAACTCACATGGTTGACAATCAAAACAGGTACAAGTATACATGTATCTGATGTAAAGTTGTCCACACAGATGGTCCTCTGCACCGCCAACACCATTGCCATCATCCCTTCCATGCTGCGCTCCACGAGCGCTTCAAGCCTCGCTTTTAGATCGCTCTACTGCAGGGTAGTCTTCCTGGTCATGATTGCAGACTGACAGTGGTGAGAGGCGGCGGTGCAGAGGACAGTCTATGTGGATAGCTTTACCCCGGATGCCTGCATACTTAGATGTGTCTGTTTTAATCATCAAACATGTGAGTTGCACAGTACACACACACTATAGTCTATAAACACATTAATCTTTTGCACATCCCAATCTGCAAAAACTCATTTCAGGGAGGTGGCACCGCGCAACCCCCCCCGCACCCACACCATCAGAGTCTGAAGAGTTCCCCTTTACATCAGGGCAGCGGAAACACAGCAAGTGGGCTTGGCCAACCTGCCAACAGACATTGGGGAGGGTCATTGTGATCTGGATGCATACAGAGAAATGGGAAATTCACCTGAAATCTATACTCCCCCTTTGATCAGTGTCCCCCTGCCCCCAGACAAGGTCACCTGGGAGAATAATTGACCAGTCAAGATTTCCCACCAAATTATTTCACCTGCCACCCAGGTACCAGCACTCCTCTATAGCTCCCATGCTCCCACCATGTGTGTATACCACTCAAGGGGTGCCTGGACGGTCACCAGGCTTTGTGTGGAAGCATACAGAGAGCCAGCCAGGAACACAGTGCTGCCAGAGAAGACATTGCAGTGTATAACAGTAATGAATGCTGTCCTCGCACTCACCAGCTCTCTCTCACTTGCTCCTGGACTCACTCATCCCTCTGTTTGAATCCGACATCAGCTCCCTCCATACAGCTGCTGCTCACCTCCCATTGGCTGTCCCGGTGTTCTGTCAGTATATGCCCGCCGTCGAAAAGTACCCGCACATGTGCAGAACGGAACATCACTCAAGCTGATTTGCCGATCAGTTGGAGTGAAATGTCAGGGCTGGGCTCAGTATGACAAGTGTTCGGCACAAAAGATTGAAAGCAAATTCCAGATGGTATGGCACTATACAAGATACCTATAAAAATGGTGAGTATGGTGATAAAATAATTTAAAAAAAATTAAAAATTAAATGATAAATAATTAATTAATTACAAGAGGAGTCCGTGATATGACACAGCAAGGTGGATGATGGGGATGATGTGTGGAGTCCACATTCATGGCAGCCTTCCGGTGGGAGTGAAAACCATAGTCCCAAAAAGACACTGTAAAACAAGTAAACGGAGGCGCCTCTGGGTGCAGACTGTAAAACAATTTTAATTTTAAAAAGGCAACAATATAGTTTGCACTCACATTTTGGTAGAAATATCAGGCATTAAAAAGTCCCAAGACAATCAAGGGGGTCCGTGAGGTCATCTCTCTCTGCCATGGATGTGTGTCCTCTAGCTGGTTCCCAAGCGCTGGATGTGTAACGGCCGACAGCGAAGGAAGAACACCAGAACGAGGCTTGAGGAGCAAGCAGTGATCCAGGCGAGGATTGATGATGTCACACCATGGCCGACGCGTTTCCTGAGCCGGCTAGCCGTGAGTGGCGTGACGGCTGCGCTCCTTTGTCAAGCTGATTGGCAAGGGGCTGGGAAGGAATATATAAGGAGAGCAATAGGGAAGGGGATGGGGGCGGGGGAAAGGAAATGGTGGAAGGAAGAGATTGGAAGTGTCAGCGTTAAAAACAAAAGAAAAAGAAGGGAAAGAGAGAAGGAGATTAGTTTGAAAAAATGTATGAAAAAATGGATGTTTAAAAAATAATAAATGGAAGAGGATGAAAAAATGAAAAAAGAGAGAAATGGTAAGAGAGGTGGGACCGGAGTTTACAATTATTATATACTGGTATCATATACAATAGGCATTGCATGATGTCTAATGATGGGGATTTCATTACATTAAATAGAGGATATGGATGAAAGTTGTATGTAACAAAATCAGGGAAAAAATGGGTGGGGGGGTTGGTATAGGGAAGGGAAATGAGGGGAGAAGGAGGGAAGAGGGAGGGAGAGGGAGTGGGAGGGGGAGGGGGGGAAGGAAAGGGGATAGTGTTATATTGAAAATTCATCCACGCATTGCTATGCGTGTAGATGCATGTTCAAATACAAGATGGAAGGGGGGGGAAGCTGGAATAGGATATATTGTTAGATGTAACATACATGTATATACACATACATACATACATGTATATATGTATTAAATATATAGATAGAAGGAGAAAGGAAGGGAAAGGGGGGGAGGGGAGGGGGGGAAACAAAACATACAATGTAACCTATGGATGCGCATGTATGTATGCGCATGTAGTCATTTTAACTGTATAATAAATATAAAACAACAGAACAGAACAACAGCATATGAGTATACAATTGTAGATATCACAGGATAGCGGATGTTTCGATACATTCATTGATGCCTCCAGGCAAGAGGACCTCTAAGCGGTAAATCCAGTAGGTTTCCCTTGCGCACAATTTTTTGAACCTTTCGGCAGGCGGGAGAGACCTAGGGATCTGTTCTATGACCCAGACCGATAACCCAAGGGTAGAGCCCTTATGGGCCGTGGCGAAATGTCTAGGTACACTGTGGGGGTCTGTGCCACCCTCAATGTACCTTCTATGCTCTCCAAAACGCTGTCTTAAGGGCCGGATAGTATGGCCAACATATATGAGGCCGCAGGAGCAGGTCAGACCATACACCACATGATCAGATGAACAATTAAAGAATTCCTTCAAGTGGTATGTATGGCCTTTGGTGGAGAAGGATTTTTGGCCATGTTGGACAAAATGACATGTTTTGCAGAGTTTTTTGCAGCATTGAAACATCCCTACCAGAGGGATGAGCGGAATGATGGGTGGAAAGGCTGGAGTGGTTTTCAATTTACTGGGGGCAATTTTGTTTTTGAGATTCGGAGCTCTGCGATAAGTAACGTATGGACGTGTGGGAAGAATGGTTTGAAGATGGGGGTCTTGTTGAAAGATGTCCCAATGTTTCAACAGTATCTTCTCCATCTTTTTGTGTTGGGAATGGAAGGTTGTAATGAAACGGATGGGGCGGTTTGTGGGGGGGAGGTTTGGGCGTGAAGGTTTTCCATGAAGGTATAGTTCATAGGCTTTTTCAACTAAATCTTCTGGGTATTCTTTCTCCGAAAATTTATTTTTGAGATGGATGCTGGATTCCAAGGAAGGCCAAGGAAGTCTGATTGCTGTCGTGTGTGAAAGATAGTCCATAATTATTATTATTGCAGTGTGTAATGAATGGATGAATGAGGTCTAAGGGACCGTCCCAGATGATTATGATATCATCGATATATCTTCCGAAAAAGATGATGTTGGCAGCAAAAGGATTATTGTGATGAATGTATTGATTTTCCCAGAACCCCATGGCTAGGTTCGCGTACGAAGGGGCAAAATTAGCCCCCATCGCAGTCCCTTGTAGCTGTAAATAGAAGTCTCCATCGAATGTAACGTAATTATGCGTTAAGCAAAACTTGGTTGATTCTATTATGAAGGTGGCCTGACGGGATTGATGGATGGGTCTGTGGAAAGAAAATGTTCAAGGGCCATGATACCAAAACTGTGGGGGAAAGACGTGAAAAGGGAACTGACGTCTAACGATAGCCATGAATAGGATGGTTCCCATCTGTATGGTGAAAGGAGTTCCATGAGATGTGTCCCATCCCGAATATAGGACTGAAGTTGATGGACTAAGGGTTGTAGGTATCTATCCACATATAAACTGAAGCCCGAAGTGATACTATCCATAGAGGCCACAATTGGCCTACCGGGGGGATTTTGTTGATTTTTGTGGATTTTGGGTAAATGATAAAAATAAGGGATGGAGTAAAATGGTTTGTGAAAAAAGGAACTCTCAACCTTGGAGATAATATTATCGGTAAGGGCAGTCGAGACCAAAAGATCTGCTTCTGCGGTGAATTCCTGAGTAGGGTCTTTCGGAAGTTTCATATAGGTGGCTTGATCTGACAGCAATCTTTCCGCCTCCGCAATGTAATCAGTTTTGTTCTGAAGAACAAAACTGATTAGATTACATATTATCTCCAAGGTTGAGAGTTCCCTTTTTCACAAACCATTTTACTCCATCCCTTATTTTTATCATTTACCCAAAATCCACAAAAATCAACAAAATCCACCCGGTAGGCCAATTGTGGCCTCTATGGATAGTATCACTTCGGGCTTCAGTTTATATGTGGATAGATACCTACAACCCTTAGTCCATCAACTTCAGTCCTATATTCGGGATAGGACACATCTCATGGAACTCCTCTCACCATACAGATGGGAACCATCCTATTCATGGCTATCGTTAGACGTCAGTTCCCTTTACATGTCTATCCCCCACAGTTTTGGTATCATGGCCCTTGAACATTTTCTTTCCACAGACCCATCCATCAATCCCCATCAGGCCACCTTCATAATAGAAGCAACCAAGTTTTGATTAACGCATAATTACTTTACATTCCATGGAGACTTCTATTTACAGCTACAAGGGGCGGCGATGGGGGCTAATTTTGCCCCCTCATACGCGAACCTAGCCATGGGGTTCTGGGAAAATCAATACATTCATCACAATAATCCTTTTGCTGCCAACATCATCTTTTTTGGAAGATATATCGATGATATCATAATCATCTGGGACGGTCCCTTAGACCTCATTCATTACACACTGCAATAATAATAATTATGGACTATCTTTCACACACAACAGCAATCAGACTTCCTTGGCCTTCCTTGATTTAGAACTCCGACACGACAAATGTGAAATATATGGTAAGAACTACACCAAGCCCACTAGTGGCAATTCATATCTTCATTTCAAAAGCTGCCATTATCCACCATGGATAAAAAATATTCCCAAAGGGCAATTTTGTCGACTCAGACAAAATTGCACCAGAGATGTTGACTACATGGAATCCAGCATCCATCTCAAAAATACATTTTCGGAGAAAGAATACCCAGAAGATTTAGTTGAAAAAGCCTATGAACTATACCTTCATGGAAAACCTTCACGCCCAAACCTCCCCCCCACAGACCGCCCCATCCGTTTCATTACAACCTTCCATTCCCAACACAAAAAGATGGAGAAGATACTGTTGAAACATTGGGACATCCTTCAACAAGACCCCCATCTTCAAACCATTCTTCCCACATGTCCATACGTTACTTATCGCAGAGCTCCGGATCTCAAAAACAAAATTGCCCCCAGTAAATTGAAAACCACTCCAGCCTTTCCACCCATCATTCCGCTCATCCCTCTGGTAGGGATGTTTCAATGCTGCAAAAAACTCTGCAAAACATGTCATTTTGTCCAACATGGCCAAAAATCCTTCTCCACCAAAGGCCATACATACCACTTGAAGGAATTCTTTAATTGTTCATCTGATCATGTGGTGTATGGTCTGACCTGCCCCTGCGGCCTCATATATGTTGGCCGTACTATCCGGCCCTTAAGACAGCATTTTGGAGAGCATAGGAGGTACATTGAGGGTGGCACAGACCACCACAGTGTACCTAGACATTTCGCCACGGCCCATAAGGGCTCTACCCTTGGGTTATCTGTCTGGGTCATAGAACAGATCCCTAGGTCTCTCCCGCCTGCCGAAAGGTTCAAAAAATTTTGCGCAAGGGAAACCTACTGGATTTACCGCTTAGATGTCCTCTCGCCTGGAGGCATCAATTAATGTATCGAAACATCTGCTATCCTGTGATGTCTACAAATGTATACTCATATGCTGTTGTTCTGTTCTGTTGTTTTATATTTATTATACAGTTAAAATGACTACACGCGCATACATACATGCGCATCCATAGGTTACTTTGTATGTTTTGTTCCCCCCCTCCTCTTCCCCCCCCTTTCTCCTTCTATCTATGTATTTAATACATATATACATGTATGTATGTATGTGTATATACATATACATGTATGTTACATCTAACAATATATGCTATTCCAGCCTCCCCCCCCCCCCTTCCATCTTGTATTTGAACATGCATCTACACGCATAGCAATGCGTGGATGAATTTTCAATATTACACTATCCCCTCCCCCCCCCCCCTCTGCTTCCCTCTTCCCTCCTTCTCCCCTCCTCATTTCCCTTCCCTATACCAACCCCCCCACCCATTTTTTCCCTGATTTTGTTACATACAACTTTCATCCATATCCTCTATTTAATGTAATGAAATCCCCATTATTAGGACATCATGCAATGCCTATTGTATATGATACCAGTATATAATAATTGTAAACTCCAGTCCCACCTCTCTTACCATTTCTCTCTTTTTTCATTTTTTCATCTCCTCCCCAATTTATTATTTTTTAAACATACATTTTTTTCATACATTTTTTCAAACTAATCTCCTTCTCTCTTTCCCTTCTTCTTTTTCTTTTGTTTTTAATGCCCACTGACACTTCCAATCTCTTCCTCCCCCCATTTCCTTTCCCCCGCCCCCATCCCTATTGCTCTCCTTATATATTCCTTCCCAGCCCCTTGCCAATCAGCTTGACAAAGGAGCGCAGCCGTCACGCCACTCATAGCCGGCTCAGGAAACGCGTCGCACATGGTGTGACGTCATCAATCCTCGCCTGGATCACTGCTTGCTCCTCAAGCCTCGTTCTGGTGTTCTTCCTTCGCTGTCAGCCGTTACACATCCAGCGCTTGGGAACAAGCTAGAGAACGCACATCCACGGCAGAGAGAGATGACCTCACGGACCCCATTGATTGTCTTGGGACTTTTTAATGCCTGATATTTCTACCAAAATGTGAGTGCAAACTATGTTGTTCCCTTTTTAAAATTAAAATTGTTTTACAGTCTGCACCCAGAGGTGCCTCCGCTTCCTTGTTTTACAGGGCTGGGCTCAGCCCTTCCTTCTCTAGGTTGGCTGCTCAGCTGTCGGCTAATTGCCAGCTCCCATCTCTCTCCACAGTTACCCACCTGTTGATGATCCTGCTCATCGGTCCTGCCTACTTAAGCCGTCCAGTCCAGAGGAGCTCTGCCTTCGCCTTGGTCACATCACAAGAAACTATCTCCTGCATTCCTGTTTGAAGACTGGCTTTGCTGACATCCCTTCTGGCTCCAGATCCTGCTTGCTGTTCCATTACTTTGATCCCTGACTTCTGCTTGGCTGACTATCTGTTCCGGTTACTGAACTTTGGCTACGTTTTGACTACGTTTATTCTTTTTACTTTTATTATTAAACAAGTGTGATTTAACTGTACTTTTGTCTCAGTCTGATTTCATGGTTTCTGACAGTAGGCGAAGGCCATGAATTCAGAAGATACAGTCAATCAACTTGTTGGTAATATTGTTTCCAGATTGGATCAGCAAGATCACTGCATGGCTCAGTTTGCCATAGCATTACAAATGCTCCTGAGTCGCACGGCTCACCTGGAATCTCCTACTGTGGCTGCTCCGGTACAACCCGAGTTGCATGCCATCTCTGCTGCTGCGCCAGTCTCTGTGCAGGCACCCGCCTGGAGTATTACCTCTATAAGAGGTATGTCTGGTTTCGCTCTGCTTCCCCAACGATTTGGGGGCGATCCAGTTCAATGCAGAGGGTTTCTCAACCAGGTTGAGATATACTTTGAGATGCTGCCCAAGGCATTTCCCACGGACAGAAGCAAAGTAGGTTTTGTCATATCTTTGCTTTCTGAGAGAGCCTTGGTCTGGGTAAACCCTCTATGGGAGATGCAAAAACCTGTTGTCCTGAGTTACCCTGAGTTTGTGGTCTCCTTTAAAAGGCTATTTGACGTTCCCGCATGCTCCACTTCTGCTGCCAAGTGCCTCATGTCCATCATCAAACAGAGTATGAGAACTGTTGCCGACTACGCCATTGAATTCCGTACTCTGGCAGCAGAGGTCACTTGGAACAATGAGGCCCTCATGTATGGTCAATGGTAGAAACTACCAACTCGCGCAAATGGAGGCTGGTTAAACTAATTTAGGAGCAGCACGTTATAAGGATAAATGTAAGGGACAATAATTAACAAATTAATTACAAAGTGCAAGTGCAAATATCACACACTAGTGTAAAAAATAAAATAAATGTGTCAAATGATAATACTCATAAATGACTTCCGATTGGGTGAAGTCAGCAAACAATCAAACATCAAAAAATTGAATAGCCTTGAAAGAATGGAGACATCTCCTCGAAGGTACCACTGTGCTCGTTCTCATTCTTACTGACCATAAGAATCTCACATTCTTGTCTGAGGCTAAACGCCTTTCTCCCAGAAGGGCGCGATAGGCTCTTTTCTTGTCGAGTTTCAATTACATTGTCTCATTCTTACCCGGTACTAAGAATGTAAGGGCTGACGCCTTGTCACAACAATTTTCCTCCACTTCCAAGTTGGAGTCAGTTCCGGTTCCTGTGATTCCTCCTGATCGTATTCTGGCTACGGTTCGCACCAGTCACTTCTCCTTTGGGTGACAAAATTCTTGCTACTCAGGTCCAAACTCCTCCTGAGAAACCTTGTGACCACTGCTTTTGTCCCAGAGAGTCTCCGCACTACCATGCTCCAGACTTACCATTCTCCCAAGGCAGCTGGCCACCCTGGGAAGAATCAACTTGTTTGGGCCATTTCCCAACAATTCTGATGACCTAGTCTACGTGCTGATGTAACTGCCTTTGTAACTGCCTGTTCCGAGTGTGCTCAGAGTAAGACTCCACGACACCTTCCAGTGGGCCTCCTACAACCTATACCCAATAGAGAGAGGCCCTGGACCCACCTGTCTATGGATTTCATTGTAGAGTTACCCAACTCCCAAGGCAACACTGTTATCCTTATGGTGGTTGACCGGTTCTCAAAGATGTGTCATTGTATTCCACTTAAGAAGTTGCCCACTACTAAGGAACTGGCTTCCATTTTTGCTCGGGAGATCTTTCGCTTACATGGGCTACCCAAGGTGATTGTCTCAGACAGGGGTAGTCAGTTTGTGTCCCTGGTTCTGGTGAGTCTTTTGTGCACAGTTGGGAATTCAGCTTGCTTTCTCCTCAGCGTATCACCTGCAGTCTAAAGGGGCCGCAGAACAAGCCAATCAGTCTTTGGAGCAATTCCTACGTTGCTATATTTCTGACCATCATAACAACTGGTCAGACCTATTACCATGGGCAGAGTTTGCTTACAATAGTGCCTTGAATTCTGCTTCCCGATTGTCCCCATTTATGGTGAATTATGGTTTCCAACCTTCCATGTTGCCTGACTCGATTGTTCCGCAATGTATTCCTGCATTAGAGGAGCATCTCCGTGGTCTTCGTTCCACTTGGGCACAAGTCCAGGAAGCTTTGCATCATGCTAATGATTGGTACAGACTCCATGCTGACCGCAGACGTCTGCCTGCACCTTCCTACCAGTTTGGGGACAGGGTCTGGCTGTCATCTCACAACCTCCAACTTTGTGTTCCCTCACTGAAGTTTGCACCTCAGTTTATTGGGTCTTTCCGTATTCTTCGCAGGATTAACCCAGTGGCTTACGCATTAGACCCCTTGTCTAATATGCATATTTCTAATGTATTTCATGTCTTCTTATTAAAACCTTTGGTCTGCAACGGCTTTACCACCTCGGTGCCACATCCTCACCCTGTACAGGTTGAGAACCATGAGGAGTATGAAGTACAGTCCATTGTTGACTCCCGTAGGTTCCGTGGATGCATACAGTACCTGGTGCATTGGAAAGGGTACAGTCCGGAGGAACGCTCTTGGCTCTCATCCTCAGACGTACATGCCCCTGACCTCCTCCATGATTTCCATAGACGTTTTCCCCTCAAGCCTGGTGGTCCTCTGAGGGGGAGGGGTCATTGAGGGGGTACTGTCAGGGCTGGGCTCAGCCCTTCTCTGGGCTGGCCACTCAGCTGTCGGCTAATTGTCAGCTCCCATCTCTCTCCACAGTTACCCAGCTGTTGATGATCCTGCTCGTCGGTCCTGCCTACTTAAGCCGTCCAGTCCAGAGGAGCTCTGCCTTCGCCTTGGTCACATCACAAGAAACTATCTCCTGCGTTCCTGTTTAAAGACTGGCTTTGCTGACATCCCCGACTTCTGCTTGGCTGACTATCCGTTCCGGTTACTGAACTTTGGCTATGTTTTGACTACGTTTGTTTTTTTTACTTTTATTATTAAACAAGTGTGATTTAACTGTACTTCTGTCTTGGTCTGATTTCATGGTTTCTGACATGATGTCACCATAGCGCATGCACACATCGTATGAGCTTTTTTTTGACAGAAGATATCATTTTTCGGGCACCATTTAATGCTATGCAAACAGCAGAGGGACACCGTATTTGTCATATTGTGACTCACTGTTGTGGCGCTGCTTTACAGCGAGGCACAATCTGACATCTACAGTGTCCTTTCACTCTCTTTGCATAGCTTTCAATTGTGCCCGTGAAATGGTATCTCCCGTGGAAAAAACCCTCCTACGATGTGCGCATGAGCTATGGTCATGTCACTCCAGCTGATCAGCAAATCAGCTGGAGTGCCCTTGCATTCTGTGCATGCGTGGGCACTTTTCAACGGAGGGCACAAATCGATAGAACACAGGCTTCCTAACTCTCTCTGATCTGGATTGGCGGAGGGTGGGGTGCTCAGTGATTGGGGGAGCTGGAGGGTTACAAGAGGAGGGTGGAGTAACAGTCTGGGACACATAGGAAGTCCCGTGCTGCACCTGCTTTGGCACAATCAATCCCCATAGCAATGCCACTGAATCCCTTGGCTAGGAGGAGGGGGCGACTTGGGCTGCTGCGGCTGACAGCTGGGAGATTGTGCCGTACTTGCGGGTGTCCGTGAGCCCCCCGTCAAATGCGGGAGACTTGAGATGTCTGCATAGAGAATACAAAGAGCTTAGAGACAGCCAGGCAACTATTCAAGAAAAGGTAAGCATTGGCAGCCCAAACCAAAGTTTCCTTGAATATACCTTTTTTGGGGAAATGGCCCTTTAAAGTGGCCCTTTTTTGTTTTAGAAATACTGCAGTTTAAGGTCTGCAGCAAGAGAATAGCCAATATACTCACCTCTCCATTGTCCCATGACTCCTACTTCACCTCTGTTACAGCCTCCTCCAGTGTCTTCAGAATTCAACTCTTCTCAAATTCTTGGATGCCTGTGTTCTCCAATGCACACAGTGGTTCTTTCCTGCAACCTCAGAGTCTCTACAGGGCTCAGAGGGGGTCAGAGGTATGAACCAGCACGTTGCTGTATGCATGTGTTGCATATATGCTGAAAGTATGGTCAATAATTCCAATGTGCGAAGGGAGCAGGGGCGGGTGAAACCAGAAGTGTTTTTATTGAAAAGTTTCTGCAATGACACAAGCACATGACCTTGAGTCTGATAGACCGGGTAGCAACTGCTATTCTATTCATACATAATAGTACACATCTGTATCTATAATAACAACATTCTCATAAACAGGAATATCGTCCTCACAGAAAATAATAAACAATTGCGCATATGCTGATATGACATTTAATCACACACAGCGACAGCAGCCTTTATTGATCACAGGGATGAAAATTAAATAAATTCCATCCTGTTTATAGCCCTAAATATGCTCCCTCTTACCTGCAATGACACAAAAACATGACGTTCAGTCTGATATACCGGGTAGCAACTGTTTTTCGTTCCCACCAGAAACAAAGGTCTTTCTTTTGTTTCCCCCTGCTATTTTAGTAGTGGTTCCATTAGAATGTGCTCTCTGTCATTCAGGCTTTTAACTCTATGCTGCCATCATGCATATAGCCAACTAATTAGTAAACCTCTACAACACAGGTTTGTGTAGGTTATTGAGAAGATGAGGTTTGATGGAGAAACTAGGGGACACCTTATTACTTCTGTCCTTTTTCCAATAAGGTGGAATACCCATGGTACGTTACCAATACAGTACAGCATAACCACCTAATACTCTTTACCTTTTTGTTGTCGGCCAACTTTACCTTAACTACCTAGTCCCATCACTTGAAGCAATTTTCGCTTGACCTGGAATATCTGCAGTGAGAGTGTAATGCCGCGTACACACGGTCGGACTTTTCAGCTACAAAAGTCCGACAGCCTGTCCGACATACTTCCGGCGTACCTTCGGCGGACTTGCGGCAGACTTTCTAACGAACGGACTTGCCTACACACGACCACACAAAAGTACGACAGCCTAGTACGCGGTGACGTACACCAAGTCCGACGAGACTATAAAACGGAAGTTCAATAGCCCGTACGACACCCTTTGGGCTCCTTCTGCTAATCTCGTGTTTATCTCGTGTTAGTAGAAGTTTGGTGAGAGACGATTCGCGCTTGTGAGACTCGTATTTTTCAGTTCGTTTTAACTGTTGTTCAGTCTGTGCTTGTGAGGTTTGTATCTGCTTTTCAGTGCGTTTGGTCAGTTGGCATTGAGAAATCTTTGTTTTATTGGCCGCTCGTTCCTGATTTTCAGGTCGCTCTTCACAGGAATTGCTGTTCTTCAGTGCGTTCTGTTTAGTGCGTTCTGACCAGCCGACCGTTTTGAAACCATGTTACCTGTACGTACTCGTCGTCGAGCTCGTGCATTGTATGTGTTTGGTGCTGTAGTTTATTCTTCAGACCAAGACCAGTCCATGAACAGGGCGAGGAGGAGTTCATGGACCAAGAATTGGTTGCTCCAGCGTGACCAGTTCTGTCACATGCCATTGCTCCGTGAGATCCGTGAGAATAATCCTGAGGATTTCAGGAACTTTCTCCGGATGACGGACCCCGTTTTTGACCGTTTGTTGGCTTTGCTGACCCCCTATATCAGCAGGCAGGATACCTGCATGAGGCAAGCCATCACTCCGGAGCAGAGGCTGGTCGCTACCTTGCGGTATTTGGCCACAGGGAGAAGCCTGCAGGACCTTAAGTTCTCGACAGGCATCTCCCCCCAGGCTCTGGGGATCATTATCCCAGAGACCTGTTCTGCCATCATCCAGGTCCTGCAGAAGGACTATATTAAGGTAAGATATTTTTCTTTTATTAGCAACACATGTTCTTTTATGTAATCTTTGATAATGTAATGTATTTCTTGCTTCAAACACTACTTACCATCATTGCAATATAGTGTGAATGTCCCCTTTTTATCCTCACACATGCTGGATTTTTTTCCTGTTTTTTTTTTGTCATGCATGTATATTTTCTTTCAATAACCTCCCCAGCATGCAATGATGGGAACATATCCACCTAGTCTACTCATTTTGAATGTATTTTGTTTGAGTGTATTTAGTGTGCTGATAATTAGCAATTAGCTAGATTTCCCAACCCCCCCCCCCACCCTCGTAAAAATTTGCTTGAATGTTCTGTGGTGTTGATTTGTCTAAAGCAAATCTATGTTGCACTTTGCAAAATGCATGTGCACTCTACAAGTGCATTTGTTCCAGTGCTTTAGTAAATGAGCAGAAGCTCTGCTGATTTCCATCATCAAATCATATGCAAGCCTCAAAGTGTTTTCATTAATTGCCCTTGCATGTGATTGTGTACTCCTTGCAACATGAATGCCTTTTTACATTACCTCATTTACTGTAAGCTGGTTAGCAACTGCACCTGCAGAGTGCGACAACTGCAGTCTTGTAGCCTTTTTAGTCCCTAAATTCCTGCGTGTCCTAAAAGTAATCTTTTTTAGGGATTTCCCACCCCCCTAAAATGTAATCAATGTTCCATCAGAGGGGGTGAGCAATCTGATAAGTGTGCCTTTCCATATTAGTTATTCCAGAAGAATTAAATTATTTAATGTTATACTGATGCTGGGGAATAATGTTTTTAATTGTATAATTTTCTTGCAATGTTAGCTTCCAAATTAATTGATTTTGGTTTTCTTGTTTGATTCCCCAGTTTCCTTCAACGCCACAGGAATGGCA
Source organism: Aquarana catesbeiana (assembly GCF_042186555.1). NCBI lineage: Eukaryota > Metazoa > Chordata > Amphibia > Anura > Ranidae > Aquarana > Aquarana catesbeiana. The sequence goes on along the minus strand of NC_133330.1, from coordinate 110,717,318 downwards.
GACTGTGGCATCCCATTTTGCCAGCCGTTGGGACTTTCCCAATTGTGGAGGGGCTATAGATGGGAAACATGTCCACATCGTGCCACCACCCCATTCGGGGTCATACTATTTTAATTATAAAGGGTTCCACAGTATTGTTTTAATGGCGGTGGTGTCGGCACACTATGAATTTTTATATGTGGACGTGGGGAAGAATGGCCGGATGTCGGATGGAGGAGTATTTGCCCAGACGGAGTTCTGCCAGCGTCTCCAGAGTGGTGGCCTGGGATTGCCACCTGATGCGGATAATGTGGAAGGACTCCCCTTTGTCTTCATTGCCGATGAAGCCTTCGCTCTGAGCAAGCACCTCATGAGGCCATTCCCCCAAAGAACCCTCACCCCGGAGAGGAGGGTTTTTAATTTCCGGCTGGCCAGAGCTAGAAGAGTGGTTGAAAATGCGTTTGGAATTCTGGCCAGCCGGTTCCGCCTGTTTCAAACAGCCATTAATTTGGCGGAATACAAACTTAATTTTATCATTTTATCGTGCTGCATTCTGCACAACTTTTTAAACAAACATTCTCTGAATTATATAGGAACAGTTGGGCCTGAGGCCGGACTTATAGATGACAACCTTACGGGCCTGGATACTGTCCGTACTGGCTTGGCCCCCCAAAGTGCCCGTCAAGTTAGACAGCAATATGTTAATTATTTTATGGGTAGGGGGGCCATTGCAATGGGCCAGGATATTTAATTTTTTACAATAAAAAAAATATTGATGAAATCTTGAATTATATTTATTGCTTGCCTTTCTTTTGGGCTTTCTCCTAGGTTATGGTCGAGCAGTTGTAGTGCCAACTGTATTTTCATTTTCAATGTCTAAATAAGCTCCATTGCCACTGTAAACAACTTTTTGACAATTATAACCAAACTGATACTGAGCATTGAAATAACAAACCACACATTTATTTAATTCCTATAAGGAGATGTTTTTATTAATCGTTGTTATGCATTCAGTTATGCATTTAGTATAAAATGTTCATAGACAAAAATATAATGATATCTTAATAATTTTGAAAAATATAATTATATTTAAATATTTATACATAATCCACAAAAAAATATTTTTGGCTTTTTGGCTTTTCGCAAACAGCCTTTTTGTTTTGTTGTTTTTTTTTTTTTTTTTTAAATCAAGTTTTTTTTTTTTTGTTTGTTTTTTTTAAAATCAAGTGTTATTTTTTTTATCGTTTTTTGGAAAATCAAATTTTTTTATTTTTTTGTTTTTTTTTAAAATCAAGTTTTTTATTTTTTTTGTTTTTTTTAAAATCAAGTTTTATTTTTTTTTGTTCGTTTTTTGGAAAATCAATTTTTATATTTTTTTTGTTTTTTTTAAAATCAAGTTTTATTTTTTTTTTCGTTTTTTGTAAAATCAATTTTTATATTTTTTTTGTTTTTTTTTAAATCAAGTTTTATTTTTTTTTTTTCGTTTTTTGGAAAATCAAATTTTTTTATTTTTTTGTTTTTTTTTTTAAATCAAGTTTTTTATTTTTTTTGTTTTTTTGAAAATCAAGTGTTATTTATTTTTTGGTTTTTGGGAAAATCATTTTTTTTTTATTTTTTTGTTTTTTTTTTTAAATCAATTTTTTGTATTTTTTTTGTTTTTTTGTTAAATCAAGTTTTATTTTTTTGGGGTTTTTTTGGAAAAGCAAGTTTTATTTTTTTGTGGATTTTTTATGTATTTTATAGAAACAGCCCTCCTTTTTTAAATTATGTTAAACAGCCAAAAAAATAAAGAGAAGGCCCAGAATGGGGTCAGCAAAACAGGAAATGAAGGACATGTCCTTCATTTCCTGCTGCATACGATCCAGCCGATTACGCATTTCATCGATGTCCCTGTTCCAGGCCATTATTTGACCTATTAGCCGTTGGGCACTTTCTGAGGTGAAATAGTCACTTCTTGTACCTAAAGTGGAATGAAACCAAAAAATGTATTTAGAAATATGCACACATACATAGTTTACCTTACCATAATAAAGCTGTTGTCTCAGACACTGACCTGGTGGGGTGCCCATGTAGCATAATTCCTCCACATCCTCGGGGGTGGCACTGTTGCTTGAATCAAGCACAACCAGATCCCCTAAAATAGAGTAGAAAAATTACATTAAACAAAAGGCAGCCATGCATAGATTACCGTAAGCTGGTGTGTCAGACACTCACCTGGTGGGGTGCCCATGTCGCCCACCTCTCCTTCCTCCACATCCTCAGTGGGGCTTGGGCTGATTTCCCAATCATGTTTGGCTTGGGGTGGACTGTCTTCTTGTTGGCTGAGTGATTTTTCCCCTATGTGAAACAAAAAATTATTTTAATCTACTTAGCACACAGATATTTTAGGACATAGTAATTTGCCAACATTTGTAGTGAAGTGGTTTGTGTAGAGTTCCTATTTTACCTCAATATTTAAAATTCTAAAGACATATCAGATAGATATCTAGATATCAATATCTCAAAATATAGTTAATAATCTTTTGATCTCTCTCTCTCTCTCTATATCTGGAACAAAATCTAAATATCTAACTAAATGTAAAGAAAAAAAAAAAGATAACTTAAAATATTCCAAAAGAATGTTTTACATTTCTCTCTCTCTCTCTCTCTCTCTCTCTCTCTCTATATCTATATATATCTATATCTATATATATCTATATCTATATATATCTATATATATATCTATCTATATATCTATCTATATATATATATATATCTATCTATCTATATATCTATCTATATATATATATCTATCTATATATATATCTATCTATATATATCTATATATAGATATATATATCTATATATATATCTATATATATATCTATATCTATATCTATATAGATATAGATATATATCTATATAGATATAGATATAGATATATAGATATATAGATATAGATATAGATATATAGATATATATATATATATATATATATAGATAGATAGAGCTATCTCTAGATATGTAACGAGGTTTATTAAAAGATCGTTTGAAACGATGATAAAAAAATCGTATAGGAAGGAAAAGCACATGGAGCAGTATACAAGGTAATAAACACAAGAGAAAAACACGACAAGTACTTACTTTTTTCAGCACTTTCCGGATCCGTCTGTATTGATCCGGCTCCCTGAGTTTCAGGTCAGACCATCTTTTTCTAAGTTGATCCCTGGAGCGCTGTACCCCAAAAGAAGCCTGCAAAGTGTCCACCACCTTCGCCATTATTTTGGCCTTGCGCAAATTTGGCCGTGTGTACGGCCCATACTTCCCATCATAGTCGTTTTTTTGAAGAATGGCCACCATCTCCACCATCTCTTTAAAACTCATATTGGAGGCCTTAAATCTAGGCCTCACAGATCTGGTTGACGTTCCAGCCTCCGGGCTTTTTTCGCTACCTGAGGTAGTCAACATGTCAGGTGTCTCCGCCATTATTTACCCCACTACGCGCTGTAACTAAAAATGGGCGGAGAACATGAGTTAAAATCGAACGTCAGGGGTGGGCGACGCAGGCGGAGTTTCACACATGCGTAGTGTATAAAGAGGGGCCTTGCGCACGTGTCGTACGTACGTTCTGTGCATCGAATTAGGGGGCGGAGAACATGAGTTAATTTCGAACGTCAGGGGCGGGCGACGCAGGCGGAGTTTCACACATGCGTAGTGTATAAAGAGGGGCCTTGCGCACGTGTCGTACGTACGTTCTGTGCGTCGAATTAGGGGGCGGAGAACATGAGTTAATTTCGAACGTCAGGGGCGGGCGACGCAGGCGGAGTTTCACACATGCGTAGTGTATAAAGAGGGGCCTTGCGCACGTGTCGTACGTACGTTCTGTGCGTAGGTGATAGTGGACCAGGACGTTACAAAACGAAGGTAATTTTAAATAATTTTTTTTTTTTTTGGTTTTATGGTCATGACTTTGTAGCAAGCGGCCTATATGCCTTGATAGATTGATGAGGCCTACATAGGGAGAAGATGATGAGGGGTTAGCAGGAACCTATAATAAGTGTTTTTTGTCTTGTGACTTTATCTTTTCCAGATATAATGAATCCCCTATTTAAGGATCCAGAGTTCCTTACAGCTTTTATTTCGAAATATCGAGAGATGAGGAATTTGTGGGAGGTGAAACACCCTCAGTATTATGCAAAGCATGTGAGGAAGTCAACGCTGGAGAGACTTCTGTCCTTTGTCCAGGCGACCATCCCGGAAGCAACAATGGAGACATTGCTCAAGAAAATTGGGGTCTTGAGGAACATGTATAAGAGGGAGCATAAGAAGATCCAGGAATCAAGGAGATCAGGAGCATCAGCAGATGATGTTTATGTACCCAGGCTGTGGTACTACAATCAACTCCGTTTTCTTGATGACCAGAATGAAGCCAGGGCATCACTTTCAACCCTTCCCTCCACCCCAGCAGAGGCTGATGAGGAGCAAGCTGGGTCTTCCATCCTGGATGAACCGGATATGACCATCTGGAGTCAGGTAAATTATATTAACAAATATTGACTGTACTAATATTAATGATGTTAACTGGATGTTATAATTGTCTAAAATAATTTTGCCCTCAAAATTGTGTATACATATCAATTGACAGGAGTGGCTAAATATGTTTGGCACCTGCTATAAAAAATTAGGGTGTCTGATTAGACTCTTTTATTAAAGAGATGTATTCACATTGAATTTGCTAGTCATGAGAAGCAAATTGTGTGTCATTGATGAACCCCAAATAAAGAAATAAAACTATGTCCTTTTTTTATACACAGGATGAGTCCATCCAGGAGGAATGTGTGGAAAGTGGCAGGCAGGAGGAGACCGGGCCCATGGACAGCCTGGAGGAGGCCGGATTCTCCATCATCCTGGAGGAGGCTGGGCCCAGTGTCAGGCAGGAGGTGGCTGGTCCCAGTGAGGTGGCTGGTCTCAGTGAGGTGGCTGGTCCCAGTGAGGTGGCTGGGCCAAGTGAGGTGGCTGGGCCAAGTGAGGTGGCTGGGCCCAGTAGGAGCATGACCCAATCACAAGTGCTTCCATTCCACCTTCCCAAAAAAAGGGCCAGGAAGGGGACGGTCACACAGGAGGCATCCCTGCGCCTCATGCAAGAGGCCACCCGTTTTTTGAGAAGCCCCCCCGAAGCAGAAGAGTCCTATGGCTGCTACTTAGCCAGCAGGCTTCTTCAAATGGATTGGGAGCAGCGTCTCATTTGCGAGCGCCTATTTGGGGAAACTATCCAGAAGGGGCTGCAGGGCACGCTAACCCGAAACACACAATTACATGAGGCAGCCCCCCCCTCCTCCTCCTCCTCCTCCTCCTCCTCCTCCTGCCACAACTGAAACACCACAGCCACAGCCTCCAAAGAAGGCTACAGGGAAGGCTGCAGGTAAGGCTGCAGGGCAGCGTGGAGGAAAGGCTGCAGGGAAGAGAAGAAAGTGATGACCTGGGTTCAGTCTGGTCTGACAGAAGACGCAGGCTGTTGTAGGACCACAGTCTGGGGACATCTAGATCATCTGCTGGTGCTGTTGATCTCTGGGATTCTTGGACCAGATTGTGCTACCTCTTATATGGACTCCTCAAGATCCCAATTTTCTTGTACACCGACTTTTTCCAGCGTTGACTTCCTCTTTATTTTATTTTGACCATGAATAAATGGATCTTTTTTGAGTTTAGCAAAAGACTTTATGTGTTTTCTTTTAAATCATTGATTTTACACACAATGTTAAATTAACAAGGGACAACAATCTCATTGAGTTTGAAAAAACACACCAAAAATACATTACTAATGTTAATAATGTTCAAGTGGTAAGTCTTGAAAATAAAAAAATCTACATAACCAAAAACGGTGCTTTGGGTTAACTTTATCTAAAAACTAAAAAATAATCACTAGAAAAACAAAACTAGAATAATGGGTTCTTTGTGGTAACTTTACAAACCTAAAAAAAAAAAAAAAAATAAAGTAAAAAGTATTATTAGTATGGAAACATTGTTTTTAAAAAGCATACTATATCATTCATGAGATCAAAGAGAAAAAGAATCCAGAAATCAGTTTGGGAGAACTCTGATTATGAACAGCAAAACACCTTCGTTCTTTAGAGCATTCGTAAAGAAGAAATAAAATGCGCTGCATTCAACGATCACAGATTTTGCAGCGTGATGAATGTGCTACCTACAATACGAACACTAGTTTTACTAGACCGAGTGCTTCCGTTTAGTTTTTGCTTATGAGCATGCGTCGTTTTTTTGTCCGTAGGACTAGCATACAGACGAGCGGACTTCGGGGTCCGTCGTAGTTACGACGTAAAGATTTGAAGCATGTTTCAAATCTAAAGTACGTCGGATTTGAGGCTAAAAAAGTACGTTGAAAGTCCGGAGAAGCCCACACACGATCGGATTACCAGCCAGCTTTAGTCCGTCAGCGTCCGTTGGACTTTTGTAGCTGAAAAGTCCGACCGTGTGTACGCGGCATAAGACATTTCCTTTTGTTAACTACAGAAAATAACACCTAACATCTTCGACATAAGTAAACAACTCTAACATAGTAACCATTATTAGACCATAGCATAATAGACATGACTACTTTTACCAACTTTTAGAGTCCTCAGCAAAACATTCTGCACTTACCAGCTAGGGCAAACAGGTGGTGTATGAATACAGTCTATGACCTGTACAGCTGCATTTCTGGCAACACTACTGGGTTGCCCCAAAGTGTCATTAGTCAGAACCTTTGATTGCCTCCTGTTCTTCTGACCTCGGTTGATGGGTAGGTAATCGTATGGCAATAACAAATTGCGGTGTAGAATCCTTGTTCAGCCTTTTCCAATTTCTGGCTTGACCTCTTACACTGAACTATCTTCACACTTTTTCCCAAGGAGAACATGTACGGCATCTTCCCATAATGATCTCAATTTTCCTGGTCCTCCTCTTACAGTAATATTTCTTACAAGAACTCTGCTGCCAGGTGAAAGTTCAACTCCATGAGTCTTCTTGTCATAGTGTTCTTTTCCTCTTTGTGCAGCTTGAGTAGCTACCTTTGAAGCAACCTGATAGGCCTCAGTCATCCTATCAGTCCCCTTTTTTACATACTCTGCGTGAGTCTTGTATTTTTCCGTTACTGGAGTGTCAAACATGCTATCTAGGGGTAATCTTGGAGACCTTCCGAACAGTAGAAATAATGGAGAATACCCCGTAGCTTCACTTTTGGTGCAATTGTATGCATGTACTACCTATGCAAGTGAACTTTTCCAGTCTTTCTTGGAATCTGGTGACAGGGTCCGAAGCATAGACAACAGGGTACGATTAAATCTTTCACATTGTTCATTGCCTTCTGGATGATATGGAGTTGTGTGAGAGTTTTGGATGTGGCAGTGTTTCCCTAATGCCAAGAACAATTGATTTTCAAATTCTTTACCCATGTCATGGTGAATTCTGGTAGGAAATCCAAACTTCAAGACAAAGTCACTAAATATCTTGTCGGCGAACTTGGTGAAATTGTCGATTACCACTAATATGTACTCATAACCTATAACATATGGCCCACTTCATCGTTAGGAACTCTAGGTTCCGGAATTCATGTGGTTTTTCTCGGCAGGTGTAAGAGTTTTAGAACCGTAAGCAATTACCTTTAACTTTTCCTCCTGCTCTTGGTACAACACAGCTCCTAGTCCTTCTTGCGAGGCATCACAGTGCAGAACAAAGGATGTGTTCTAGTCAGGGTAACCCATCACTAGAGGTTGAGTTAACACCTCAATAAGCTGGTTCAGCACTACCTGGTGGTAGTCAGTCCAGACTATAGACTGATGGGAGGGTAGTTGACCTCTTAGCTTTGGTGATGGCTTATTCTTCCTGGACTGGCTAGTCAGTGCTGATGTTGTGGCAGGTGTTGTATCCGCTGACAGCAATTTATAGAGGGATTTTGCAGTTCTGAAAAAGTTTTGGACCTAAGAGCAATAGTAGGAAATGAATCCTAGTAGTTTCCTGAGTTCTCCAACAGTCTTTGGCTGGTTGTTCTTCAAGGCCGGCAAAGGCAGTGTCTGCTGGATCCATGGAATGGCCATCTTTGGACATGATCTTGCCAAAGAATCTGATTTTGTTTCAGAAGAGTTTACACTTCCTAGCTGTTAACTTAACTCCAAGTTGCTGATACTGTTGCAGTACCAACTGGACATGCTCCACATGTTCTTGGAATGATCTGCAGTGAACCAGGTTGTCATCTAGGCATGGCAGACAGATCTCATCCCTCAGTGCCATTAAACAGGTTTCCATGCTGCGTTGAAATCCAGCTGGTGCAGAGCTAAGGCCAAAGGGAACTCAGATCCACTCATACAGACCCCAAGGTGTTATGTAAGCAGTCAGTGGTTGACTGAATTCTTCCACAAATCTTTGATGGTAGGCTTTCCCTTGGTCTAGCACTGAAAACCATGAACTTTCTCCTAAGCTGTCCAGCATGTCTTGGTTCCTAGGAATTGGATAGCGGTCAGGGGTGGACTTCTGATTCAATTCTCTGTAGTTGCAACACAGTCTTAAACTACTGTCCTTCTTTCTTATGCACATAATGGGTGCATAAGTAGGGATGAGCTTTCTGTTCAGGTCGAACATGAGTTCGACTCAAACAGTGGATATATATATATCCACTGTATCCAGTTTAGCTAGATCTCACTGCAGGGCGTTCCTGGTGTACTCTTTCTAATATACTTCTGTCAGGCAGGTGATTCAGTTAGCTGAGGTGTATTTAATATATATATATATATATATATATATATATATATATATATATATATATATATATATATATATATATATATATATACAGATAGTCTCATATATATATATATATATATATATATATATATATATATATATATATCCACTACATACAGTTTAGAGTTTAGCTATATCTCACTGCAGGCCATTCCTGGTATACTCTTTCTAATATACTTCTGGCAGACAGGTGATTCAGTTAGCTGCAGTTTATTTAATATGTATACAGATAGTCTCATATATATATATATATATATATATATATATATATATATATATATTTTTTTTTTTTTTTTTTTCACTGCATACAGTTTAGCTATATCTCACTGCAGGCCGTTCCTGGTGTACTGTTTCTAATATACTTCAGGCGGTGTACACAGTATACAGTGCTGTGAACCCATAGTGCAGTTGCTCATACTTTTCTGGTGGTCAATACAGTACACCCATAGTTGTTATTACACTTATGTTGGTGTACACAGTACCATGCACCCTTAGTGCAGTCGCTACTACTTTCCTGGTGGTGTACACAATACATATAGTGCACCCATAGTTGTTATTATACTTCTGTTGGTGTACACAGTACCATGCACCCTTAGTGCAGTTGCTACCACTTTCCTGGTGGTGTACAAAATACATACAGTGCACCCATAAATGTTATTAAACTTCTGTTGGTGTACACAGTACCATGCACCCCTAGTGCAGTTGCTACTACTTTCCTGGTGGTGTACACAATACATACAGTGCACCCATAGTTGTTATTACACTTCTGTTGGTGTACACTGTACCGTGCACCCATAGTGCAGTTGCTACTACTTTCCTGGTGGTGTACACAATACATACATATAGTTGTTATTACACTTCTGTTGGTGTACACAGTACTGTGCACCCCTAGTGCAGTTGCTACAACTTTTCCGGTGGTGTACACAATACATACAGTGCACCCATTGTTGTTATTAAACTTCTGTTGGTGTACACAGTACCGTGCACCCCTAGTGCAGTTGCTACTACTTTCCTGGTGGTGTACACAATACATACAGTTCACCCATAGTTGTTATTAAACTTCTGTTGGTGTACACAGTACCGTGCACCCCTAGTGCAGTTGCTACTACTTTCCTGGTGGTGTACACAATAAATACAGTGCACCCATAGTTGTTATTACACTTCTGTTTGTGTACACAGTGCCCTGCACCCCTAGTGCAGTTGCTACTACTTTCCTGGTGGTGTACACAATACATACAGTGCACCCATAGTTGTTATTAAACTTCTGTTGGTGTACACAGTACCATGGACCCCTAGTGCAGTTGCTACTACTTCTCTGGTGGTGTACACAATACATACAGTATACCCATAGTTGTTATTATACTTCTGTTGGTGTACACAGTATCGTGCACCCATAGTGCAGTTGCTACTACTTTCCTGGTGTACACAATACATACAGTGCACCCATAGTTGTTATTAAACTTCTGTTGGTGTACACAGTACCGTGCACCCCTAGTGCGGTTTCTACTACTTTCCTGGTGGTGTACACAATACATACAGTGCACCCATAGTTGTTATTAAACTTCTGTTGGTGTACACCTAGTGTAGTACCGTGCACCCCTAGTGCAGTTGCTACTACTTTCCTGGTGGTGTACACAGTACATCATACAGTGTAGTGTTTTTTGCTAAACAAAATTTACAGGAAGGCCACCAAGGAGAGGCAGACGCTCACAGGCCACTAAAAGAGGGCATGCATGCTCTGTGTCTACAGTCGACAGTGCTGGTCGTGGACACGGTGCATCCTCAGCACATGGCCGTGGGGCACGCTTGTCCTTTTCTCCTGCAGCTGGCCATGTTATTGAGCCACAACATACAGAAGAGTTGGTGGAATGAATAACAAAGCCCTCGTCATCCTCCTCATCCTCTGTCACCCAGGCTCAGAGTAGTTTGCCTGCCAATGCAGCTGCCAAAGCGGCCTTTTCCATCGGCTCCATGTCAACAGTTACTCTTTCCCTAGCCCCACCATCATGCACGGAAGAGTCCCCCGAACTATTCGACCATAGTGTCGGGTACATGCTGCAGGAGGATGAGCAGCGATTTGAAGGCTCCGATGATGGTACCCAGGTTGAGGAAGGGAGTAACGTCAGCCTAGAGAGATAGGTTTCCCAAGATGGTCAAGAAACTGGCAGTCATGTTCCCCCAGCTGCAGCATACTGCTAAGTTTGCTCCAGTGATGAGAAGGGAGGGGATGATGAGGTCACTGACTCAACTTGGGTGCCTGATAGAAGAGAGGAGGAGGTGAAGGGGGCACATCTCCAACGAGGTAGGATGCCCTCCAGGGGGGAGCTTAAGGGCAGCCACCCTATTGCATCACACTCCAGAGCTAAGCAGGCGCAGGGTGCTGCTGACTCCCTGCATATTTTGAAAAGTTCTTTGGTGTAGGCCTTTTTTGACACGTGTACAGCAGATCGCACCATCACTGTTTGCAACATATGTCTGAAGCGCATCAAGCATGGCCAAAACAGCAGCCGCTTGGGCACCACATGCTTGACCAGACATATGATGACCTCCCATGCAGTCCGTTGGCCACAGCACTTAAAAGACCCACATCAAAGAACAAGGCAGACCTCTCCTTGCTCCTCTTCAGCTGGGATCTCCAACCCCACTATACCTCCAGTCCTCTCAGAAACTTGCACTGAGAGGAATGAAGGTATAGAAATAGGTGTCCCAAGTACTTACGGCCAATCTGCTAGCGGTACACCAACATCGGATTTTAGCAGGCAAATTTCCCTACCCCAGTTGCTACACCGTCGAAAGAAATTTGGTCCCAGCCATCCACATGCTCAGCGGCTGAATGCTAGCTTGGCCAAATTGCTAGCACTGCAACTGCTGCCTTTTCAGCTGGTAGACTCTGCCCCCTTTCGTGAATTTGTGAAATGTGCAGTACCTCAGTGGCAGGTTCCCAAAAGCCATTTCCTTTCACAGAACGCCATTCCGGCTCTCTACCAACATGTGGAAGGCAATGTCTTGGCCTCATTGAACAGGGCAGTCAGCAGAAGGGTGCATATTACTGCTGACTCATGGTCCAGCACTCATGGACAGGGACATTACCTTTCTTTCACGGCGCACTGGGGAACTCTGGTGGTAGCTGGGAAGGATGCAGGACAGGGTTCAGTACTGTTGGAGCTTGTTTCGCTACCATGCCTCCAAATTGCTAGTGGTGATTCTGCCACAGCTCTCTCCTCCACCCCCTCCCCATCTTCTTCCTCTATGGTCTCTTCCTCTGCAGATTTCTCCTCTTAACCAGCGGTGCTCCGTAAGCATTCAAGGGGCTACGCAAGCACTCAGGCAAAAAGATGTCATGTGGTGCTTGAGTTGGTCTGCTTAGGGGACAGGAGCCACACTGGGGCAGAGATTCTGTCAGCTCTGCAGGGGCAGACTCAGAGGTGGTTGACGCCACACCAGCTTCAGCCAGGAATGGTTGTATGCGACCCTGGCACCAACCTCCTCTCTGCCCTCTGACAGGGACACTTAACCCATGTTCCCTGTTTGGCTCACGTCCTGATTTTAGTGGTGCAGTGGTTCTTGAGCAGGTACCCGGGCTTACAGGATCTCCTGAGGTAGGCCAGGAAAGTCTTTGGTCATTTCCGCTGGTCATATAATGCCAGTGCTTGGCTGGTTGAAATTCAAAGAGAATGCAACCTGACCAAGAACTGCCTCATTTGTGACATGCCCACTAGGTGGAACTCCACCTTGGCAATGCTGCAGAGGCTGCACACGCAGCAGAGGGCCATCAATGAGTACCTGTGTGAGTATGGCACCAGGACAGGGTCAGGGGAGCTTGGCTTTTCGCCACGCCAGTGGCTACTGATTAAGGATGCATGCACTGTCCTGTCACCATTTGAGGAGGCCATGAGGATGGTGAGCAGTGACAGTGCATGCATCAGTGATACTGTCCCTTTTGCCTTCCTGTTGGAGCACACTCTTCATGGAATAATAGACAGGGCACTTGAGGAAGAACAGCGGGAGGAAGGGGAGGACTTCCTTACCTCTCAAGGCCCCCTTTATCCAGATACTAGTATTCCTGCAGGCCCTCCGATCACACAGGAAGAAGAAGAGGAGGAGGAGGTTTGTGTCAGCATGGAGGTGGAGGATAACACTCAGCATCAGCAGCAAACTTCAAGGGATCTTTTGCAGTCCCCAGAAACCCATGGAGTTGTACGTGGCTGGGAGGAGGTGGTTGAGGATCATGTGATCCTTAGTGACCCAGAGGACTCAGGATCAAATGCCTCTGCAAACCTACGCTGCATGGCCTCCCTGATTCTGCAAAGCGCAAAAAGACCCTAGGATTCGTGGTATCAAGGAGAGGGATCATTACTGGCTGACAACCCTTCTTGATCCACGTTACAAGGGTAAGGTTGCAGAACTTATCCAGCCTTCGCAGAGGGAACAGAGGATGAAACATCTTCGGGAGGCCTTGTCGAAAATTTTGTGCAATGTGTTTCCAGGGTCTGGGAGGTTACAATTTCCTGGTGTTGGACAACGTGTTGCTAAGGCTTCATTCAGTCACAGAAAGAGCGGTGGAGAAGGTGGCCAGCTGACCGATGCCTTCAGACAATTCTTCAGTCCTCAGCGCCCAGGTCTGATTGGTTCCAGCAACCATCGCCAGCGTCTGAATTACATGGTTCAGGAATATCTAGGGGCAAGATCAGACTTGGAGACCTTTCCACCAGAACATCCACTGGGTTACTGTGTCTCAAGGATGGACCACTGGCCAGAGCATGCTCAATATGCAATTGAGCTACTGGCCTGTCCTGCATCCAGCGTTATTTCTGAACTCACATTCAGTGCTGCTGGAGGCTTTGTAACCGATCACAGAGTGCGCCTGTCCACATACTCTGTTGATCAGCTCACATTCATAAAAATGAATCCGTCTTGGATCACCAGCTACCAAGCACCTGATGCTGATGTAACCGAATGATTTTTCTATGGATGTGGGATCCCTTGAAGACTGCATATGTTGAGTGACTATCCTATTATGCTGAGTGACTATCCTATTCCTCCTCAAGTTTCATGATGATAGCTTCTAAGAATATTTTCGGTTCAGGGACATAGAGAGGGGTACTACAGGACTTTTGAGGCATGGAAACAATGGAAAGGTCACATAAATAATATTCAAAACGTTTATTGAAAAAAGTACATCTTATGGACACAGTATTCAAAAAGAGAGATAAAAAACATGAAAATAATACAGTCTGTACAGTGAGCCCTTATGCGTCTATGCGTTTCGCCATGAGGCTTCTTCAGGACACGATCAAGGTTCAGAGACGTAACAAAAAGAGAGCAAGTCTCACTGTCTTCAGTTTGGTTAAGCCTCATGCACAAAATCCCCGAAACTGGAAATTCTTCAAAATATGAAATGTTTTAACAAATAGTGTGTAGACTTCAAAACATTGCTACAACAGGGGCAAATGTATGTCTTGTATCCAGGCAAAAAAAGACCATAATGATATTGAAAGGTCCAGCATCAAAACAAGGAAGAGCGCCTTAGTAAGGTTAAGCAATGCTAGCAGCATGCAGTGTAGCCATTGCTAGCATGCAGTGCATGGAGCTGGAAAAAGATGGACGTGCCCCTGGGAGACAGCCGGGTGCTGTACACAGGCCCATATACATTTGCCCCTGTTGTAGCAATGTCTACACACTATTTGTTATAAACATTTCATATTTTGGAGAATTTCCGGTTTCGGGGATTTTGTACATGAGGCCTACCCAAACTGAAGACAGTGAGACTTGCTCTCTTTTCTTTTTTGTTACGTCTCTGAACCTTGATCGTGTCCTGAAGAAGCCTCACGGCAAAACACGTAGAGGCACAAGGGCTCACTGTACAGACTGTATTATTTTCATGTTTTTTATCTCTCTTTTTGAATACTGTGTCCATAAGATGTACTTTTTTCAATAAACGTTTTGAATATTATTTATGTGACCTTTCCATTGTTTCCATGCCTCAAAAGTCCGACTTTTGGCTACTCCTGTAGTACCCCTCCCTATGTCCCTCTATCTTTGGATGTGGCATTGGTAGTGCCTCTTTCTCTCATTCTCCATTTTCGGTTCAGGGCACCACCACCACTACCTAAAGCCAAATTTTTCTGCCACTGTTTAACAGGGGTGCGTAATTACAATTTTTGATCATATATTTAACAGCAGGGCTCGTTCCTGTGCTCAACAAGAGTATCTGTGAGGGGTTGCAGTGTTGTGGCACCACCACCACTGCCTAAGGCCCAATTTTTCTGCCCCCGTTTAACAGGGGCACGTAATTACAATTTTTGATCTAATATTTCACAACAGGGCCTGTTCCTGCGTGCAACAAAAGTATCTGTAAGGCTGTACAGTGTTGTGCCACCACCACCACCACCGCCTAAGGCCCAATTTTTCTGCCCCTGTTTAACAGGGGCATGTCATTACAATCCTGTCATTACAATTCTATAATATTTCACAGCAGGGCCCATTCCAGCACCCACCAAGAGTAACTGTGAGGGCTTACAGTGTTCTGGTATACCACCAACATCTAAGGCCCAATTTTTCGCAGTGTATAGGGCAGGCCGTATAGTATATACAGGTGGTCCCCTATTTTCAAACATCCGACTTACAAACGACTCCTACTTACAAACGGAGGGAGACAACAGGAAGTGAGAGGAAATCTACCCCTAGGAAGGGAAATTCTCTCCTGTAAGAGTTAATATGGGAAAAAAAGGTGTCTCCACGGATGCTTTATCACCAATCCTTGTTCCCCTAATAACCTAAAATTTTCAAAATCCAACTGTCATTGGGACAGAAAGTGGGGTGAAATCTTCTGAACAGGGGCACAGACAGCAAAAAAAATGTTACAGGGGTGATAACCCTTCCCTATATTATCCAAAAAGCTTAAAAATAGATTTTTGGGCTGGAGCTACACCTAAAAGATGTACATGTTCCAAATTACAAACAGATTCAACTTAACAACAAACCTACAGTCCCTATTTTGTTTGTAACCCGGGGACTGCCTGTATACTGCTGTTCAGAGTATATAGGGTCTGGGGGCCCCACGCCTTTTTTTAAAATTTGGGTGCGGGGTTCCCCTTAATATCCATACCAGACCCAAAGGGCCCGGTAATGGGCTGGGGGGGGGCAACATTATATTACAACCGCAAGCAGTTTAAACTACTTTTTTTCCTTTAGAAATGTAATTTTGTGCAGGGACTGTTCTAAACACGGGAAAAAAGGCCACTTTACAGGCATACTATAGACACCCTCCAGGCACAGTATTTAAAGGAATATTACACTTTCATTGTTTCACTTTAAGCATTATTAAAATCAGTGCTCCCGAAAAAACGGCCATTTTTAAAACTTTTTTTTGCATTGATACATGTCCCCTGGGGCAGGATCCGGATCCCCAAACACTTTTTATGACAATAACTTGCATATTAGCCTTTAAAATTAGCACTTTTGATTTTTCACGTTTGAGTCCCATAGATTTCAACGGGGTGTTCGCACAAATTTTTGGTCTGTTCGCATGTTCTGCCGCGAACCGACAAACAACAGTAAACCTGCCACAGCATTGGGACTAGACCCACACAGGAGTCAGTGGCAGCCGGCAATTGGGCTGCTTCCATCATTAGTAACATACATCTGTAGCACGTCCTCAAGAAAAGAACAAACAAACAACCTAGTGCTATATTGGCTCTTTCTTAATTGAAATATCTAAGGATCATATCTTTCAGTTGAGACCCAAGGGACAATAATAGATATCAAATAAACCCATATCAGAGATTACAATGCAAAAAAGTCACTCAATGTATCAAAATCACATCCACCCATAGAGTGGTATTATGTACATGCTCAATCAGTCTGCGGTTGCCGTGGAGGCCTCCGCTAGCCATTTGGCCCACACTCTATCATATTTTTTGGGGCATCCTCTATTTTGATAGGTTTCCTTATAGAGTTGTAGAACTTTATTGACATGTGTTTTCCATAGCAATATGGACAGCGGGGCACGTTTTTTCCAGCAGAGAGTGATCATTTTCCTGGCATAGAAGATCAGGAGTCCTATCAGAGTTCTCTCCGCTATCCTGGAGGCTAATTTTTCTACTAAGTCTAGAAGGCATATCTGCGGGGTTGGGGCTATATCTATTCCCACCACTTCTTGTATTACAGATAGTACTTGTGACCAGTAGTTTTTAATTGCTGGGCAGGACCAGAAGATGTGTATAAAGTCGCCCGGATCCCCAGTACATCTCCAACATTCCGAGGACAGGGAGGATCTCAGTTTATGCAATCTATGTCGTATTTTGTATT
Organism: Aquarana catesbeiana; assembly: GCF_042186555.1. Lineage (NCBI taxonomy): Eukaryota > Metazoa > Chordata > Amphibia > Anura > Ranidae > Aquarana > Aquarana catesbeiana. The sequence goes on along the minus strand of NC_133330.1, from coordinate 110,700,254 downwards.
GTATGAGACAGTCTCAGACCAGGATTTTGAAGGGGAAGTCCCACATGTCCTCCCAATCCTTGGAGTCCAGTCCCGGGACGTCCTGCGTCCATCGCTGACGGAGCTTTGACAGATCTGGAGAGGAAACTCTAAGGAGATGTGCATAAAGGACCGAGGTCGGTTTCCTGGTGCATTCATATCTTGTGACCCTCTCCAGATCGGATTGCACTATTTGCGTGTCGTTGGGTATTATTTGGGCTTTAAACGCATGAGACTGTTGCATATAGCAAAATAGATGCGATGGAGACACATTGTTGTGGGATACTAGATGACTGAAGGGGTGTATAGCCGTGCCGGTGGTGAGGTCAGATAACAGTTTAATACCGCATTTGGTGTCTGGTAGTGAGTAAAGATGGGGTAAGGCAGGGTTGTTCCATAGGGGGGCGTGTAGGGAGACTGCATTCCGTGGGAACTTCTCAAGTCCCAGTCCTGCCCTCCAGGCCTTCAGAGTCGTGTGCATGGAGGTGGTCAAAACGTATGGAGCTTTGGGACCTCGAAGGAGTAAATGTGCTAGGGCCTCTACAGAATGGACCACCACAGCCTCCAGAACTGCCGCGGGGTTGGACGCATCTGGCACTAGCCACCAAACTGCCGTGACCAGCTGGGCTGCCAGAAAATATTTCTGGCAGTCCGGAAACACCAAACCACCCCGCGACACTGGACGCATCAGTGTGGACAGTTTAAATCTAGGGGGGTTTGGGCCCCAGAGGAAGGAGGAGAAAATTTGGTTCACTTTCGTAAAAAATGAGCAAGGTATCCATTGTGGGGAATTACGGAATAGGTAGGTAAATTTAGGTATGATTTTCATTTTAATTAAGTTAATGCGGCCTAATAAGGATAGAGGAAGGATCTCCCAGGCTTTTAGTCTGGCCTTGACTCCTTGAACCACCGGTTCTAGGTTAAGGGGGATAAAGCTGGATGCGTCTCTCGAGAGTCCCTTTGAGAAAGTCACGTGTGTTGTGACGCAACGCGTCAAGGAGGAGCCAGGTGCTGCTGCTGCCGGGTACGGCTGAACCCGGTAGCTTTCGATTTTTAGCTGTTACTACTGAGTCTACATGTAAGTTACTACTTGTTTTTATCCAATAAACTCTAACTACTACACAATGGAGCCCTCTTTTCTCTTTTCCTACTTATCTGCCTACATCTACTGAACGGGGGGAGTGTGATTGCTGGCTGGATAGTATATGACCCCATAAGCTGTGACTACCACCAGAAGCTGCTGTGCCTGTGGAGATCTGTACCGCTTGTCGGCTTATGCTTGACTTGGCCCACTGGGGCCGCTGCTACAGGTGAGAGGCTGGGGGAAACAGGTGTCGCACCCCGGAGCCCGTTTTGGAAGCGCACATCAACTTTGGTCACTTTTTGCCACAACAAATGTCCACTGCACTTGCACTTTCTTGTATGATCAGAAGATTTGTCTCTGCTGCTATTAGGAGCTGCATTGCATGAAGTCGGGATCACATTTTTTCCACCTATTTATTATTGGGACATTTAATACACTCATTTGTGATTCATGGATTCATATGAACTTTTTGCACATCTATGTACTTTAGTGAATTGCACTTCACCTTTTATGAATTTATTTTGATTGGTATTCATATGAAGTTTTGCACACCTATGTATTTTAGTGAATTGCACTTCACCATTTATGAATTTATTTTGATTATTATTTAATTCATTTTACTATGTTTGATTTTTATGCACAATTGAATGTTATATATTTATATTTATGAAAGAAAAATAAGGGAAAATTGGGGAAAAAGGGGGCAATGGGACTTTATATGAAACACAACACTAGGGCAGGCTGGGTCATCAGATATAGAAAAATAGTAAGATTTATTGATACCACATGAAAATGCAATCGATGCTACTCACATATAGTCAATAGATATGGTACAGAGTAAGTAAAACATGACAGTAGAACATATTACAGTAGCATAGTGACATGTTAAAACATTGTAGCATAGGTAAATAACAGTATCATCAGCATTACACCCAACATGTGTGTACGTAATCAATATTATATTAAAATCAAACTGATGACTTAAACACTAAAAATGCCCATGGTAGATGCATATTTGCTGTGACATGTCAAAAAATTGTGAATGTTTAGTTGTAATGCTCGACGCGTTTCGTGGAAGTTTGTCCACTCATCAGGAGCAGCTATCTGGAAATATCTAGGGTATGATATAAAATAGTAATTAATAATGTATAATTGCAACAGGAAGAGGGGAAGCAAAACCGCTAGTCCTAGCACTCTTACCTGTGGGTATGCGGTATAGTGATTGTAGGGCATAATAGTAATATTCATGATGGTAGGAGATTTTTAGGGGTGAACGTAGCATCCCCACGGGAGCTGAGGAGGCGACCAAGCAGCGGCACGGCGAGACAATTCAGGGTACCATAGAATAATAGGTAGTAGGAAGGTTCCCCTTGGTTTCCAACATGGTAGTGTAATTTATAGCATAAACCCGAGGTAGCTGTAAAATAATAAAGGTAGGTGTATAGTTGTAAGCAAAGAACGGGTGTTGTTAGATGACCACAGAGTGGAAGATAAAGTGTAGGGCAAAGTGAAGCTCAGGTAGAAAGGGCATAGAAAATCCAAACAAAGTGATAACAGGGGAGCCAATAGGACAAAGGAAGAGAGGAAAGAACGCCCACCACAGACACCAAGTGAGCAAGGTGAAGGGACAATGTATCGCAGTAAGTGTGAAGACAGGCAGGTAGATGGGGGTAATGAAAGCATAGTGAAAAGAAATAGAAGTCCATGGTTACCTGAGATGGTTAGATCTCAGCCGTCCAGCCAGCGAGGTTACCCCCAACGTCACGCTAAGGCGTGCTGTGAGGGAGGAAAGGAAGCAGCCTACTGAGGCGCCTAGCGCCTATATAGGCAGCCTCCGCCTCCATCAGTCTGCACGCCAGATGGAAACTACGTCACGTCAGCACGTGACGTCAGATGACGCCAAACGTAGCCGCCGTGCGGGGCGTGGCGTCGATGCACAGCGGACACACGCCCGCGATCTCGTGACCTATGGATCAAGGGGATCGGGGATAGCACCGGTGTGCGTCGCAGCTCCCGGGGGTGGAATTGATCCACCCCCCGAGTATTATCCTGGGAGAGTAAGAGGCTAAAATATAACAAAGATAATCCAAATTAGCCAATGGTTATAATATAATAACTAGGCACTTGACACAAGACCACAGCAATGATAAATAAGATAATTAGTGTGTGTTTCCATCCCTATCAATATTGAAATAAGAAGTTTGGGTTGGGACTTTATATGAGACCGTGACCATCCAGTACACAGGTCTCCATCCCTATGTATACAAGAAAAATAAGGGAAAATTGGGGAAAAGGGGGGCAATGGGACTTTATATGAAACACAACACTAGGGCAGGCTGGGTCATCAGATATAGAAAAATAGTAAGATTTATTGATACCACATGAAAATGCAATCGATGCTACTCACATATAGTCAATAGATATGGTACAGAGTAAGTAAAACATGACAGTAGAACATATTACAGTATTGATTACGTACACACATGTTGGGTGTAATGCTGATGATACTGTTATTTACCTATGCTACAATGTTTTAACATGTCACTATGCTACTGTAATATGTTCTACTGTCATGTTTTACTTACTCTGTACCATATCTATTGACTATATGTGAGTAGCATCGATTGCATTTTCATGTGGTATCAATAAATCTTACTATTTTTCTATATCTGATGACCCAGCCTGCCCTAGTGTTGTGTTTCATATAAAGTCCCATTGCCCCCTTTTTCCCCAATTTTCCCTTATTTTTCTTGTATACATAGGGATGGAGACCTGTGTACTGGATGGTCACGGTCTCATATAAAGTCCCAACCCAAACTTCTTATTTCAATATTTATATTTATAATTTTTTATGTGTGAATCACTTTCATCACTTTTTTATGTGAGTCACGGACTCGTATGATTATTTGCATTTTTCCATGCGTTTTAGTGGAGTCGCATATATATATATATATTATATGAGTTTTCTGGATTTTATTATCATTATTTTTGCATTTTTTATTCTTACTTTTATTTTTTGTTTATTTTGATCCATACGTTGTGGGCACAAGAAGCGCCGCATATGTTTTGTATTTTACTTGTCTCTCGAGAAGCGCACCCCCAAGTACACCATTTCGTCTACCTATTGCAGTTGGAGATCTGGCGGGGCTAGTCTTTTTGCCTCAGGGTCAATAGCTAGCAACTGGGATTTTTTCCAGTTCACCCGTAATCCTGTTATTTTAGAGAATTCAGGCAATACTTGCAGTGCTCCTCTAAGGGAGGAGTCCGCGTCATTCAGAAAGAGTAGGAGGCCATCCCCGGACAGAGCTACCCTCTCCTCCAGCCATGCTATTTTTAGTCCTTTTATGTGGGGCGTGACCCGCAGTAACTCTGCCACCGGTTCCATAGCTATTGCGAACAGTGCTGGAGAGAGAGGGCAGCCCTGCCTGGTACCCCTGGATAGTGGGAAGGGGGGAGAGATGTCACCCCCCAGTCTGATGGCTGCCTTCGGGGATTTGTATATAGTTTGCAGCCAGGCAATAAAAACCAACGGAAATCCCATCCTCCACAGAGTTTCCCAGAGAAATGGCCATTTGATCAAATCAAATGCCTTTACTATATTGAAGGAGACAGCCGTTCTAGTACCCACTTTGTCATGTATGGCATGCAAGTTGGTGAATAGTCTGCGGAGGTTAATATCCGTTGATTTATGGGCCATGATCCCAGTCTGGTCTGTGTCTATAATGGAGGGCAGAAGTGGGTTGAATCTACTAGTAATTAATTTAGTTAAAATTTTGAAATCAACGTTGAGAAGTGCTATGGGCCTGTATGAGGCGCACTGTTTGGGATCTTTATTGGGCTTAAGGATTAGAACAATGTGCGCGTCTGCCATGGAGGGTGGGAGCGCTCCCCCATCCAGACATTGGGTATACAGGTCTGCCAACAGGGGGCCCAGGAGATCCGCAAGAGACCGGTAAAATTCGACGGGTAGACCATCAGGGCCCGGGGCCTTCCCAGTTGCCAATGTGTTAATAATAGCACGTACTTCCTCTGCAGTGATAGGCCTGACCAGATGGGACCTCTCCTCATCTGAGAGCCACCCCAGAGCCAGGGGGTCCAGGAGAGGTGCCATCTCGCCAGGAGTCATATCCTGAGGGAGCGTGGTACTGTATAGTGTCTGATAAAAGGTCTGAAACTCCTTTAGGATACCTTCTTGGGATGTAATAGATTCACCTGTAGGAGAGACCAATTCTGGGATCAGAGTCATAGGGGTGTCATGATGGGACATCATTGCTAGCAGTCTACCATTTCTATCACCCTGCTCAAAGAATCTTTGGTGTGAAATAACTCTAAACGAGTGACCTCAGTGAGACGGAGTTGGAGATCTCTTTTTGTGGACTGCAGCCATTCGAAATTGGAGACCAAGGGGTCAGACCCATAAGTGGCTGATGCCTCCTCAATCTCCCCTTCCAACCGCGTTGTGCTGGCTTGTTGATTTACCTTCACCGCCTTAATTTCTGACATATAGTGTCCTCTAGTGAATGCCTTGAAGGCGTCCCATACTGTGGGAGGAGAGGATGACCCCGCGTTATGTTCCCAATATTCACGCAATGTTTGTGGGGTCTGCCCTGATATCTCGTCATGGGAGATCCAGTGGGCCCCATGGCGCCACATGGAGCCACTGCGTTTTTCTCGGGTCCGCATAGTGATCTTGAGGTGGGAGTGATCAGAAAGCCCACTAGGTAGGTATATTGCCTCCACTATGTCAGTTAACATAAGTTGATTTGCAAACGCGTAATCAATTCTGGAGGAGGTTTTATATGAGGTAGAAAAACATGAGTAAGCTTTAGTCTAGGGATGTAACCACCTCCACACCTCAGTAACCCCAGCCGAATGTGTCCACCTCAGCAGGTCCCCAGTAGAGGACTGTGATGGCATGGGCCTGTCAAGATCAGGGGAGAGGGTTTTATTGAAGTCTCCTAGGATTAACAATTTAGCTGGACAGTACGGGGTAATCCTCTCCAAAATAGTGTACAGCACTTCCGGTTTGAAAGGTGGTGGGATATAAACTCCTACACTAATATACCTTGCCAGGCTGTCAATACCACAATTACAAATCTGCCACGGGGGTCTGTATGGACCGCCTCAACTTTACACGGGTAGGATTTATCATTATTGAGACCCCCCTGGCATATGAGGAATACGTGGCATGAAAAGTTCTCTGAACCCAGGGCTTTTTCAAGGCCATCAGTTTAATTGGGTCTCCTGTAGGATCAGTAACTGCGGGTTATGTGCCTTGACATACTAGAACATCAGTGCCCTTTTAAATTTGGAGTTGAGGCCTTTGACATTCCAGGATATCACCGACATTGTTCCCTGATCACATGACACCATGATCCCAGGGGAGAATTGCTAACTTCAGGGTGAATGAGTCCCAACTAAGTCCCACTTGATAGGTGTTTTTAGAGCCAGAGCCAACCACACATAACATATAGAAAACAATACAACTTCCCAAGCACTGTGTGCTTTTCCTACTGGTACCCAGCACCCCCCAAAAACACTGGGGATGGGCCGGGAGCCGGTCTACACCCAAAGCTGAACACAACATTGTAAAGCGGTAACTTGAGAACTAGATCACACTACAGTCCTCCGCAGCACTGAACTGAAGCTGCAGGCTCAAACTATGGCTATTTTAAAGTCCCTCCAGGTGAGTGGGGAATAGCGGATCAATAACTTTGCTAAATTCCTGGGATGACCCCAGCTCGTGTTCAACCTATAACAGTAGGCAAGGGTGGGGGGATGTGTAACAACCCATGAGGGGAGGTGCAAGGCTTACTTAAAGTTACTTGTGAGATGACTCCAGGGCTTGCAGCAAAATTGAAAGTATAAAACAAGTAAGGATGTGGAGAATCTGTGCATCAGGCGAGTATAAGTGAGAGATCCTTATCTCAGAGTGGTCAGCCAGTTGTCTGCATCCGCCATGTTATCAAAGAAACGAACCATTCCATCTCGTTGCACCCGGAGGCGACTGAGATACAGCATGCCGTACTTAATACCTTTATCTCTGAGCCGTTTACAGACATCATTAAAGGTTTTTCTTTTCCTCTACAGCTCGGCCAAGAAATCAGGGAAGAGGAGAACCGAGGTATTGCTGTATTTGAAGTCTGGATGTCTGCAAGCCCATGGGCACCCAATGTGCTCTTTCAACCACATAACCAGCAGGTTTTTAAAGAAGTCTTCCCCAAACTCTGCTGGATGATCCCCTTCCTCTCCCTCAGGCAGGCCAAGGACTCGCACATTATTGTGTCTCATCCGATTTTACGCATCATCCGATTTTGTAACTAGTGTCTGCACTGTGCGTTGCACCTCAGCAATGGAGGTGACATGTGTGGCAGTAAGATTTTCGGTGCTGGAAATTCTGGAAAGTCTTGATTATTTTTCCCCTTATTTTGTCCAGGTCATTCCTTATAAGGTTGCACTCTTCGACAAGGTGTTCAATGTGTGCCAGCAGAGAGGTTCTGCTCTGTTCAATCGCGGCAAGGATTATGTTGGTGCTATCCTGTGGCAGAGGGGCTGGCACGTCCGCCACCCGGGCCTCCGCAAGCCCCACCTCCATTTCAGCCAGCAAGGCCTGCAGCCTCCCGATCAGGTCAGCGTCCAGCTGCGGTGAAGGAAGTGGCGACAGCTTATGCTGATTAAGTGTCCTAGTGGCCTTGGAGGACTTTTTCTTGGGGGACATCTGCCCCGGATACACTACAGGGTGGGGTCTCTCAAAAGGGGGGGAGTAGTCTGGGTCTGCAGCTGTACTGAAGAGAGAGCCAGGGGTACCAAGATGGCTGCCGTCGCTAGGCCAGGATAGATCTTGACTGTGGTAGACACTGAGCGGTGGCCCTGCAACCCCCCACCTCACTGCAGGGGGATGGGCAGATGGATGAGGCAGTGCAGTTGGCCTTTCAGGGACCCAGAGTGAGTGTAACTCGGCAGGTTGATGGAACTTCACTGAGGAGAGATCAGGGAGTACCAAGATGTCTGCCGTCACCAGGCCCTAATAGATCTTGGCTGTTGTAGACACTGGGCGATGGCACTACAACTCCCTACTTCACTGCAGGGAGATGGGAAGGCAGATGAGGCAGTGTATTTGGCATTACAGGGGCCCAGGGTGAGTGTGGCTCAGCAGATTGGTGGGGTCGGGGTGGCAAGATGGCGGCGGTCGGTAGGCCGCGGCCGGATCAACAGTCTGGCGTGGCCGATAGGCTTCTATTTCTGGCTCAGGGCAAAGCAGATAGTTCTGAGGAACGCTCTGGGGAGCTTACAATGCTCATCGAACCACTGGATGCACAGATGGTTAAGGATTGTAATCAGGATTCCTGGAGCTCCTCTCTCTTGGTGCAGTGGTTTCGGTACAGACATGTAAGTTCTCCTAACAGGTGTGTTGTCTATGAGGCGAAGTTGCAATTGTCGGGAAGGAATACATCCTACATCAGAGCAGTGGCGGCTGGTGCTCAAAATTTTTCGGGGTGGCGCAAACAAACTGAAAAATTTTGAAAAAAAAAACATCAATTGCAGCCTCACTGTGCCCATCAAATGCTGCCACTGTGCCCATCAAACGCTGCCACTGTGCCATCAAATGCTCCCACTGTGCCCCCCCGCCAGCCGCGTGCCCGACACTTACCCTGTCCTATCTCGGTGGGGCAGTGGGTGACGGTGGCGAGCGGTGTCCTTAATGTCCTCGATGTCTTCTCCCTTCCTCTCCTCCCGTCCTCTCTTATGATTGGACGCCTGATTGGCTGAAGGAACAGGCGCTGTGATTGGACGCCTATCAGGTGACGGATAACAGTCCAGAGCACCTGAATGGTGGAGAGGCGGTTTAGTGTTAGGAAAGCAACATTCATTCGCTTTTCTAACACAGCTGGGTGAACTGCGAGCGCCAAGCATGGCACTCGCTATTTACCTTGTTTGATGCCTATTAAAGCCTATGGCTCTAATCATGTACTTCAAAAACACCCCCTGCCGCTGTAATTTAGGGGCCCAGCGCCTGAAAAGGGACCGGTCGCCTGAATAGGGGGTGGCAGCGGCGGCCATGGATAGATTCATGTGATGCATGAATCTATCTATTGGTGATAGTGGGGGTGTTTGGAGATAGGGCCGGCACCCGTGCACCCTTATGGATGCACCGCCACTGCATCAGAGTCATATTTGGCGAAAGCATTGCATTCCTCCCTTAACATCGTCTTGACTACCTGTTGATCCTCCTCTGGAAGGTGTTCGATATGCACTGGTGGATCCCAGTGTTCCAAATTAGCATCACCTACCGGTGACTGACTCGTGTTTAGGTTATCCACTCGACCTTCCGGTCCTGGTCTGGATGTCTGTGGCCGATGAGTTAGTGATTGAGTGGCCACACTCACTGATTGTTTCAGTTTCACATGAGCTGGGTATGTTGCCTTTATGGGCTTGAGGCAACCCATCCTAGTCTGACCTGGTAAAATAATGTCCCGCTTAGTTTTGTTCCAAGCCGAGATGGATAGTTTGGAAAATTGTCCGTTTTGGAGTGATACTAATGTCTCGCTGATATGCAGTCCGTCAGGCAAATGCTGGGCCTCATCAAGTGTAAACAAAACTATCTGATCTTGCAATGCTGGTTTGGCATGAGCCCTACACCTGAGATACGTCACAGTATTTTCCAGAATTCTTTGACTCTTAGTACCAGTCTTTAGTGTAGTACCACCGGTTTCCCTGTGATTGGCATGTAGTAGATTTACAAGGATCTCTGTTTTGGTGGTCGACAGTTCCAATGCTGTCCCTAGTATGTCCCCAAAACCTGGAATGGCTTCCTTTCCCTTGGCAGCTGTCTCTTTGAAGAGTTCGTCAATGACATTATAACCGATGATGGGCTTTTCAGCTACTTTCTCATCCTCCGATACCACAAGGGGCACTATTAGCTGTCGGTGGTGTTACTTCCCGCTGTTAGCTGAAAAACTACCTCAATCCACCCAGAGAAGGGAATCTTAGTCTCATTAGCTGCTTTACCTAGGAGGAATCCTGGCCCAAGCAATTCTTCAAAGGATAGGAGTACCATATGTGGCAGAACCTGCTGTCTCCAGCTCTCATTGATGATGCTAACCCGAGAGCTGGTATTCCATAGGGCCTGGACAGGAGTATCATCTATTTCACAGTTCACAAGGCATCTTTTTCCAATTAGACTCAGTAACTTGCTGTTTTGTCTCATGGTAACCCCGTCCACGTGAGTTGGCACTTCCTCAGCCGCCTGGTAGTATCTTTGGTTATGGCGGTTGGGTATCCTTTGAAAGGGATCTGGGTTCACCCTTCCAGCCGTGGCAGTGATGGTGGTTTGAGAGCTTGTCGATTTGCTACCATCAAGAGTTGCACTTTGGGACACAGGGTTGGTTCTAGCACAGGTTATTGTTAGTCCCTTGACAGCAACCCTCTCCCGTTTAACTGGTTGGGCCTGGTCGTTTTGCAGTATCTCGCTAAATGTCCAGATTGACCACAGTTGAAGCAATGGTTACAGGCAGTTCTCTGACCAGTTCTTTTACAAGATTGACAACATCCATTGCTCATGCCCACTGTTATCTGAGGCCCTCTGAATTCATGATCTCGTTGAGTTCTCGAACCTTGGAGGAGTGTTTTCATCTCTATCATCTCTTTTTGCATCTGGAGCATCAGCTTTTCCCATTCACAGTTGCTCTTTGACAGCTGTTGGATGGTTGGGCTACTTGCTTGTGGTGGGGACCAAGATATTGTGTCGGCAGTCATTGTCAGGACATCTGGTTCCTGAGGACACTAAAACATTGGACTGACACTCTTTCCCTTTCATCAAATTGCTGGGCTGAGCTTTCTTTTGCATCTGTTCCCTTTCCATCTCCATATTAGTGGATTAATTTGTTTTCTCTATGAGCACCTCATCTGGAATGGAAGGATCGTCTAAATACTGCTTTAATTAGAACCTGATGTGGTCACTTTTCAGTCCAGTACCCACTGACCTTAGTAATTTCTTTTGCATCTGCTCAGTCCCTAAGTGTTCATCCGAGCCTTCTCCTTGTGAGACAAACAGGCGGTCCTTCAACTCAATAGCTCTGAACAGGAAATTCTGAGGAGTTTCCTTACTATTCTGTGAGATGTTTATCAGTTGTTGGTACAGTTGGGAAGCATTTTCCTCCTTGTAATGGCTTTTTAGGATTCGTCTAAGTTGCACTAGGGTCAGTCCATTCTTCATTTCCAGCATACCTCTAAGACTTAGGCCGGGACTAATGGCTTTTACCACAGCTTCCACAATCTCGGACTCAGGATACTCTTTTTGTAGTCCCATGTCGATCTGGTGCATAAGGTTTTTATAGGATAGCTTGTCTTTCTGTTCCTTTTCACCTATCTGACCAGCAATCTTAAAGTCCTTCCTGATTGTCACTTCTGGCAAGTTACCATGGTGAAGTCTCTGAGTAACTGGAATAGGTTCCTGTTTTGGATGACTGTCACTCAAGTCCTTACTTTTAGTACTCAGCTGTTTTATCCAATCCTCGATCATTCTGGACGTTTCCTGGAACTTCTCCTGCATAGTGTGGTATTGTCGTTTCAAATCGGCTAATTGCTGTTCCGGTTGGGGGTCTTTCTCACTGATGTTTGGTGCTTCAGCATTGTCCTCTCTTCTCTAGCTCACCAATGAATCTCTTAGTTGCTTTGAGAAATTGTGTCACCGCCTCTTCACTTTCAGTCTCGACCAGTTCATCTATCACCTCATTGACTATCTGCATGTAGTGGCGCCGGGTTTTTCCTTTTGCGATACTTGCTTCGAAGGCCTTAATAAACTGGCAAGTCTCAATGAGATCACCGACTGTCATGTGAATCAGATGCCCACTGATTTTGTCTTACAACTTTTCTATATCCATCTGTGTAGAATTCCTATGCAGCAACGGTTAATACCTTAATCTTCTCTCAGCTTCGCCATGGACAGCGTAAGCACTCTTTTCCACTTCTGTGACCTTTTTGCGTTTTCTTCACCCGGCCCCACGTTGGGCGACAATTTTGTTGCACAAAAAAATTGAAAGTATTAAAGTATGGTCAACAATTCCAATGTGCGAGGGGAGTGGGCCGGGTGAAACCAGAAGTGTTTTTATTGAAAAGTTTCTGCAATGACACAAACACATGACCCTCACTCTGATAGAAAAAGTAGTAACTGCTTTTCTATTCATACATAATAAAACACATCTATATCTATAATAATAACATTCTCATATGCAGAAATAACTTCCTCATAGAAGATAATAAATAATTGCGCATATGCTGATATGTTATTTAATCACACACAGTGACAGCAGCCTTTATTGATCACAGGGATGCAAGTTAAATCAGTTTCATCCTGTTTATAGCCCTAAATATGCTCCCTCTTACCTGCAATGACACAAACACATGACCTTCAGTCTGATAGACCAAATGGCTAATTCCGTTCCCACTAGAAACAAAGGTGTGTCTTGTTGGTTGCCCCTACTAATTTTAGTAGTGGTTCCATTAGAATGTGATCTCTGTCATTCAGACTTTTATCTCTATGCTGCCATCTACTGGTGATTTAATAGAAATGCAATGAGTTTTACTTTCTCTATTAGCAGAATTATAATCCTTTTGTATGGGGTACCTGATTTTGACATCCCTTACACATGGATCACCCAGAAGTGTTGAATGTCAAAGACACTGGCAGGCTGCAGTTCTGTAATGGAATGAAGGTAGGAGTCACTGGCCAACAATAATACAATGTATTTATTTTGTAATGGTTAAATAGTCAAGATCAGTTTTTTTCATAGAATAGGGCACACAGGTAAATTGCATATGTGTTCAGCAAATTAAAGCAAATTCATTTAAATGCTTCCTAGAATTCAGTAATACGATCTTCAGCTTTCCATATGTAGGTATACAGTATGATAAATGAATACAACTTGGCCCAGATATCTGGAATGTCCATAAATGCATATTTATGTGGTTTTAATAAATGGATTAGGACCTGTAAAGCTAGATGCCTCAGGAGACTGGAAGCACAGTACATCCAGATCTTTCTCCCAGTACAGGTTTGATCATGGCACTGCTAAGGAATAAATTCTTCAGGGGATTGAACAGACTGGTCTCAATTCCTTGGCGAATAGAATGCATAGTTATGCCTATTTTTCAGTTTTATGAGAATATATGGAACAATTGTTTAATTATTTAAAAGTCCATCTTTTACAGAAAAAAATATAAATGCACATATATTTGCAGTGTATTTGCAGGGGAAAAAAATGTGCATTATAATTTTTTGCATAGCGGCCTGCAAAGCATTGCAACCGCAATCAGTGATTCGCTGGTGCAGTGTCAGGCTCCTGCAGACTCTTTCTCTACCTCAATGAGGGGGATTTATCAAAACTGGAGCAGCTGTGCATAATCATCAATTGGGTCTCATCTTTTGTTTTCAAAGCTTAAAGTAATTGTAAAGTCTCGATTTTTTTCCTATAAAAATAACAAACATATTATTCTGTCCTGTTCTGTCGCAGTGGATTTGCACAGAGCAGCCCAGATCCTCCTCTTCTCGGGTCTCTCTTCTGTGATCCTGGTCCCTCCCTCCTGTTAAGTGCCCCCACAGCAAGCAGCTTGCTATGGGGGCACCCAAGCCAAGTCACAGCTCCCTGTGTCCATTCAGACACAGAGCCCAGACCCAGCCCCACCCCCTCTCTCTCCTGATTGGCTATCTGACTTTAATTGACAGCAGCGGCAGCCAATGGCGCTGCTGCTGTGTCTCTGCTAATCAGAAGGGAGAATCTCAGATGGCTGAGACACTCGTGGATATCGCTGGACAGAGAGGGACCTCAGGTAAGTATTAGGGGGTCAAGGGGGGCTGCTGCACACAGAAAGCTTTTTATCTTAATGCATTAAGATAAAAAACCTTCTGCTTTTACAACCCTTTTAACCACTTCAGCCCCAGAAGGTTTTATCCACTTCCTGACCAGGCCATTTTGTGCAATACAGCGCTGCATTGCTTTAACTAACAATTGCGCGGTCGTGCGACGCTGTACCAAAATAAAATTGATATCCTTTTTTCCCCACAAATAGAGCTCTCTCTTGTTGGTATTTGATCACCTCTGAAGTTTTTATTTTTTCGCTATAAACTAAAAAAGAGCAGTAATTTTGAATAAAAAAAACAATATTCCTTACTTTCTGCTATAAAACATTCCCAATAAAAACATTTAAAAAATCAAATTTCTGCATTAGTTTAGGTCAATATGTATTCTTTTGGTAAAAAAAAATCCCAATAAGCGTTTATTGTTTGGTTTGTGCAAAAGTTATGGTGTCTACAAACTATGGGTTAGATTTATGGCATTTTTTTTTTTTTACTAGTAATTGCGGCGATCGGCAATTTTTAGCAGAACTGTGACATTGTAGCGGACAAATCTGACCCTAAATGACACTTTTTTGAGACATTCAGTGACACCAATACAGTGACCAGTGCTAAAAAATAAATGCACCGATCCCTGTATAAATTACACTGCCAGGGAAGGGGTTAACACTAGGGGGCACTCAAAGGGTTAGGGAATGCTTTCTAACTGTGGGTGGGGGAGAGAGTTACACTGGAGGAAAACAGAGATTGTGTTTCAGCTGACACAGAAGATGTCTCTTTTCCTCACTGACAGATCAGCGGTGTACCTTGTTCACACTGGTGCTCCATGTCTCCTGTGAATGATCAGCGGGTCGCGGTGGCCATTGCAGCCACTGGACCCGTTGTTGGCTCCCGCTGTGTCCAATCACAGCGGGAGGGGTGCTCCGGCCCCCTACACCGTGTGCACAAAATAACATACAGGTACATGATTTTGCAGAGCCGGGCCGTCCTGCTGCATTATATGTACAGTGGGCGGTCAGGAAGCGGTTAACCACTTCAGCCCCAGAAGATTTGACTACTCATTGACCAGGCCATTTTCTGCAATTCGCCACGGCATTGCTTTAACTGACAATTGCGCAGTTGTGCCACGCTGTACCCAAACAAAATTGACGTCCTCTTTTTCCCACAAATAGAGCTTTCTTTTGGTGCTTTTTTTGATCATCTCTGCGGTTTTTATTTTTTGCGATATAAACAAAATAGAGCGACAATTTTGAAAAAAAAAACACAATATTTTGTAATTTTTGTTATAATAAATATCCCCTTTTTTTTTTTTCTTAAAAAAAGCAAATTTTTATTTTTTCCTCAGTTTAGGCCAATATGTATTCTTCTACATATTTTTGGTAATAAAAATCACAATAAGCATATATTGATTGGTTTGCACAAAAGTTAAGCGCCTACAAAATAAGGGATAGATTTATGGCATTTTTTTTACTAGTAATGGCAGCGATCTGCATCCATTTCGGGTAAGGCCGTTTTTTTGGGGGGGGGAGGGTGATTTGAGGTTGAAGGTCCATTTTCATGTTTCACGCTAAATACAGATGTAGCATGAAACATGATGCAAATGATGGAATTAACCTTCAGGCTTGGTTCACACCTAATGCCGATGCGGCTCACAGCAGGAGCCCTGTTTGTCCTCGTTGAACGTTTCAGGTCCGATTTCAGCCCAAATTCGCACTGGAGCCACATGGGAGATATATGAACTTGCTCCATAGAGAGACGGTCACAATCTCCTGCTATTGTGAATCGGATTCTTCGCAATAGTGTGAACACAGCCTTAAAGCTAGTTAACAAAGGCCAGAGGCAGTATAAATTCTAATATTTCTGATAATGTTAGCATTAAAGTGTTCTTTTTATGATTATGCTACAGTTTAAAAAGTCTCATTTAAACTTTGAATTTTCTCCAGGATTATAGTTGCAAGTCTTACTGTTGAAGTGAACAGTAAGACCTGCTTCACATTAGTGCACAAATCTGATCTATAACTGTATTTGTTTTACAGTACTGATATTGATTAAAATTCGCAATCCAATACATTTGTTATGTATTGAGCAAAGAGCTACCCTTGCATGGGGGTCATACCAATCTACTTAATCTAACAAAACAACTCAGCCCTCTGATATTTGACCCACTTTCTCACATTGCAAGCAGTTATATTATGCACAGTGAAACTAAATATGTTACGCTGTACTGCCTCAAAACTAGTTTTTAGACCAGTCTGTTTACCTTTGGTTTTTTATGGAACACGTTCTGTAGTATAAATCTGCAAAATGCAAAAAGCACTAAAATTGCATAGGTGTGAATCAGGCCTAAAGGATAGGAATACCAATTAAAAGATTTAGGGCAGAGGCTGTAAAGAGGGAAGGGCTGGTTTGACAGACTACATAAGGCACTGCATATTATTATAAGTATTTATAAAGCACCTATAATTTATGCATCCTTTACATATTGTATAATCTAATCACAGGGCCATCTTAAGAGCATTATAGGCCCCCGGGCAATACAGTGCACAGGGGCCCTGTCTACACAATCACGCACGAGAATAAAAATGCAAATTATCAATAAGGCTATATTTATTGGTACTTCCAACAAAATCAGTGTTTAAACATTAACACAACGTTTGGACAATATAACGTTTGATGGGCACAGTGGCAGCGTTTGATGGGCACAGTGGCAGGGTTTGAGGGGCAATGTGGCAGCTTTTGAGGGGCACAGACAGTGGCTGTGTTTGATGCACAATCTGAACTTACTTAAGTAGACAGTGTTAGACTTACTTGAGGCCGCCGGCCTGGTGCAGTACAGTGTGTCACTCACAGCAGCAAGGCAGCACCAGCTATCAATCAGGGCCGTATTTCCACTCTGCTCCCTCTCCACGCTGTCTGAAGAACATGGCAGAGGTGGGTGGAGCTTGTTGACAAGCCGCTAGGGGGCGGCCGCGGCGCACTATGAATGCTGCAGTGGCCTCTGACTGATGTCACTGGTTGCTAGCTAGACGCCGGGCGGCCGGCAATTCTAGCAAGTGAGCAACCAGTGCAGTCAGTCAACTTAAGCAGCAGATTGCAGCGCTGAGGATCGGCCCTGGATGGGGCCCTCCAGGCAAGTGGGGCCCCCGGGCAACTGCCCAGCATGCCCAGTGGAAAAAACTGCCCTGTCTCATCAGTCCCTGACATGAAGGAGCTTACAGTATAAAGTCCCTACCTCACATGCATACATACACATACTAAGGCCAATTTATCTACCTGCATGTCTTTGCAGTGTGGCAGGAAACCAGAGTACCTAGAGGAAAGCCCACAGGGAGCAACATACAAACTTCATGCGGGTAGTATCCTGGTTGGGATTAATTTTACATACATTACAGTACATACATGCAGTACACTGACATCCCAAATCTCCCGCGAGTCACGGGAGTCTCCCGCATTTGCCTGTGGGCTCTTGGACACCCGCGAGTGCCGGGTGATCTCCCAACTGGGCCTCTATTTCCACCACTGACAGAGCAGCCAGAGCGGCCGAATGGAGTACAGCCGCGGCTGCTCGGGCTGGTCTGTCTTCTATCTGTGGCCGGGGGGGGCGGGACAGAGCCGGGAGCGCTCCGCTGGTGGACACTGAGGCTGCACTGGTAGGCACTGATGAGGTGGCACATTGCCAATAGGGGTCCCCATGACTGCGATCCACCTGTTAAGTAGCTGTGATTGATCTGGTCCCTGCAAAGCAGCTGTCATTAGACCTCCGGTGCCACACTCCTCCCCGCCGGCCCCTCCTTCCCTCCTATCCAACCCAGGTGCTTCTGGGGTGGACGGGAGGGAAGGAGTGGCCGGCAGGGAGGAGCATGCTACAAGAGGTCTAATGGCAGCCGCTTCCCACGCTACTCTGCAAGTAATGTAAACAACAGCTTCTTGGATCTTGCTGATGTGTTTACCCCATTGTGTGTCCCATGGTGTGCCCAGTGCCTTGCTGTGTGTCCCATGAAGCACCCAGTGCAGTGATGTGTGCCCTACTGTGTGTCCCATTATGTGCCCCATGCCCTGCTGTGTGCATAGTGCCCTGCTGTGCACCCTATGCCCCCCGCTGTGTGTCCTGCTGTGTGCCCCAGGCCCGCTGTGTGCCCCATACCCCACTGTATGCCCTGCTGTGTGTCCCATTCCTGTTGTGTGCCCCATTATGTGCCCCATGCCCTGCTGTGTGCCCTGTGTCCTGATGTATGCCCCATGATGTGCCCTGCTGTGTGCCCCATTATGTGCCCCATGCACTGCTGTGTGCCCCATGCTCCGCTGTGTGCCCTGCTGTGTGCCCCATGCCCTGATCTGTGCCCTGTGCTCTGCTGTGTGCCCCATGATGTGCCCTGATGTGTGCCCTACTGTGTGCTCCATACCCTGCTGTGTGTCCCATGTCCATATGTGTGCCCAGTGTCCTGCTGTGTGCCCCATGATGTGCCCTGCTGTGTGCCCTGGTGTGTGCCCCATGCCCTGCTGTGTGCACTATTATGTGCCCCATGCCCTGATATGTGCCCCATGATGTGCCCTACTGTATGCCTCATGCCCTGCTGTGTGCCCCATTATGTGCCCCATGCCCTGCTGTGTGCCCCATGTCCTGTGTGCCCAGTGCCCTGTTGTGTGGCCCATGCCTCTCTGTGTGCCCTGTGCCCTGCTGTGTGCCCCATGTCCAGATGTGTGCCCTGTGCCCTGCTGTGTGCCCCATGATGTGCCCTGCTCTGTGCCCTTTGCCCTGCTGTGTGCCCATGTCCTGATGTGTGCCCAGTACCCCGCTGTGTGCCCCATGTCCTGCTGTGTGCCTCATGTCCTGATGTGTGTCCAGTCAATGGAGTGGGCGCCGGAGTCAAGCGTCACCTCCCTGAAATGAGTTTGCCACATCCCTGAAATGAGTTTTTGCAGGTTGGGATGTCTGAGTACAGATCAACAAAGAACACAAGCAAATTAAACAAAGTATTGAATATTGATAGAAATTTTTTTAGAAACAAACATATTTATTACAGATGACACCCATGACAAACGATTCCCATTTCTGAAGAGAGAGCACAGCAGATGCTGTGTGCCTTTTTTATTTGCAATCAGTGTTGTCAACCGTCATTATTTTTACTGGTAGCCAGTAAAAACTGGCACTTTTCTCCTGCCAGTAAATGGCAGTGACAGGAAAAGGTTGCAGTTAAAAATATGGCTGTGACGCTTGGCTTGGCATGCGCAGTTCCAGTGCAGGTCTGGCTGAGACCATCCAAGGGCCTGCTACAGTGTGTTCGGGCGGCGCCGGCAGAAGGGGGGAGGGTCAGTGCCTGAACGCGTGATGTCATTGTGCAAGGGAGCCGAGCAGAGCAGCCAGAGCCTCGTGTGCGGGTCTGCGGGAGAGTAGCAAGGCAGGCCTGGAGCGGGACTGTCTGTGCTGTTTGGACTGGAGAGAGACTGTCACTGTGACTCAGAAGGGAACGTGTTGGTGAGGTGTCATCATCATCTGTGCTGCTGCACACTGCTGTCAGTCGCTGTAATGCCCTGTACACACAGTCGGACATTGATCGGACATTCCGACAACAAAATCCATGGATTTTTTCCGACGGATGTTGGCTCAAACTTGTCTTGCATGCACACGGTCGCACAAAGTTGACAGAAAATCCGATCGTTCTGAACGCGGTGACGTAAAACACGTACATCGGGACTATAAACAGTGCAGTAGCCAATAGCTTTCGTCTTTTAATTTATTCTGAGCATGCATGGCACTTTGTGCGTCGGATTTGTGTACACACGATCGGAATTTAACCGATCGGATTTTGTTGTCGGAAAATTTTATAGCCTACTCTCAAACTTTGTGTGTCGGAAATTCCGACGGAAAAAGTCCGATGGAACCCACACACGATCAGAATTTCTGATAACACAATCCGATCGCACTTTTTCTGTCGGAAAATCCGTCTGTGTGTACAGGGCATAAGAGTCAATTTCCTATGTGTGTGCCTGCCCATTTTAATTTCTTGCACTCCTGAGACCTGTCCCTGAGCTACTTACTTACTTACTATTTTAAAAATAAAATAAGAAATATGTTTTTTGCCCTAAAGTGGTTCTAAAGCTTTTTTTTTATTAAATGAACAAACATGTTATACTTACCTGCTATGTACAATGCTTTCCACAGTGCAACCACAATCCTCTTCTTCTGGGGTCCCCCATCGGTGCTCCAGGCCCCTCCTTTTCGTTGGGTGCCTCCACGGAAAGCCGCTTTCCATGTGGGTACCCATGCATGCTCACTCCGGAGTCCCACTGCTGCATCCATTGACACAGACATCAGGACTCTGCCCCGCCCCCGCTCCAGGATTTGCCTGACAGCAGTGGAAGCCAATGGCGCACATCGCTGGATTGGATCGGGCTCAAGTAAGACAAAAATAGGTGGTCTAGGGAGGAGCTGCAGCACAGAAAGTTTTTCACCTGAATGCATAAAATGTAATAATTTACAAATAATGTAAAATGGCTCGCTAACAGTTCCGCTTCAGGGTCCTGTCAAGGGGTGACTCTATCCCAATACAAAAAATAAAACAGAGCTCTAGAGCAACTCTAGAAAATTTATTATTAGAATTAAATATAAAAAAATAGTAACTGATAATACCAATTAATCCCAAACATGTGGCAAAATCCAGCCTGTTAAAATAAATAGGTACCTCCTAAGCGGAGGATCCTGTTCCCTGTCCTGCCATCTAAAAAAAAAATATGTTAACCAGAAAAGGTCCTCATTGCAACAGAGACAATGGGACAGCTTACCACTGCACTATTGCTGCAGGGAACATTTGAAAATACCCTTTTGTATTTATATTTTCAGTTTTAGGAGTTGTGCACCTAAAGTCTCCTATGCAGGTTTGCCCAAACAAAATAGAGAATATGGGGTTTGCCAAAGAGACCACTACATTTCAAACCATTGGTGAATTTGTTTGCCTTTTCTTTTTCCTCTCAATAGTAGAGGGAAGCTGTCCATGGTTTTGTTTATTTGTGAGAACCAGTGATCTTATATGTTAAAGGTTACTTCCACAAAACAGGATTGCATACCCTTGTGGCATTCAGAAGCAGTGTTGCCAACTGTCTGCTACAGCCAGCCACTATAAAAACCAAGGAGCAGAGCGGCGCCTTGTGTGCAGGACAAATGGGAGCAAGCAGGCAAGCCAGGACTCCAGGAGCTGGACTTTTAGTGCTGTTCTGGACTCTAGAGGGAGCACCTGGCATGGAGATTGGAGGAGAGAGACTGTCACTGGAGGAGGGGATGTGTGTGTGTCATGTTGGTGAAGTCAGGTGTCATCATCTGTGCTGCTGCACAAGTCAGTGTCACTCAGTGTCACTGTGAGAGTCAATTGCATGTGTACCTGCCTTCTCCCTCTCTCTCTCTCTCTTTCTTTCTTTCTCTTATATATTTTTATGCGACAACACTGAAGAAATTATACTTTGCTACCATGTAAAGTAGTGAGTGCACAGCTTGTAGAAGTGTACATTTGCTGTCCCCTCAAAATAACTCAACACACAGCCATTAATGTCTAAACCGCTGGCATCAAAAGTGAGTGCACCCCTAAGTGAGAATGTCCAAATTGGGCCCAATTAGCCATTTTTCCTCGCCAGTGTCATGTGGCTCGTTAGTGTTACAAGGTCTCAGGTTTGAATTGGGAGCAGGTGTGTTAAATTTGGTGTTATCGCTCTCACTCTCTCATACTGGTCACTGGAAGTTCAACATGGCACCTCATGGCAAAGAACTTTCTGAGGATCTGAAAAAAAGAATTGTTGCTCTACATAAAGATGGCCTAAGCTATAAGAAGATTGCCAAGACCCTGAAACTGAGCTGCAGCACGGTGGCCAAGACCATACAGCGGTTTAACGGGACAGGTTCCACTCAGAACAGGCCTCGCCATGGTCGACCAAAGAAGTTGAGTGCACGTGCTCAGCATCATCTCCAGAGGTTGTCTTTTGGAAATAGACGTATGAGTGCTGCCAGCATTGCTGCAGAGATTGAATGGGGTGGGGGTCAGCCTGTCAGTGCTCAGACCATATGCCGCACACTACATCAATTTGGTCTGCATGGCTGTCGTCCCAGAAGATGATGCACAAGACGCCTGCAAACAGTTTGCTGAAGACAAGCAGACTAAGGACATGGATTACTGGAACCATGCACTGTGGTCCTATGAGACCAAGATAAACTTAGCGTCAGCAACCAGGTGAGGAGTACAAAAGACAAGTGTGTCTTGCCTACAGTCAAGCATGGTGGTGGGAGTGTCAAAGTCTGGGGCTGCATGAGTGCTGCCGGCACTGGGGAGCTACAGTTCATTGAGTGAATCATGAATGTCAACATGTATTGTGACATACTGAAGCAGAGCATGATCCCCTCCCTTCAGACTGGGTCGCAGGGCAGTATTCCAACATGATAACGACCCCAAACACACCTCCTAGATGACCACTGCCTTGCTAAAGAAGCTGAGGGTAAAGGTGATGGACTGGCCAAGCATGTCTCCAGATCTAAACCCTATTGAGCCTCTGTGGGGCATCCTTAAATGGAAGATGGAGCAGCGCAAGGTCTCTAAAATCCACCAGCTCCATAATGTCATGGAGGAGTGGAAGAGGACTACAGTGGCAACCTGTGAAGCTCTGGTGAACTCCATGCCCAAGAGGGTTAAGGCAGTGATGGAAAATAATGGTGGCCACACAAAATATTTACGCTTTGGGCCCAATTTGGACATTTTCACTTAGGGGTGTACTCACTTTTGTTGCCAGCGGTTTAGACATTAATGGCTGTGTGTTGAGTTATTTTGAGGGGACAGCAAATCGACACTGTTATACAAGCTATACACTAACTACTTTACATTGTAGCAAAGTGTCATTTCTTCAGTGTTGTCACATAAAAAAAAAGATATAATAAAAAATTTACAAAAATGTGAGGGGTGTACTCACTTTTGTGAGATACTGTAGGTGACAAAAACTAATAAGTTATAACCCGCCCTTAAAATATCGAAAATAAGGTAAAAAAATATTTCTTATTTTATTTCTAATTGCATATTGTACTTGTTTGTAGCTTAAATACAGAAATGTGCATTTAGAACTGTAATTTTGTAACTTTTGGAAATACCAGTAAGGCTGTGCCAGTAAGTATTGGGTGTCGTGTCAGTGAATTTCAATCTGGTAGGTTGGCAACACTGTTCAGAAGGTGAATTCACAATTAATATTTGTATTTTTTAACAAGGCGGGAGTTGGCATGGAATAGTAAGGCTATTTAACATTGGTAAGCTCATAGCATATTTGTTTCACTGAAGCCAAAAAATGTTAAGTAGGGGAAAATCCCAAGTTTAATACTTTTTAGATAAAATCCTGGGTCTGACTCTACTTGAAAAGATGAAAAAATGCAAAGGCTGATAAAACTCTTGGCCAAGCATTAGAAGAAACACTTCCTCCTCAAATACTGAAGCTCATGGATTTGTTATAATAAATCTTGTATAACCAATTAAGTGACAATTCACTACATTAAACTCCGGAAGATTTACCCCCTTCATGACAGGCCATTTTTTTGCTATTCGGTACTGTACTAATATAACTGGCAATTGCTTAGTAATGCAATACTGTACCCAAATTAGATTTATATAATTTCTTTCACACAAATAGAGCTTTCCTTTGGTGCTATTTGATCACCGCTGGGATTTTTATTTTTTATTATATAAACAAAAAAAGACTGAACATTTTGAAAAAATAATATATTTTTTAGTTTCTGCTTCACAACATATTCAATAAAAAATCCAATTTCTTCTGAAATTTAGGTCAAAATGTATTCTGCTACATGTATGGTAAAAAAAAAAAAAAAAAATCCAGATAAATGTATATTAATTGGTTTGTGTGAAAGTTGTAGTGTCTACCACTGATGGTGTATATAATGAATTTTTTTTATTTTTTTTATATACTAATAATTGTAAAGGCGGGGACCAGCGACTTATAGTGGGACTGTACAGTGGGCAAACTGACACTAGCGGACACTTTGTGGGAACTTTGTAACTGCCGCTGACATCTCTAGTGACACTAATACAGTGATCAGTGCTAATAATTAGAGTTGGGCGAACAGTTCGAGCCCAGCAAAAGTTCAGCCCGAACATTGCCTGTTTCACGGTTTGGTGAATACCTGAATTTGTGGGGCGCTCGGCGGTATGTTCGCCCGGCAAGCACCCCACAATGCACTGCGCGCTGCACGGTGCATTCTAGGGCCCTAATTGGATGAAGCAATGCACCTGACCAATGGTCAGGTGCAAGGCATTGTCCGATCAGGGCACAGAGTACAGTTAGAGCCATGATTGGAAACATTCATGATGACTTAATGCTCAATCATGGCTCAGTGGTCATAGTGCCACCATACACTATGAAAGGTTCCTTCCCACAGGAACCTTTTGCAGTGTGTTGTTGGAGTGGAGATAGAGCAGGGCTCTGTTTGCTACTAGTGAGTTAGTGTGTTAGTGTAGAGTGTGAGTATAGTGTGTCAGTATAGTGTTAATGTAGTGCAGCGTTTAACACAGCTTTACATAAAATTTAATGCTGTATACAGTGCTGTAGACCCCCTTTTTTTTTGCTTGCTGCCTTTTTTTTGTTTTATTTTCATTCCGTGCCTGCCCCCCTTTTTTAAATTGTCAGCCACATTCTTTCTGAATGAGACGCTGTTGTTCCCCCTTTTTCATTTTTTATTTTCTTTTTATAGTTTTTACATTTCTGTCAACAGCAGTCCTCAATTTAAAGTGCACCAAACACCACTTTTCATTGAATAAAGTGCATTCAAGTATACATTTCCCAGTATCTATTAAATTTGGATAATAAGCCCCCTCCAACATGTGTGGTAGGCCAACAAGGAGAGGCAGACATTCCCATGCCACTATGAGGGGGCCAGCACCGTCTGTGTCCACACGCAAAGGTGCATGTGGGCCGTCCTCAGGCAGGTTTTTTCTTTGTTAAAAAGAAAGATGGGGTCTTCGACAATGCATAGACTATCAAGGGTTAAATCAGATCACGTAAAATACTCCTATCCTTTGCCTCTTATTCTAGAATTGTTTGATGTGCTTAAGGCAGCCGTTATCTTCACTAAGCTGGACCTCCGAGGGGCTTATCATCTAAATCAAATTAGAGAGGGAGATGAGTGGAAGACCGCATTTAACACCCACAATGGACATTTTGAGTATCTGGTTATGCCATTTGGACTCGGTAACACCCCTGCTGTCTTCCAACGTTTCATGAATGACATTTTTCATGATTTTAGCAACAGTTTTGTGATTATCACTAAGACTCACCTAGAGCACATCTCACATGTAAAACAAGTATTACAGCGACTGAGAGAAAACCACCTTTACACAAAAATTGAGAAATGCAGTTTTCATCAAAACCACATACCTTTCCTTGGATACATCATAAGTGCTGTCGGTTTCCAAATGGACCCACAAACACTTTCTGCTGTCTTGCTATGGCCCCAACTGACCACTTTGAGGGGGCTCCAAAGCTTTCTAGGGTTCACAAATTACTACAGGCGCTTCATCCATTGCTGCCCCCCTTACTGCTATGACTAGGAAAGGTACAAATTGCAAAGTGTGGCCCTCAGAAGCAGAATCAGCTTTCCAGCAATCAAAAGGCATGTTCAGCAAGGCTCTAGTACTTTAGCATCCAAACCCCGATCTCCAGTACATAGTTGAGGTTGAGGTTGATGGCTCTGAAGAAGGAGCAGGTGCCGTGCTGTCCCAGAGACAACCTAAGTCTGGTAAAATCCATCCAGTGGCATTTTTCTCTAGAAAGTTTTCTTCAGCGGAGATGAAATACGATGTTGGGAATCAGGAACTACTGGCTATCAAATTAGCATTGCCTGAATGGTGACATCTTCTGGTAGGGGATTCCAAGCCTTTTTTTATCCTGACTGACCATAAAAACCTGCTGTATCTTCAGACTACTAAACATTTGAATTCACGTCAAACGCGATGGGCACTGTTCTTCTCCCGTTTTTTAATTTTGTTCTTTCTTATGTCCCTGGGCATAAGAACAAGAAAGCTGATGCTCTTTCCAGACAGTTCGCTACTTCTGAAGAAGATCGACCTACTGAGCAGTATATAGTCCCACCTCACACAGATCTCTACAGTTTTTTCCTATTAGTTTCAAGAAACCCAGAATCGTGCTCCACAAGGCTTGAAGATACCACCAGGTCACCTGTTCATAGCCCCCAGCCTCAGAAAACCTGTACTCCTCTGCGCACATAATGGAGTGTTATCCGATCATCCTGGTGTTTGCCTGTCCAACTTGTGCTGCTAATAAAGTACCTCGCACATTGCCTACTCGGCTGTTACAACCACTTCCTGCACCTTGTCAGCCTTGGACCCATTTGACTATGGACTTCATTACAGCGTTACCCAAATCCAATGGCATGACTGCTATATGGGTCAGAGTAGATCGCTTTTCCAAATTGTCTAATTTTGTATAGCTCCCTGGATTACCTACAGCGGAAGCACTGTCTACCCCCTTCTTTCCCATTTCCCTTCTTTCCCATATTCGGAAACATCATGGCATACCTACCAATATCGTCTCAGACAGCGGATCCCAGTTTGTTTCCCGATTCTGGAGAGCGTTTTGTAAGAAACTGGTTGTAACGCTCTCACTCTCACATCACCCACAAACAGATGGTCAAACCAAAAATTTGTCGCAATGTTCTCCCAGCATGATGCATTGCCTTGGACTTACTAGCCCCACCTACTGCCAGCTGCGGACAATGTACAATCAAGCAGCCCATAAATAGCAGCACTTCCTGCTACTCAGTGCCCGTTTGTGTGGACTAGCTCCCTGGGTGTATTGATTGCTCTGTGATTCTGATTACTGTGTATGGACTTCTGCCTGAATTCTTGACCACTCTCTAGCCTGCTGATTTTGTACTTCTTGTATATGACCTCTGCCTGCCTGAATACACTCTGGATTTCGTTTGTGTACCGCTTTGCCTGATCTGTTACCAACCTGACCTGCCTAATTAAGTTTTCACCAGAATCCTCGCACACAAGCTCCACTTCGGACACTACCTACCACAGGTACCTTACATGAGGTCACTGACACAACTAGGGTGCTAGATAGAGCAGAGGAGGAAAGTGAAGGTGAGGCACAACCCCAATGAGGCAGGATGTCCTCCAGAGGCAGCCCTTTATGAAAGAGTGGAGAGCAGTCACCTATTCTATCAGATTGTAAAGCTGTTATTTCCCGGCCCCCTTCCCACAGCTTAGCTGTGTGGGCCTTCTTTAGCACATGTGCAGTTGATCGCACTGTTACAATATCTGCCGCAAGCAGATCAAGCGTGGCAAAAACACCAGCCATTTGGGTACCAGAATGCTTGCAAAGGCATTTAATCTCCCACTACTGCAAGAGCACCTGAAAGCCACACAAAAGGGACACCATTCTCCTCCTCACTCCTCACCTTTCATGACTACCCCCGCTATATCTCATGACATCTCAGCAGCCTCCACTGGCAGGAATGATAGTATAGCAAAGGGTGTCACAAGTCCATGCAACACATCTGCAAGCAGCACACTACCAACTGTAGAGTATAGCAGGCAAATTTCTCTGTCCCAGCTGCTGCATCAAAAAAAAATAAAAAAAATAAATGCACTCCCTGCAATCCACTAGCCCAGCGTCTAAATTCCAGCTTATCCAAATTGCTGGCTCCTGCCTTTCCATCTGGTGGATTCTGCCCACATGAATTTGCAAAATGTGCTGTACGACATTGGCAGGTTCCCAGTCACTGTTTCTTTGCACGTAAGGCTTACCTATAGGAACTGTAAATAATAAGGCTTACCTATAGGAACTGTAAATATCTCCTAAACATGCACCGTTTAGGAGATATTTACTATATATGCAACCGATGACGTCATCGGCGCATGGACTCTGAAGGAACGGCCACCCGGGTAGTAAACAGTCACACAGCCGGCGTCCACGGACCCAGAAGAAAGACGGGTAAAGATGGAAACGGCCTCCAGCGATGACAAGCTTCATTTTCAGGTAAGTCTCACATGCGATGCATACTAGCACATTATGGCTTTACCTTGCAGGTCTAAAAAAAAAAAGGCACCCAGCGGTTTCCCATCAATCTGGAGTCATGCAATATGGACTTGTTGCATTTGTGAAACAAACTTGTGAAGCCTGGCAAGTTTAACAATAGCTTAGCAAGTCATTTTCAAACTTGCAGCAAAATTGCTTGCTATCTGGGATATCATCTCTGACCATGCTTACTGGACCATGTGTCAGCAGTAAGGTGGACCTTGTTGCTGACTAAGGATGAGCCGAACACCCCACGGTTCGGTTAGCACCAGTACTTGCAAACAGGCAAAAAAATTTGGACAAACACCATTAAAGTCTATGGGACACGAACATGAAAAATCAAAAGTGCTCATTTTAAAGGCTTATATGGAAGTTATAGGTAAGTAAGTTTTTAAAGGCGTATATGCAAGGTCCTGCCCCAGAGGACATGTATCAATGCAAAAAAAAATGTTTAAAACTGCATTTTTTTTGGGAGCAGTGATTTTATTAATGCTTAAAGTGAAACAATAAAAATGAAATATTCCTTTAAATATCGTGCCTGTAAATATAGTATTCCTGTGTGGCGCAGTTTTCCCATGTTTAGAACAGTACCACAGCAAAATTACATTTCTAATGGAAAAAAAGTAATTTAAAACTGATCGCGGCTGTAATGAATTGTCGGGTCTTGGCAATATAGATAAAACTCATTGAAAAAAACAGCATGGGTCCCCCCCAAGTCCATTACTAGGCCCTTTGGGTATGAATATTAAGGGGAACCCCCAACCAAAAATGTAAAAAAAATTGTGTGGGGGTCCCCCCAAAATCCATACCAGACCCTTATCTGAGCACGCAACCTGGCAGGCCGCAGGAAAAGAGGGGGGAAGAGAGAGCGCCCCCCCTCCTGAACCGTACCAGGCCACATGCCCTCAACATGGGGAGGGTGCTTTGGAGTAGCCCCCAAAAACATCTTGTCCCCATGTTGATGGGGACAAGGGCCTCATCCCCACAACCCTGGCCCGGTGGTTGTGGGGGTCTGCAGGCGGGGGCTTATCAGAATCTGGAAGCCCCCTTTAACAAGGGGACCCCAAATTAAAAAAATTAAAATGTCCCATGATGTAGATGCATCTCATGCTGCCCGACTGACCGAAAAAAATAAAATGGGAGGCTCCTGCTGACTGACGCTTCTTCCCGGTGACAGCTGTTATATAGCTGAGGGCGGGGCCACCCGGTGATGTAAATTGGTGATCTCACCCCCTCTGACGCCACGTGACGTCAGAGGAAGGGGGGGTCGCCCGTTTACGTCACCAAGTGGTCCCGCCCTCAGCTATATAACAGCTGTCATCAAGAAGAAGCATTACTCAGTGGGATATAAAAGAAAAAACTGCGCTTGGAAAAAAATTTTGGCAAGCTGCGGTTACAAGTGAGGCACACCGCAATAAATTTATAACAAAGAAACCGCGCTAAAAATAAAATTAAAATTACATAAAAAACAAGGTGAAAATCAGCACTGTGAAGTATAGTCCCATGTGCAAAAAATTGTCTCTTATAAGATAAGAATAGGTCTTATCATAAAAAAGTGAAGTGATAGTCCTCCTAAACAGGGGCGTTGCTAGGGGGTGGCTTTTGGGGCTATAGCCCCGAGTCTGAGGCCAATAGCCCCGAGTCTCTGCAGGGGTCCCCAAGGGGAGGGGAGGCTCTCTGGGGACCCTTATGTAAGTGGGGGGCTCTCTGGGGACCCTGATGTAAGGGAGAGGCTCTCTGGGGACCCTGATTTTAAGGCCTAGGCTCTCTAGGGACCCAGATTTAAGGGGGAGGCTCTGTGGGGATCTTAATGTAAGGGGGCCTCTCTGGGAACCCTGATGTAAGTGGGGGGGCCCTCTGGGTACCCTGATGGAAGGGGGAGGCTCTCTGGGGACCCTGGTGTAAGCGGGGGGCTCTGTGGGGATATATATACACCCACGCGTATATTACTGCATATACATGTAAATGCCCGCCCAAGCGTATGACTTTCTTTACTACGCTGCTATGGGCTCTAGCCCCAGATCTTTTGTAGACCTAGCAACGCCCCTGCTCCTAAATAAATGTGTGATGAACAAAACATATATCTGAAACCCTTAATACGGTAGTGTGCTTACCAGAAGTAAGCCAAATCGGGGCAAGTGGCTTAAACCCAGCCTGGGCCTTGTGATGATCAGTCCAGGGGAGGCAGGATAAACACGCTCGTCCTGTGTATGCAGAGTTTAGCAAAAAATATAAAAAGCAAACATAGTGTAATCCTGATATGTAAAACACCTCAAAAACAAAATAGTGCAACACTCAATCTGAACCCAAAAAAATCATATGTGATCATAAGAATCCAGTGTAAGGGATAACAACTGGGGGTGATTGTATAACTGTCAAACCAACATGCAAAATATAAATGCTGGAATGAAAGGATAAAATAAAACAAAAACAAAAAATAGGAAAACAAAAAATGTGAATGACACCCAGATCTGCTTACCAGAAAAAGGAAGAAAATTGGGCATATAATGATCACCCAGGGAAAGACAAGAATCCTCTAGGTGCAGCAAATCATATGTGCAAACTGCTTACCAGATAGAAAAAACCAAGTGAGCGGGGTAAATCAAGCCAGAGATGAATCACCATGCATGGAAAAAACACCAGGTAGAAAACAGCAGCAAACCTTCAGGAGATCCTGCTTACCGGATCTCTAAATGGGATAAACAGATGTATCGAATCCCAAACGAGCTCCTATGGGAAACGGTAAGGATACGTCCTGCCACAGTAGGATCCAGGCTCAGGCGCACATATGATAGAAAAGGAGCAAATAGCATAATACTGTATAATACTAGATTTATTAAAAGTAAAGTAGCACTTACACGAACTGGAAAAGTTAAAAGCGAAAGTAAAAACGGAGACGGCCGGCAAATCAGACACTCTCCCATCCTCACTATGGCAACGTGGTGACGTCAGCACGTCCCTCCCAGGCGCGTTTCATCATACGTTGACGTTCTCAATGGGGAACGGGCAGCGTGCTGAGCCACCACGTTATATGTGCACACCAAGCCTCGCTCTGAGTCCCACTAAGGGAAAGAGAGCACCATCTTGGATGTGGGCATCCTAACCAAATACTGTGCAACACCATCTTTAATGGGGGCATTTGCATTGAAATTACATAAAATACACACAGCACCATCTAAGATGTGGGCATCATATCTAGATAACATGCATCACTATCTATATTGAGGGCATTACATTAAAGATATATCAGAAGGGACCAGGTAGGTATCCTAAAGTACCATCTAGTATACATCCCTAGATAAACAAAATTGTGTGACATATCTAAACCCTAATATAAAGATCTAAACCTATGAACTGTGCAGAGTAATAATGTCCAAAGCATATTACTACATTAAGACAGTGAGCAAAAATAAAATTAAAAAATACAAATAAAAATAATAATATAATAATATACATAAACCTTAGATTGGAGACATCATAATACCATTGAGCTAGAAAATAAATGGCCTATGAAAAATAAATTGTGTTCCTATAAGGATAATATCCTAAAAAAATTTAGGGTAGAAAAAGAGGGGAAAAAATTGCATTCCGCCTCATATCCTAAGGGTGGAGCAAACTAACAAATGGGACAAACTCCCATGTACCCAAAACAACAAAGTATCTTAAAATATTAAACTATAAATTAGGTACTAGGTAGGACAGAGAAAACTCACAAAGACCACAGAAAATACAAAAATAATACAAAAATAATATGTAGACCTAACATAGCAAGTCATATACATTTACCCAAAAACAAGGTAAGGTGAGATATGAACTCTCTACTCCCAATGGGTAATCTTCGCCTGAGACATATTCAGGAATTGTCAATAAAGGCGTTGACATCCACATCTATATTTAATCCATGGGGCGTATAGCTTTTGATCCTATGGACCCAGGACATCTCCAATCTGGAAATGTCACGCACCATGGAACTACCTCGCCAGTGGGGATTGTAACGATCAATGCCTAAAAATAGGGTATTGGAGGGATCTCTTCCGTGTACCAATCGGTAGTGCTTGGAAACTGAATGGTTCTTAAAGCCTGTCAAAATATTAGTGATGTGTTCGTTGAGCCTCACTTGTAGGGGGCGTTTGGTACGTCCCACATATTGCAAGCCACACGGGCATTGCAACATGTAGACCACCCCAAAGGTGGAACACGTAATGAACGGGGTGATCGGATGAGTTCGACCTGTCACAGTAGACACAAAGGACTGAGTCCTCCTGTTTGGACAGGAGTTGGTAGAACACACCCGACACCTGTTACATTTATAAAAGCCAGTCAGTTGGTCAAAAAAGGTAGTCCTACTGATTGGGGGGTCCAATATACCGGGAGCCAGTTTATTTCTGAAAGAGGGGGCTCCTCTGAAAACAATTTTTGGTTTCAGCGGTAGGGCCTCTTTCAAGACTTTATCATTGGTAATGATATGCCAATGTTTAGACACCAGTTGTTTAACTTCCTTATGTTGCAGGGAAAAAGTTGTGATAAAAGGTACTCCCAAACCCTGGTCTAAATTCCTAGGCCTAGGTTTGTCTCTCAATAAGAGATCCCTGTCTATGTCCTGCACTTCTCTCAAAACCGGTAGTAGGCTATCATTGTTATATCCTTTTTCAAGGAATCTCTCCGTGAGGGTGCTGCTCTGTGCCAAAAATTTATCGGGATCTGAGCAATTCCTACGTACTCTCATATATTGGCTTTTAGGTATTGCATTAAGCCAAGGTCTGTAATGACAGCTCTCTAGAGATATGTAGGAATTGCGGTCACTCTCTTTAAAGAAGGCTGATGTTGATAGACAATTACCCTCTATATTCAGAGTAAGGTCCAGAAAGTGAATCTGAGTTTGACTCAACTCAAAATTGAGATGAATCCCACGGTTATTAACATTAAGGGAGGATAGGAACTGTTGGAGCTCCTGGCCATCACCATCCCATAGGAGGAGGATGTCATCTATACATCTAGCCCACAGGACAAGATGGGGGTTCCGGTGGGCATAGATGACATCCTCCTCCCACTTGGCCATGAAAAGATTTGCCAAGCTAGGGGCGTATTTAGCCCCCCGTTCATTACGTGTTCCACCTTTGGGGTGGTCTACATGTTGCAATGCCCGTGTGGCTTGCAATATGTGGGACGTACCAAACGCCCCCTACAAGTGAGGCTCAACGAGCACATCACTAATATTTTGACAGGCTTTAAGAACCATTCAGTTTCCAAGCACTACCGATTGGTACACGGAAGAGATCCCTCCAATACCCTATTTTTAGGCATTGATCGTTACAATCCCCACTGGCGAGGTAGTTCCTTGGTGCGTGACATTTCCAGATTGGAGATGTCCTGGGTCCATAGGATCAAAAGCTATACGCCCCATGGATTAAATATAGATGTGGATGTCAACGCCTTTATTGACAATTCCTGAATATGTCTCAGGTGAAGATTACCCATTGGGAGTGGAGAGTTCATATCTCACCTTACCTTGTTTTTGGGTAAATGTATATGACTTGCTATGTTAGGTCTACATATTATTTTTGTATTATTTTTGTATTTTCTGTGGTCTTTGTGAGTTTTCTCTGTCCTACCTAGTACCTAATTTATAGTTTAATATTTTAAGATACTTTTTGTTTTGGGTACATGGGAGTTTGTCCCATTTGTTAGTTTGCTCCACCCTTAGGATATGAGGTGGAATGCAATTTTTTCCCCTCTTTTTCTACCCTAAATTTTTTTAGGATATTATCCTTATAGGAACACAATTTATTTTTCATAGGCCATTTATTTTCTAGCTCAATGGTATTATGACGTCTCCAATCTAAGGTTTATGTATATTATTATATTATTATTTTTATTTGTATTTTTTAATTTTATTTTTGCTCACTGTCTTAATGTAGTAATATGCTTTGGACATTATTACTCTGCACAGTTCATAGGTTTAAATCTTTATATTAGGGTTTAGATATGTCACACAATTTTGTTTATCTAGAGATGTATACTAGATGGTACTTTAGGATACCTACCTGGTCCCTTCTGATATATCTTTAATGTAATGCCCTCAATATAGATAGTGATGCATGTTATCTAGATATGATGCCCACATCTTAGATGGTGCTGTGTTTATTTTATGTAATTTCAATGCAAATGCCCCCATTAAAGATGGTGTTGCACAGTATTTGGTTAGGATGCCCACATCCAAGATGGCACTCTCTTTCCCTTAGCGGGACTCAGAGCAAGGCTTGGTGTGCGCATATAACGTGGTGGCTCAGCACGCTGCCCGTTCCCCATTGAGAACGTCAACGTATGACGAAACGCGTCTGGAAGGGACGTGCTGACGTCACCACATTGCCATAGTGAGGACGGGAGAGTGTCTGATTTGCCAGCCGTCTCCGTTTTTACTTTCGCTTTTAACTTTTCCAGTTCGTGTAAGTGCTACTTTACTTTTAATAAATCTAGTATTATACAGTATTATGCTATTGGCTCCTTTTCTATCATATGTGCGCCTGAGCCTGGATCCTACTGTGGCAGGACGTATCCTTACCGTTTCCCATAGGAGCTCGTTTGGGATTCGATACATCTGTTTATCCCATTTAGAGATCCGGTAAGCAGGATCTCCTGAAGGTTTGCTGCTGTTTTCTACCTGGTGTTTTTTCCATGCATGGTGATTCATCTCTGGCTTGATTTACCCCGCTCACTTGGTTTTTTTCTATCTGGTAAGCAGTTTGCACGTATGATTTGCTGCACCTAGAGGATTCTTGTCTTTCCCTGGGTGATCATTATATGCCCAATTTTCTTCCTTTTTCTGGTAAGCAGATCTGGGTGTCATTCACGTTTTTTGTTTTCCTATTTTTTGTTTTTGTTTTATTTTATCCTTTCATTCCAGCATTTATATTTTGCATGTTGGTCTGACACTTATACAATCACCCCCAGTTGTTATCCCTTACACTGGATTCTTATGATCACATATGATTTTTTTGGGTTCAGATTGAGTGTTGCACTATTTTGTTTTTGAGGTGTTTTACGTATCAGGATTACACTATGTTTGCTTTTTATATTTTTTGCTAAACTTTGTGGACTGCATACACGGGACGAGCGTGTTTATCCTGTCTCCCCTGGACTGATCATCTCAAGGCCCAGGCTGGGTTTAAGCCACTTGCCCCGATTTGGCTTACTTCTGGTAAGCACATTACCGTATTAAGGGTTCCAGATATTTGTTTTGTTCATCACACATTTATTTAGGAGGACTATCAAGTCACTTTTTTATGATAAGACCTATTCTTATCTTATAAGAGACAATTTTTTGCACATGGGACTATACTTCACAGTGCTGATTTTCACCTTGTTTTTTATGTAATTTTAATTTTATTTTTAGCGCGGTTTCTTTGTTATAAATTTATTGTGGTGTACCTCACTTGTAACCGCAGCTTGCCAAAATTTTTTTCCAAGCGCAGTTTTTTCTTTTATATCCCACAGAGTAATGCTTCTTCTTGATGACAGCTGTTATATAGCTGAGGGCGGGACCACTTGGTGACGTAAATGGGCGACCCCCCCTTCCTCTGACGTCACGTGGCATCAGAGGGGGGTGAGATCACCAATTTACATCACCGGGTGGCCCCGCCCTCAGCTATATAACAGCTGTCACCGGGAAGAAGTGTCAGTCAGCGGGAGCCTCCCATTTTATTTTTTTCAGTCAGTCGGGCAGCATGAGATGCATCTACATCATGGGACATTTTAATTTTTTTAAGTTGGGGTCCCCTTGTTAAAGGGGGCTTCCAGATTCTGATAAGCCCCCGCCTGCAGACCCCCACAACCACCGGGCCAGGGTTGTGGGGATGAGGCCCTTGTCCCCATCAACATGGGGACAAGATGTTTTTGGGGGCTACTCCAAAGCACCCTCCCCATGTTGAGGGCATGTGGCCTGGTACGGTTCAGGGGGGGCGCTCTCTCTTCCCCCCTCTTTTCCTGCGGCCTGCCAGGTTGCGTGCTCAGATAAGGGTCTGGTATGGATTTTGGGGGGACCCCTACATAATTTTTTTTTAATTTGGCGCAAGGTTTCCCTTAATATCCATACCAGACCTGAAGGGCCTGGTATGGATTTTGGGGGGACCCCCACACAATTTTTTTTACATTTTTGGTTGGGGGTTCCCCTTAATATTCATACCAGACCCAAAGGGCCTAGTAATGGACTTGGGGGGGACCCATGCTGTTTTTTTCAATGAGTTTTATCTATATTGCCAAGACCCGACAATTCATTACAGCCGCGATCAGTTTTAAACTACTTTTTTTCCATTAGAAATGTAATTTTGCTGTGGTACTGTTCTAAACATGGGAAAACTGCGCCACTTTACAGGAATACTATATTTACAGGCACGATATTTAAAGGAATATTTCATTTTTATTGTTTCACTTTAAGCATTAATAAAATCACTGCTCCCGAAAAAAATGCAGTTTTAAACATTTTTTTTTGCATTGATACATGTCCTCTGGGGCAGGACCTTGCATATAAGCCTTTAAAAACTTACTTACCTATAACTTCCATATAAGCCTTTAAAATGAGCACTTTTGATTTTTCATGTTCGTGTCCCATAGACTTTAATGGTGTTCGTCCAAATTTTTTTGCCTGTTTGCAAGTACTGGTGCGAACCGAACCGGGGGGGTGTTCGGCTCATCCTTAGTCAGCAACAAGGTCCACCTTACTGCTGACACATGGTCCAGTAAGCATGGTCAGAGATGATATCCCAGATAGCAAGCAATTTTGCTGCAAGTTTGAAAATGACTTGCTAAGCTATTGTTAAACTTGCCAGGCTTCACAAGTTTGTTTCACAAATGCAACAAGTCCATATTGCATGACTCCAGATTGATGGGAAACCGCTGGGTGCCTTTTTTTTTCAGACCTGCAAGGTAAAGCCATAATGTGCTAGTATGCATCGCATGTGAGACTTACCTGAAAATGAAGCTTGTCATCGCTGGAGGCCGTTTCCATCTTTACCCGTCTTCCTTCTGGGTCCGTGGACTGGTAAGCACATTACCGTATTAAGGGTTCCAGATATATGTTTTGTTCATCACATATTTATTTAGGAGGACTATCACGTCACTTTTTTATGATAAGACCTATTCTTATCTTATAAGAGACAATTTTTTGCACATGGGACTATACTTCACATTACTCAGTAGGAGCCTTCCAATGAGGCGGAGCTTTTGCGGCTTTTTTTTCTTTTTTCAGTTGGTTGGGTGGCGTGAGATGGATCTACATCGAGGGACATTTTTTTTTTTTTTAATAAAGGACTTGTCTCCAAAGTGTCTCCTGTCTTTTTTTACTATTTTTGACACTTTTTTTTGAGAAATGGTAGGGGTACAATGTACCCGTTACCAATTCACATAGGGAGGAGGCCGGGATCTGGGGGCCCCCTTGTTAAAGGGGGCTTCCAGATTCCGATAAGCCCCCCGCCCACAAAGCCCCACAACTACCCGGCAAGGGTTGTGGGGATGAGGCCTTTGTCCCCATCAACATGGGGACAAGGTTCTTTGGGGGGCAACTCCAAAGCACCCTCCCCATGTTAAGGGCATGTGGCCTGGTACAGTTCGGGTGGGCACTCTCTCGCCCCCCTTATTTTCCTGCGGCCTGCCAGGTTGCGTGCTCAGATAAGGGTCTAGTACTGATTTTGGGGGGACCCCATGCCATCTTTATTTTAAATTTTGGCGCAAGGGTTCCCCTTAAAATCCATACCAGACCCCGGGTCTGCTATGGATTTTGGGGGGACCCATTTTTTCAATTAGTTTTATCTATATTGTCGAGACCCGACAATTCATTACAGCCGCGATCAATTTTAAATTACTTTTTTTTTCCTTTAGAAATGTCATTTTGCTGTGGTACTGTTCTAAACACAGGAAAACTGTGCCACAGGCATACTATAGACACCCCCCAGGCACAATATTTAAAGGAATATTTCATCTTTATTGTTTCACTTTAAGCGTTATTAAAATCACTGCTCCCAAAAAAATGTATGTTTTTAAAACTTTTTTTGCATTGATACATGTCCCCTGGGGCAGGACCCGGGTCCCCAAACACTTTTTATGACAATAACTTGCATATAAGCCTTTAAAATGAGCACTTTTGGTTTTTCATGTTAGTGTCTCATAGACTTTAACGGGATTCCGCGGCTTTCGAATTTGCCACGAACACCGCAAAATGTTGTTCACCGAATGTCCGGACAACCAACGTTCGCCAAACCCTATTGCTGACTGCCTTACCCAATGATGCCAAAACATTGCTTTCCACATGATGGTACAGATCTGGAATGCAGCTATGTACCATCATGTGGAAGGCAATGTTTTGGCATCATTGCGCAAGGCAGTCAGCAACATGGTCCACCTTACTGCTGATACGTGGTCCAGTAAGCATGGTCAGAGATGATATTCCAGTTAGCAAGCAATTGTGCTGCAAGTTTGAAAATGACTTGCTAAGCTATTACTAAACTTGCCGGGCTTCACAAGTTTGTTTCACAAATGCAGCAAGTCCACATTGCATGATTCCAGATTGATGCGGTTGTAAACCTCTGGGTGCTAGTATGAACTAGCATAATGTGCTAGTATGCATCACATGTGAAACTTACCTTAAAAAAAGCCTGTCATCACTGGAGGCCGCTTCCATCTTTACCCGTCTTCCTTCCGGGTCCGTGGACTCCAGCTGTGTGACTGTTTACTACTCGGGTGGCCATTCCTTCAGAGCTCATGCGCCAATGACATCATCGGTTGCATATACAGTAAGCATCTCCTAAACGGTGCATGTTTAGGAGATATTTACAGTTCCTATAGGTACAGTGGGGACGGAAAGTATTTAGACCCCCTTAAATTTTTCACTCTTTGTTATATTGCAGCCATTTGCTAAAATCCTTTAAGTTCATTTTTTTCCTCATTAATGTATACACAGCACCCCATATTGACAGAAAAACACAGAATTGTTGACATTTTTGCATATTTATTAAAAAAGAAAAACTGAAATATCACATGGTCCTAGGTATTCAGACCCTTTGCTGTGACACTTATATATTTAACTTAGGTGCTGTCCATTTCTTCTGATCATCCTTGAGATGGTTCTACACCTTCATTTGAGTCCAGCTGTGTTTGATTATACTGATTGGACTTGATAAGGAAAGCCACACACCTGTCTATATAAGACCTTACAGCTCACAGTGCATGTCAGAGCAAATGAAAATCATGAGGTCAAAGGAACTGCCTGAAGAGCTCAGAGACAGAATCGTGGCAAGGCACAGATCTGGCCAAGGTTACAAAAACATTTCTGCTGCACATAAGGTTCCTTAGAGCACAGTGACCTCCATAATCCTTAAATGGAAGACATTTGGGATGACCAGAAACCTTCCTAGAGCTGGCCGTCCGGCCAAACTGACCTAGGAGAAGGAGAGCCTTGGTGGGAGAGGTAAAGAAGAACCCAAAGATGACTGTGGCTGAGCTTCAGAGATGCAGTCGGGAGATGGGAGAAAGTTGTAGAAAGCCAACCATCACTGCAGCCCTCCACCTGTCGGGGCTTTATGGCAGAGTGGCCCGACGGAAGCCTCTCCTCAGTGCAAGACACATGAAAGCCCGCATGGAGTTTGCTAAAAAACACCTGAAGGACTCCAAGATGGTGAGAAATAAGATTCTCTGGTCTGATGAGACCAAGATAGAACTTTTTGGCCTTAATTCTAAGCGAGATGTGTGGAGAAAACTAGGCACTGCTCATCACCTGTCCAATACAGTCCCAACAGTGAAGCACGGTGGTGGCAGCTTCATGCTGTGGGGGTGTTTTTCAGCTGCAGGGAAAGGACGGCTGGTTGCAATCGAGGGAAAGATGAATGCGGCCAAGTATAGGGATATCCTGGCCGAAAACCTTCTCCAGAGTACTCAGGACCTCAGACTGGGCCGCAGGTTTAGCTTCCAACAAGACAAGGACCCTAAGCACACAGCTAAAATAATGAAGGAGTGGCTTTACAACAGCTCAGTGACTGTTCCTGAATGGCCCCAGCCAGAGCCCTGACTTAAACCCAATCGAGCATCTCTGGAGAGACCTGTCCATCAACGTTTACCATCCAACCTGACAGAACTGGAGAGGATCTGTGTTTGATTATACTGATTGGACTTGATAAGGAAAGCCACACACCTGTCTATATAAGACCTTACAGCTCACAGTGCATGTCAGAGCAAATGAAAATTATGAGGTCAAAGGAACTGCCTGAAGAGCTCAGAGACAGAATCGTGGCAAGGCACAGATCTGGCCAAGGTTACAAAAAAATTTCTGCTGCACTTAAGGTTCCTTAGAGCACAGTGACCTCCATAATCCTTAAATGGAAGAGATTTGGGATGACCAGAAACCTTCCTAGAGCTGGCCGTCCGGCCAAACTGACCTATCGGGGGAGAAGAGCCTTGGTGGGAGAGGTAAAGAAGAACCCAAAGATGACTGTGGCTGAGCTTCAGAGATGCAGTCGGGAGATGGGAGAAAGTTGTAGAAAGCCAACCATCACTGCAGCCCTCCACCTGTCGGGGCTTTATGGCAGAGTGGCCCGACGGAAGCCTCTCCTCAGTGCAAGACACATGAAAGCCCGCATGGAGTTTGCTAAAAAACACCTGAAGGACTCCAAGATGGTGAGAAATAAGATTCTCTGGTCTGACGAGACCAAGATAGAACTTTTTGGCCTTAATTCTAAGCGAGATGTGTGGAGAAAACTAGGCACTGCTCATCACCTGTCCAATACAGTCCCAACAGTGAAGCACGGTGGTGGCAGCTTCATGCTGTGGGGGTGTTTTTCAGCTGCAGGGAAAGGACGGCTGGTTGCAATCGAGGGAAAGATGAATGCGGCCAAGTACAGGGATATCCTGGCCGAAAACCTTCTCCAGAGTACTCAGGACCTCAGACTGGGCCGCAGGTTTAGCTTCCAACAAGACAAGGACCCTAAGCACACAGCTAAAATAATGAAGGAGTGGCTTCACAACCTGTCCATCAACGTTTACCATCCAACCTGACAGAACTGGAGAGGATCTGTGTTTGATTATACTGATTGGACTTGATAAGGAAAGCCACACACCTGTCTATATAAGACCTTACAGCTCACAGTGCATGTCAGAGCAAATGAAAATTATGAGGTCAAAGGAACTGCCTGAAGAGCTCAGAGACAGAATCGTGGCAAGGCACAGATCTGGCCAAGGTTACAAAAAAATTTCTGCTGCACTTAAGGTT
The DNA here is from genome assembly GCF_042186555.1 of Aquarana catesbeiana. Classification (NCBI taxonomy): domain Eukaryota; kingdom Metazoa; phylum Chordata; class Amphibia; order Anura; family Ranidae; genus Aquarana; species Aquarana catesbeiana. Next base: position 110,658,971 of record NC_133330.1, on the reverse strand, counting down.
CCTTAGAGCACAGTGACCTCCATAATCCTTAAATGGAAGAGATTTGGGATGACCAGAAACCTTCCTAGAGCTGGCCGTCCGGCCAAACTGACCTATCGGGGGAGAAGAGCCTTGGTGGGAGAGGTAAAGAAGAACCCAAAGATGACTGTGGCTGAGCTTCAGAGATGCAGTCGGGAGATGGGAGAAAGTTGTAGAAAGCCAACCATCACTGCAGCCCTCCACCTGTCGGGGCTTTATGGCAGAGTGGCCCGACGGAAGCCTCTCCTCAGTGCAAGACACATGAAAGCCCGCATGGAGTTTGCTAAAAAACACCTGAAGGACTCCAAGATGGTGAGAAATAAGATTCTCTGGTCTGACGAGACCAAGATAGAACTTTTTGGCCTTAATTCTAAGCGAGATGTGTGGAGAAAACTAGGCACTGCTCATCACCTGTCCAATACAGTCCCAACAGTGAAGCACGGTGGTGGCAGCTTCATGCTGTGGGGGTGTTTTTCAGCTGCAGGGAAAGGACGGCTGGTTGCAATCGAGGGAAAGATGAATGCGGCCAAGTACAGGGATATCCTGGCCGAAAACCTTCTCCAGAGTACTCAGGACCTCAGACTGGGCCGCAGGTTTAGCTTCCAACAAGACAAGGACCCTAAGCACACAGCTAAAATAATGAAGGAGTGGCTTCACAACAGCTCAGTGACTGTTCCTGAATGGCCCCAGCCAGAGCCCTGACTTAAACCCAATTGAGCATCTCTGGAGAGACGTTTACCATCATCGTTTGCCATCCAACCTGACAGAACTGGAGAGGATCTGCAAGAAGGAATGGCAGAGGATCCCCAAATCCAGGTGTGAAAAACTTGTTGCATCTTTCCCAAAAAGACTCATGGCTGTATTAGATCAAAAGGGTACTTCTACTAAATACTGAGCAAAGGGTCACTTACATGTGATATTTCAGTTTTTCTTTTTTAATAAATCTGCAAAAATGTCAACAATTCTGTGTTTTCCTGTCAATATGGGGTGCTGTGTGTACATTAATGAGGAAAAAAATGAACTTAAATGATTTTAGCAAATGGCTGCAGTATAACAAAGAGTGAAAAATTTAAGGGGGTCTGAATACTTTCCGTCCCCACTGTAAGCCCTATTATAGGCTTACCTATAAAAGTAGACAAGGAACAAAAAGAAGGTTGGGAAACCCCACCTAAAAGTAATTACCGTGGACTAAGCAGCTTGAAAGAGGATCTTTATTACAAGGTAGATAATGATACAAAAAAACTGGATATAAAAATTCCACCACCAACACCTAAGCAGAAAAAAATTAAAACAGAAAACGTTGTCTATAATAAAAAGCAGCTGCTGCATTCATATTGCTCATTCACACATCAAACACGTATGGGCCTGTTATCTTGTATAGTGGCCTATCAGATAATGTTGTAATTATTAAATGCAGAGTTCAATGACACCTTCCCAAAAAAGGGGGGCGATTATTGAAAAAATGGACAGGTCGCTGTGATTTACTTTGAAACTTTAAAACCTAAATCGCAGCTCTTATACGATAGTGAGTTCTAGGACATTTTTCTTTTTTGTTAGTTCCTATGTCCTCTTTGACACCCTTCTTGTCCTTATACTCCTATCAATATAATATTTGAACCATACTGGATATACTCCACCGCCTCCAAAGAAAGCGGCATTTTCCCTATTGCAATTGGTTTCTATACATATATTTTTACCATGTGCTCTAATTCCCTGACTATAACTTTTCAGTGGCCTATAGAATAGAGGATGACACTGATCAGGCAATCAAAAAACAACCTTCTCGAGAGATAAATGCCCTGAAGGTACAAGCAATGACCAAACTATTAAAAAACGATTTAAACAACACAAAAAAACAACTGTAAAATATCTGAATGGGGAGTGGGACATATCTTCCATAGAATCACACATAAATGTTGGGGTGATACCCAGAGGTTTAAGGGAAAGAGTTATACCAGCATTTGCATACAACAAGGTTCTTAGAAAAGTGTAACACTATTAGTGCTGAACATGGAATATCCATTATGAAACTCACAGTGGATGAAGAAAGAGCAAAATTAGAGGAAATTCAAACTGAACTAGATGAAAGTAGGAAAGCTCTGGAACCTTTTCTAGATGAACCGGACTTTGAAAAAGGTAATGACACACTTAGAAAGGAAATAGAAAAGGTCCAAAAACATTTGAGGACAACAAAACAACAGAAGTTCAGACAGAACCTAGACGACTGGGAGAAGGGGGAGGTCTTTGACTTCACAATACACAGAGGAAGAAGTAGATCAAGAAGAAATAGGAATAGATCCAATAATCCATCCAGGACTAGACCAAATTCATCAAGTAGTGAAAACGAGGAGGTATCTAAACCAGTGGATTTTTTAGAGAAGGTAGAGTTACAGGAGCTAGAATCAGGCCCCCGGGAAAGTCACTATCGAGATGAGGAACAGAGATGATCAGGGGGAAGGGGAAGAGGAAAAGGAGAAGGAGGAAACACCAAGGGAACCGTGGTGAAAACAGTAATGCCCTGTACACACGATCGGACATTGATCGGACATTCCGACAACAAAATCCATGGATTTCTTCTGACGGATGTTGGCTCAAACTTGTCTTGCATACACACGGTCGCACAAAGTTGTCGGAAAATCCGATCGTTCTGAACGCGGTGACGTAAAACACGTATGTCGGGACTATAAACGGGGCAGTAGCCAATAGCTTTCGTCTCTTAATTTATTCTGAGCATGCGTGGCACTTTGTGCATCGGATTTGTGTACACACGATCAGAATTTAACCGATCGGATTTTGTTGTCGGAAAATTTTATATCCTGCTCTCAAACTTTGTGTGTCGGAAATTCCGACGGAAAAAGTTCGATGGAGCCCACACACGATCGGAATTTCCGACAACACAATCCGATCGCACTTTTTCTGTCGGAAAATCCGACTGTGTGTACAGGGCATAAGACAGAAGAGGACCTGCAGAAGGAAATATCAATGAATGATGAAACCCCAATTATAGCTGAGAATCCTGAGAAAGACATGAAAGTTGTTAATCTCTCCAATTTCCCACTGAGAAAGAAACATATTGACTTGCTCAGTAAAGGTTTGTACTTTTGAACGGCAGAATCTATGGATGAGTTTACTGTCTTAAAGGACATGAATTTATTTTTACGAAAGGTATTCTACCGATTTTGGCATGCCGGTCATGAAAATGACAAAAAAACAGGAGAGAGGGGAAGAACAGGTACCCACAACCCCTATGGACAGAGAGGAACAGATGGCTTTGGATAATCTATTTGCACTTCTCGATGAACAAATAGATCTTGAAGAAGAACCCTGTCTTACAGGCCTGAGAATACAAAGTAGTCTATATATCAAATGAATGAAAATGCCCCACCTACATAAATATCACTGGATTAAGGTTTTTCTTGACTTTGTCAAGGAAGACCTGAAAAGAATCAATTGGCCATGGTCTTGATAACCTATCCACAGATGAAAGACGGGCACTGAGCTTCAATATGCAAAGGATCTATTTATCAAAAGAAGCCATAAGGGGGGCAACGTAGTCTTAATGCCCAATAAGCTGTATGGAAAGGAAATATTTAGACAGCTGGGTAATGTCTCTACATATAAAAAAATATCTGAGAATCCAATTCCAGCACTAGTTGAAACCTTAAATCACACACTCCACCTAGCTTTTTAGGTTAATATGTTAACCAAAAAAGAATGGGAATATTTAAAAGTGGACGAGTACAATAATCATACCATCCCAAAGCTGCATAAATCACTCACTAATCCACCGAGCAGGCCTATAGTGTCCTTCAAGGGTCCCTTAGAATATGTAGGTAAATATGTGGATGATTTTATCAAGGATCTTGTCACCAAATTACCATCGTATGTACAGGACACACGTGATGTCCTCACAAAATTGCAAAACCTGGAGATTCCCCCAGGGGCCCAGCTGGTGCGGATAGATGTGGAGTCCCTGTACACGCGATTCCCCACGAGTGGGGTATCAAGGCTGTCTCTCATTTTTTGGAACTCGAGCACCCAAATTTTGGGGCTCAAAATTAATTTATAATCAAGCTTATGGAGTTTGCCTTAACCAATAATTTCAATTTAAAAAAAAAATACTATCAGCAAACCAGAGGCACAGCCATGGGTGCCCCATGGCCCCCTGGCTTATGCATGCCTTCATCTTGGCCTATGGGAAACCGAGGCTGTTCACAGCTTGTGTAGGTACATCAATGATATCCTGGTGGTGTAGACGGTAAGCGAGGAACAACTTAAGGAATTTCTGCTAGGCCTGATGAAAATGAGAGAAACATTAAACTTACTTACTTACTTATGCTGTCGACCATATATCTTTTCCCTTCCTAGATCTACTTATATCTAGGGATGAACTTTCTGTTCGGGTCCAACATGAGTTCGACTCAAACATTGGCTGTTCGCCCGTTCGTTGAAAACCGAACATTATGCGCCATTCATGTCAAATTTGAGCGGCGTGTAACGGCCCATAATGCACTGCAGTGCATTGCTGTATGATGATTGGCCAAAGCATGCACCATGACCCGCTTGCTTTGGCCAATCTCAGCGCCCTCAGCTAAGAGAGCCATAATTGGCCGAAGGCAGGGTGCCTTTTGCCAATCATGGCTCAGGGGGACTAAGTCCACGCCTCACACTATATAATGCTGCCTGCACGTCGGCCCCGTGTAGTGTGTTGTTGGCGTGGACGGAGGGAGAGAGTGTATATATATATATATATATATATATATATGTGTACCCATAGTGCAGTTGCTACTACTTTTCTGGTGGTGTACACAGTACACCCATAGTTGTTATTAAACTTCTGTTGGTGTGCACAGTACCGTGCACCCATAGTGCAGTTGCTACTACTTTTCTGGGGGCAAGCAGGCTCTGTGTCTACAGTCGACAGTGCTGGCCGAGGACACGGCGCATCCTCAGCACGTGGCCGTGGGGCACACTTGTCCTTTTTTTCTGCAGCTGGCCGTGTTATTGAGCCAAAACATGCAGTAGAGTTGGTGGAATGGATAACAAAGCCCTCCTCATCCTCCTCATCCTCTGTCACCCAGGCTCAGAGTAGTTTGCCTGCCAATGTAGCTGCCAAAGCGGCCTATTCCATCGGCTCCATGTCAACAGTTACTCCTTCCCTAGCCCCACCATCATGCACGGAGGAGTCCCCCAAACTATTCGACCACAGTGTCGGGTACATGCTGCAGGAGAATGCGCAGTGATTTGAAGTCTCTGATGATGGTACCCAGGTTGAGGAAGGGAGTAACGTGAGTCTAGAGCGAGGGGGTGCCCAAGAAGGTCAAGAAATTGGCAGTCATGTTCCCCCAGCTGCAGCATACTGCCAAGTTTGTTCCAGTGACGAGGATGGAGGAGGTGATGAGGTCACTGACTCTACTTGGGTGCCTGATAGAAGAGAGGAGGAGGAGGAGGCACATCTCCAACGAGGCAGGATGCCCTCCAGGGGGCAGCTTAAGGGCAGCCACCCTATTTCATCACACCGCAGAGCTAAGCAGGTGCAGGGTGCTGCTGACTCCCCACATATTTTGAAAAGTTCTTTGGTGTGGGCCTTTTTTGACACATGTGCAGCAGATTGCACCGTTGCAGTTTGCAACATATGTCTGAAGCGTATCAAGCGTGGCCAAAACAGCAGCCGCTTGGGCACCACATGCTTGACCAGACATATGACGACCACCCATGCAGTCCGTTGAAAACAGCACTTAAAAGACCCACATCAAAGAACGACAGACCTCTCCTTGCTCCTCATCAGCTGGGATCTCCAACTCCACTATACCTCCAGTCCTCTCAGAAACCTGCACTGATTCTTCCTCTATGGCCTCTTCCTCTGCAGATTTCTCCTCTGAACCAGCGGTGCTCCATAGGCGTTCAAGGAGCTATGCAAGCACTCAGGCAAAAAAATATGGCATGTGGTGCTTGGGTTGGTCTACTTAGGGGACAGGAGCCACACTGGGGCAGAGATTCTGTCATCTCTGCAGGGGCAGGCTCAGAGGTGGTTGACGCCACTCCAGCTTCAGCTAGGAATGGTTGTATGAGACAATGGCACCAACCTCCTCTCCGCCCTCTGACAGGGACACTTGACCCATGTTACTTGTTTGGCTCACGTCCTGAATTTGGTGGTGCAGTGGTTCTTGAGAAGGTACCCTGGCTTACAGGATCTCCTGAGGCAGGCCAGGAAAGTCTGTGGTCATTTCAGCCGGTCATATAATGCCAGTGCTCGGCTGGCTGACATTCAAAGAGAATGCAACCTGCCCAAGAACTGCCTCATTTGTGACATGCCAACCAGGTGGAACACAATGTTGGCAATGCTGCAGCGGCTGCACACACAGCAGAGGGCCATTAATGAGTACCTGTGTGAGTATGGCACCAGGACAGGGTCAGGGGAGCTTGGCTTTTTTTTCGCCACGCCAGTGGCTACTGATCAAGGATGCATGCACTGTCCTGTCACCATTTGAGGAGGCCACATCCTTGCCGCTCTTACAGTAAAGAACCCTCTACATAGTTTAAGGTTAAACCACTGCTTAGGAGAAGGGAGCCACACTGGGGCAGAGATTCTGTCAGCTCTGCAGGGGCAGGCTCAGAGGTGGTTGATGCTACATCAGCTTCAGCCAGGAATGGTTGTATGCGACAATGGCACTAACTTTCTCTCCGCCCTCCGACAGGGACACTTGACCCATGTTCCATGTTTGGCACACATCCTGAATTTGGTGGTGCAGCAGTTCTTGAGCAGGTACCCAGACTTACAAGATCTCCTGAGGCAGGCCAGAAAAGTCTGTGATCATTTCCAACGGTCATACAATGCCAGTGCTCGGCTCGTTGACATTCAAAGGGAATGCAACCTGCCCACCAACCGCCTCATTTGTGACATGTCCACCAGGTGGAAGTCAACAATGGCAATGCTGCAGCGGCTGTACATGCAGCAGAGGGCCATCAATGAGTACCTGTGCGAGTATGGCACCAGGACAGGGTCAGGGGAGCTTGGCTTCTTTTTGCCACGCCAGTGGCTACTGATCAAGGATGCATGCACTGTCCTGTCACCATTTGAGGAGGCCACGAGGATGGTGAGCAGTGACAGTGCATGCATCAGTTATACTGTCCCTCTTGTCTTCCTGTTGGAGCACACGCTTCGTGGAATAATGGACAGGGCACCTAAGGCAGAACAGCGGGAGGAAGAGGAGGACTTCCTTACCTCTCAAGGCCCCCTTTATCCAGATACTAGTGTTCCTGCGGGCCCGCCGATCACACAGAAAGAAGAGGAGGAGGAGGATTGTGTCAGCATGCAGGTGGAGGATAACACTCACGCATCAGCAGCAGTCTTCAAGGGATCGTTTGCATTCCCCAGAAACCCATGGAGTTGTACGTGGCTGGAAGGAGGTGGTTGAGGATCATGTGATCCTTAGTGACCCAGAGGACTCAGGATCGAATGCCTTTGCAAACTTACGCTGCATGGCCTCCCTGATCCTGCAAAGCCTGCGAAAGGAAAGGGATCATTACTGGCTGGCAACCCTTCTTGATCCACGTTACAAGGGTAAGGTTGTAGAACTTATCCAGCCTTTGCAGAGGGAGCAGAGGATGAAACATGAGGCCTTGCAGAAAGGGTTGTGCAATGCCTTTCCAGGGTCTGGGAGGTTACAATTTCCTGGTGCTGGACAACATGGACAACATGTTGCTGAGGCTTTGTTCAGTCACAGAAAGAGCGGTGGAGAAGGAGGCTGTCTGACCGATGCCTTCAGACAATTCTTCAGTCCTCAACGCCCAGGTCTGATCGGTTCCAGCAACCATCGCCAGCGTCTGAATTACATGGTGCAGGAATATCTAGGGGCAAGATCAGACTTGGAGACCTTTCCCCTAGAACATCCACTGGGTTACTGGATCTTGAGGATGGACCACTGGCCAGAGCAATTGAGCTACTGGCCTGTCCTGCATCCAGCGTTCTTTCTGAATGCACATTCAGTGCTGGTAGAGGCTTTGTAACCGATCACAGAGTGCGCCTGTCCACAGACTCTATTGATCAGCTCACATTCATAAAAATGAATCAGTCTTGGATCACCAGCTACCAAGCACCTGATGATTGATTTTTCTATGGATGTGGGATCCCTTGAAGATTGCATATGCTGAGTGACTATCCTATTATGCTGAGTGACTATCCTTTTCCTCCTAAATCTTCATGATGATAGCTTCTAGGAATATTTTCGGTTCAGGGCACCACCACCACTGCCTAAGACCCAATTTTTATGCCCCTGTTTAACAGGGGCGCGTAATTACAATATTTGATCCAATATTTCACAGCAGGGCCTCTTCCTGCGCTCAACAAAAGTATCTGTGAGGCTTTATAGTGTTGTGCCACCACTACCACCACCGTCTAAGGCCCAATTTTTGTGCCCCTGTTTAACAGGGGCGCGTAATTACAAATTTTGATCTAATATTTCACAGCAGGGCCTGTTCCTGCGCTCAGCAAAAGTATCTGTGAGGCTTTACAGTGTTGTGTCACCACCACCACCATCACCACCGCCTAAGGCTCAATTTTTATGCCCCTGTCTAACAGGGGCACGTAATTACAATTCTTGATAAAATATTTCACAGCAGGGCCCGTTCCAGCGCAAACCAAGAGTAACTATGAGGGCTTACAGTGTTCTGGTACCACCAACATCTAAGGCCCAATTTTCCACAGAGTGTATAGGGCAGGCCGTATAGAATATACAGGCGGTCCCCTATTTTCAAACATCAGACTTACAAACGACTCCTACTTAGAAACAGAGTGAGACAACAGGAAGTGAGAGAAAATCTACCCCTAGGAAGGGAAATTCTCTCCTGTAAGAGTTAATATGGGAAAAAGGTGTCTCCACGGATGCTTTATCACCAATCCTTGTATCCCTAATAACCCAAAATTTTCTAAATCCACTTTGTCATTGGGACAGAAAGTAAAGTGAAATCTTCTGAACAGGGGCACAGACTGCAAAACAAATGTTACAGGGGTGATGATAACCCTTCCCTATGTTATCCAAAAAGCTTAAAAATAGATTTTTTACACTTACAAAATAAACCTGTTGCAAATTACAAACAGATTCAACTCAAGAACAAACCTACAGTCCCTATCTTGTTCGTAACCCGGGGGCTTGCCTGTATACTGCTACTGTTCAGAGTATATAGGGCCCGGGGGCCCCACGCCTTTTTCTTTTAATTTGAGTGCGGGGTTCCCCTTAATATCCATACCAGACCCAAAGGGCCTGGTAATGGCCTGGGGGGCAACATTACATTACAGCCACAAGCAGTTTTAAATGACTTTTATTCCTTTAGAAATGTTATTTTGTGCAGGGACTGTTCTAAACACGGGAAAAATGCACCACTTTACAGGCATACTATAGTCATCCCCCAGGCACGATATTTAAAGGAATAGTTCACTTTTATTGTTTCACTTTAAGCATTATTAAAATCACTGCTCCCGAAAAAAAGTCAGTTTTTAAAACTTTTTTTTTGCATTGATACATGTACCCTGGGGCAGGACCCGGGTCCCCAAACACTTTTTATGACAATAACTTGCATATTAGCCTTTAAAATTAGCACTTTAGATTTTTCACGTTCGAGTCCCTTAGACTTTAACGGTGTTCGCACAAATTTTTTGCCTGTTCGCATGTTCTGCCGCGAACTGAACCGGAGGGTGTTCGGGTCATCTCTACTTATATCCAATGGGGGGGGGTAAAATTAACACTTGTACCTACCGGTAACCAATGGCAGCATATACCCTAGTACAAGCCTTAAGTCACCACCCTAAACCCCTTATTAAAGGTATCCGGTGGGCCAATTCCTGGGAATTCGCCAGAATTGCTAACAGGACCAGGACCTCAAGGCTGAGGCATGCAAAATGTTACAGATATTTTGGGAAAGGGGGTACCCCCATAAGACTCTGAAGAAGGCACATAAAAAAGCACGATCAAGTGATAGAAATAATCTATTGAAAGTAAACACTAATGCCGCGTACACACGGTCGGACTTTTCGTCTACAAAAGTCCAACAGACGCCGACGGACTAAAGCTGGCTGACAATCCGATCGTGTGTGGGCTTCCCCGGACCTTCAGTGGACTTTCAGCGGACTTTTGCAGCCTCAAATCTGATGGACTTTAGATTTGAAACATGCTTCAAATCTTTACGTCGTAACTACGCCGGACCCAGAAATCCGCTCGTCTGTATGCTAGTCCGACGGACAAAAAAATGACGCATGCTCATAAGCAAAAACTAAACGGAAGCACTCGGTCTAGTAAAACTAGTGTTCATATTGTAGGTAGCACATTCCTCACGCTGCAAAATCTGTGATCGTTGAATGCAGCGCATTAATGTCTTCTTTAATAATGCTATAAGAACGAAGATGTTTTGCTGTTCATATTCAAACAGAGTTCTCCCAAACTGATTTCTGGATTCTTTTTCTCTTTGATCTCATGAATGATATAGTATTCTTTTTAAAAACAATGTCTCCATACTAATAATAATTTTTACACTTGTTTTTTTTTTTGGTGGAGTCATCTTTTATTTTAGATTTTCTCCAGATGTTTATTTTATGATTGTTGTCGAACTTATTTTATCTTTATCTAGCTTTTTTTTTTTTTTTGTGTTTGTAAAGTTACCACAAAGAACCATTTTTTTTTTTTTTTTTTGTGTGTTTGTAAAGTTACCACAAAGAACCATTTTTTAAAATTTTTTTTTAGTTTTTTATTTCTTAAATTGAACACAAATACATTTGATTTCATTTTTGTTTGTTTTTAATGTTGTTTGTTTTAACTTACCACAAAGAACCATTTTTTTGTTTATTGTGTTTTTTTTTTCTTTTGTATATAAAGTTAACACAAAGAACCGTTTTTGGTTATGTATCATTTTTTTTTAAAGTTACCACTAGAACATTATTAATGTATTTTTTGTGTGTTTTTGCAACCTCAAGGAGATTGTTGTCCCTTGTTAATTTGACATTGTGTCTAAATCAATGATTTAAAATAAAACACATAAAGTCTTTTCATAAACTTAAATATCCATTTATTCATGGTCTAAATAAAATAAAGAGGAAGTCAAAGCTGGAAAAAGTCTGTGGACAAGAAAATTGGGATCTTGAGGAGTCCATATAAGAGGGAGCACAATCTGGTCCAGGAATCCCAGAGATCAACAGCAGCAGCAGATGATATAGATGTCCCCAGACTGTGGTACTACAACAGCCTGCGTCTTCTGTCAGACCAGACTGAACCCAGGTCATCACCTTCTTCTCTTCCCTGCAGCCTTTCCTCCACGCTGCCCTGCACCCTTCCCTGCAGCCTCCTTTGGAGGCTGTGGCTCTGGTGTTTGAGTTGTGGCAGGAGGAGAAGGAGGAGGAGGAGGAGGAGGGGGGCTGCCTCATGTAATTGTGTGTTGCTGGTTAGCGTGCCCTGCAGCCCCTTGTGTATTGTTTCCCCAAACAGTCTCTCACAAATGAGGCGCTGGCCCCACTCCATTTTAAACAGCCTGCTGGCTAAGTAGCACCCATAGGCCTCTTCAGCTTCGGGGGGGCTCTTTAAAAAATGGGTGGCCTCTCGCATCAGGCGCAGGGATGCCTCCTGTGTCACCGTCCCCTTCCTGGCCCTTTTTTTTGGAAGGCGGAGGGGAGGCACTTGTGATTGTGTCAGGCTCCTACTGGGCCCAGCCACCTCCTGCCTGACACTGGGTCCGGTCTCCTCCTGCCTGACACTGGGTCCGGCCTCCTCCTGCTTGACACTGGGTCCGGCCTCCTCCAGGATGACACTGGGTCCGGCCTCCTCCAGGATGATGCTGTATCCGGCCTCCTCCAGGCTGTCCATGGGCCCGGTCTCCTTCTGCCTGCCACTTTCCCCACATTCCTCCTGGCTGTCCTCATCCTGTGTATAAAAAAGGACATAGTTTTAGTTTTTTTTTTGGGGTTCATCAATGACACACAATTTGCTTCTCATGACTTGCAAATTCAATGTGAATACATCTCTTAATAAAAGAGTCTAGAAATCAGACACCCTAATTTTTGGAAGCAGGTGACAAACATATTTCGCCACTACTGTCAATTGATATGTATACATCATTTTTTGTTGAAAATTATTTTAATCAATTATAACATCCAGTTAACCTCATTAAGATTAGAACAGTAAATATTTGTGAAATTAATTTACCTGACTCCAGATAGTTCATCCAGGATGGAAGACCCAGCTTGGTCCTCATCAGCCTCTGCTGGGGTGGAGGGAAGGGTGCATGGAAGAGTGCATGGAAGGGTGGAGGGAAGGGTGGAGGGAAGGGTTGAAAGTGATGCCCTGGCTTCAGTCTGGTCATCAAGAAACCGTAGTTTATTGTAGTACCACAGCCTGGGTACATATACATCATCTGCTGATGCTCCTGATCTCATGGATTCCTGGATCTTGTTATGCTCCCTCTTATACATGTTCAAGATCCCAATTTTCTTTAACAACGTCTCCATTGTTGCTTCCGGGATGGTTGTCTGGACAAATGTCAGAAGTCTCTCCAGCGTTGACTTCCTGACATGCTTTAAATAATATTGAGGGTGTTTCACCTCCCACAGATTCCTCATCTCTCTATATTTGTCTATGAAAGCCGACAAAAATTCAGGCTCCTTAAATTTGGCATTAATAATGTCTGTAAAAGATAAAGACACAAGACAAAAAACACTTATTATGTTTCTGCTAAACCCTCATCATCTTATCCCTATGTAGGCCTCATCAATCTGTCAAGCCATATAGGCTGCTTGCTACAAAGTTTTTACCAAATTTATAAATTTAAAATTACCTTCGTTTAGTAGCGTCCCGGTCCACTATCACCTACGCACAGAACGTACGTACGACACAATACGTAACAACATTTTATACACTGCACATGTGTAATACTCCACCTGCTTGGCCAGCCCCTGACGTTCTTTTTGTTTACGCATATACCCCGCCCTTGACTCTATGCACAGAATGTACGTACCTACGACACGTGCGCAAGAACCCTCTTTATACACTGCGCCTGTGTGAAACTCCGCCTGCGTCGCCCGCCCCTGGCGTTCAATTTTAACTCATGTTCTCCGCCCCTTAACACTACGCACAGAACGTACGTATGACACATGCGCAAGGCCCCTCTTTATACACTGCGCATGTGTGAAACTCCGCCTGCGTCGCCCGCCCCTGACGTTCGATTTTAACTCATGTTCTCTGCCCATTTTTTGTACGGTGCGTAGTGGGGTGAATAATGGCGGAGACACATCAGGTGTGTACTACCTCAGGTAGCGAAGAAAGCCCGGAGGCCGGAACGTCACGATGTGGGAAGCCGAGATTTAAGGCCTCCAATATATCCTTTAAAGAGATGGTGGAAATGGTGGCAATTCTTAAAAAAAGGACTATGATGGGAAGTATGGGCCGTACACCCGGCCAAATTTCAGAAAAGCCAAAATAATGGCGAAGGTGGTGAAGAAATTACATGATTCTTTTGGGGTACAGCGCTCGAAGGATCAGATTCGAAAAAGATGATCCGACCTGAAACTCCGGGAGCCGGATCAGTACAGACAGATCCATAAAGTCTTGAAAAAAAGTAAGTACTTGTCGTGTTTTCATCTGCTGTTTATTACCTTGTATACTGCTCCATGTGGTTTTCTTTACCTCGTTACATATATATATATATATATATATATATATATATATATATATATATAATATATATATTAATAAAAAAAAAAAAAAAAAAAAAAACAAAAAAAAAGGCCTGTTTAAAAAAAAAAAAAAAAAGAGGCCTGTTTTTAAAAAATAAAAAAAAAAACAAAAAAAAAACAAAAAAAAAAGGCCTGTTTTTAAAAATTAAAAATAAATAAATAAATAAAAAAGAGACCTGTTTGTTAAAATCAAAATAAAAAAAAAATTATATTTTAAATTATAAAAAAATATAACTAATTATATTTTTCCAAATTTATCAATATATTGATATATTTTTGACTATGAACATTTTATACTAATGCTTAAGTGAATGTTTACAGAATATTAAAAAACATCTGTTTAGTAATTAACTAAATGTGTGGTTTGTTATTTCAATGCTCAGTATCAGTTTGTTTAAATTTAAAATAGTTGTTTACAGTGACAATGGAGCTTATTTAGTCAAGGAAAATACACTTGGCACTACAAGTGCTCTACCATAACCTAGGAGAAAGCCAAAAAGAAAGGCAAGCAATAAATATAATTCAAAATTTCATCAAGATTTTTTTATTTTGATTATTTAGATATCCTGGCCCATTGCAATGGCCCCCCTACCCATAAAATAATTTACATATTGCTGTCGAACTTGACGGGCACTTTGGGGGGCCAAGCCAGTACGGACAGTATCCAGGCCCGTAAGATTGTCACTGATAAGTCCGGCCTCAGGCCCAACTGGCACAATATAATTTGTGGAATGTTTGTGCAAAAAGTTGTGCAGGATGTAGCATGATAAAATGATAAAATTAAGTTTGTATTCCGCCAAGTTAATGGATGTTTGAAACAGGCGGAACCGGCTGGCCAGAATCCCAAACGCATTCTCAACTACTCTTCTAGCTCTGGCCAGCCGGAAATTAAAAACCCTCCTCTCCGGGGTGAGGGTTCTTTGGGGGAATGGCCTCATGAGGTGCTTGCTCAGAGCGAAGGCTTTATCTGCTATGAAGACAAAGGGGAGTCCTTCCACGTTATCTGCATCAGGTGGCAATCCCAGGCCACCACTCTGGAGACGCTGGCAGAACTCCGTCTGGGCAAATACTCCTCCATCCGACATCCGGCCATTCTTCCCTACGTCCACATAGAGAAATTCATAGTGTGCCGACACCACCGCCATTAAAACAATACTATGGAACCCCTTATAATTAAAATAGTATGACCCCGAATGGGGTGGTGGCACGATGTGGACATGTTTCCCATCTATAGCCCCTCCACAATTGGGAAAGTCCCAACGGGTGGCAAAATGGGATGCCACAGTCTGCCATTCCTGTGGCGTTGAAGGAAACTGGGGAATAAAACAAGAAAACAAAACTCAGTAATTTATAAAAGAACATTGCAACAACATTATACACGTAAAACATTATTGCCCAGCATCAGTATAACATTAAATAATTGAAATCTTCTTGAATAAATAATATGGAAAGGCACACTTATCAGATTGCTCACCCCCTCTGATGGCACATTGTTACATTTTAGGGGATGGTGAAATTAGAAATTAATTAAAAGTTTAAGGACACGCAGGGTTTTATTTACTAAAGGCTACAAGACTATGCAGTTGTCGCACTCTGCAAGTGCAGTTGCTCCACAGCTTAGTAAATGAGGTAAGGTAAAAAGGCTTTCATGTTGCAAGGAGTACCCAATCACATGCAAGGACAATTCATCCAAACACTTTGTGGCTTGCACATGATTGGATGATGGAAATCAGCAGAGCTTCTGCTCATTTACTAAAGCACTGGAGCAAATGCACTTGCAGAGTGCAAATGCATTTTGCAAAGTGCAACATATATTTGCTTTGTAAAAATCAACACCACAGAACATTATAGCAAATTATTAGGGGGGGTTTGGAAATCAAGTTAATTACATGCACACTATTTGGATTGAGTTTAGGTGGGGGGAGGGGTTTGGAAATCAAGTTAATTACATGCACACTATTTGGATTGAGTTTAGGTGGGGGGAGGGGTTTGGAAATCAAGTTAATTACATGCACACTATTTGGATTGAGTTTAGGTGGGGGGAGGGGTTTGGAAATCAAGTTAATTACATGCACACTATTTGGATTGAGTTTGGGGGGGGGGGTGGAAATCTAGTTTATGACATGCACACTATTTGGATGGAGTTTAGGGGAAACAAAATACAATGCAGCTGACTAAATACATTCAAACTGAGTAGACTAGGTGGATATGTGCCCAGCATTGTATGCTGGGGAGGTTAGTGAAGGCAAATATACATGCATGACAAAAAAGAACAGGAAAAAATTCCAGCATGCATGAGGAGAAAAAGGGGACATTCACACTATATTGCAATGGTGGTAAGTAGTGTTTGAGTTAAGAAATACATTACATTATCAAACATAAAAGAAAAGAACATGTGATGCTAATAAAAGAAAAAATTCTTACCTTAATATAGTCCTTCTGCAGGACCTGGATGATGGCAGAACAGGTCTCTGGGATAATGATCCCCAGAGCCTGGGGGGAGATGCCTGTCAAGAACTTGAGGTCCTGCAGGCTTCTCCCTGTCGCCAAGTACCGCAACGTGGCAACTAGCCTCTGCTCCGGAGTGATGGCTTGCCTCATGCAGGTATCCTGCCTGCTGATATAGGGGGTCAGCAAAGCCAACAAACGGTCAAAAACGGGGTCCATCATCCAGAGAAAGTTCCTGAAATCCTCTGGATTATTCTCACGGATCTCACGGAGCAATGGCATGTGACAGAACTGGTCACGCTGAAGCAACCAATTCTTGGTCCATGAACTCCTCCTCGCCCTGTTCATGGACTGGTCTTGTGCTGAAGAATGAACTACAGCACCAAGCACATACAATGCACGAACTCGACGACGAGTACGTACAGGTAACATGGCTTCAAAACGGTCGGCTGGTCAGAACGCACTTAACAGAACGCACTGAAGAACAGCAAGGCCTGTGAAGAGCGACCTGAAAATCAGGAACGAGCGGACAATAAAACAAAGATTTCTCAATGCCAACTGACCAAACGCACTGAAAAGCAGATACAAACCTCACAAGCACAGACTGAAAAACTGTTAAAACGAACTGAAAAATACGAGTCTCACAAGTGCGAATCGTCTCTCACCAAACTTCTACTAACACGAGATAAACACGAGATTAACAGAAGGAGCCCAAAGGATGTCGTACGGGCTATTGAACTTCCGTTTTATAGTCTCGTCGGACTTGGTGTACGTCACCGCGTACTAGGCTGTCGAACTTTTTTGTGATCATGTGTAGGCAAGTCCATTCGTTAGAAAGTCTGCCGCAAGTCCGCCAAAAGTCCGCCGAAAGTCTGTCGGACGGGCTGTCGGACTTTTGTAGACGAAAAGTCCGACTGTGTGTACGCGGCATAAGTCCAAAAGGGAGCAAAGGAAAAAATGCCCCCCCCTAGAATTATTACCACCTATGGGGCACAATGGGAACAGGTGAGAAAGGTCCTCACCAACCACTGAAGTATCTTAACATAATCCCCAGTCCTGGCAGACCCAAGACCCCAGCTCATAGCCTGAAGGGCACACAATCTACAGGATGCTCTAGTTCACTCAGCATATACAAAAGAGAAGACAAGCAACTGGCTGACAGACCTGCCCCCAATGAAGGCCATGTATGCCTGTGGCCATTGCCAAATTTGCAGATGTGTGGATAGATCTGCTGTGTTCACCGATGCGGATCACAATGTCGAATTTCAGATTAAGAACTTTATCAATTGCTCTGCTACAAGAGTAATCTACATGCTGGAATGTCATTGTCAAAAATATTATATAGGGAAAACTAAACGACAGTTAGGGTCTGCATCGGTGAACACATTAGAAACATAGGGGAGGCCTACAGGGAGGATAGGGGAATTAAAAAAAGGAGCTGACTTCCCTAGAGATACACTTCACCAAATTCCACAGGGGTAACCCTGAGGGCTTGAAGGTAAAGGGTATATATACCCTTAATCTTCCATCACGCAGAGGAGACCTTGACACTATATTGCTCTGGAAGGAAAAAATGTGGGTGTATAGGCTAAATACCCTTGTCCCCACAGGCCTAAATACCGAATGCAACTTTAAAGTCTTTCTTGAGCAATAGACTTATAAATATCTATCTGCAACTGCGAATTTTGACTGCAAACTGATTTTGATCGTAACTCAATGGTGAGTGTTCACCAAAAATGATTATTCAAGTTTTACTGTTCTATACTTGATTCCTTGAATCTTTTTCTAACCTGGTCTTTGATATATCCTCTTTCTTTGTTTTTTGTTTTTTGCTGTTTTCCTGCCACCTATTTCCCTTTACTTCAATTCTATAGAAACTGAACTATGGCTATCACAGCAGAAACCAATTGTAACTTTGAATGGTAAGAGTGACATCTAGTGGTGGAAAATGTAAATGCAGCCGGTTTATTAGGGTATAAATAAATGCCCAGCACTAGTCACTCCCATCCCAGATGAAGCTCAAGTTGATTGGGTGAAACCTGTTGGATAACACGACACCCTGTGAGTGACGCTCTGATGTCACATCCAATTCAGCTTGCTCTATGGACTCCTCAAGCACCTGGACATCCATCTTTGATCAGGCACATTCAGCCATTGCTCCATGAGACTTGATCTGAACAAGTGGGGAACTATCTTACTCTCTGTGAAGCTCCCCATTCTGACTCCAGTTACACACTGACCTCATGCTCCCTGTTAACCGATCATACAGGCTACTCAGGGCTGCAGTGAAAGAGGAAAGTCATCACATCAAGGCTGGGTGAGCGCACTTTTTTTGACTTTACATCTATCTTTTTGAATTGTGCAGTCATGATAGTAAAGCGGTCATAGCACAGCTAATGGAACAATTGGTTTAGCTGAGTAACACTGACCCCTATATGTTTAACATCTGAAGGGCTATCATTTAACGCTGACACACAGTGCTGGCTACACCATTACACCATATATCTTCAATTCAGTGGAAATCCAACAATCATCACTTTGGTTCTCCAGTCTTTCAAAACGGTGCTTTTTGGAGCTTTTTGGAGTACCCCCCCCCACTTCACATGTGACTTTTGGAGTCCTCACACACACAGGAACAATATCTTCATGCAACCTGGCCATTTTTTCAATAATCCCCCCCCCCCCCCTTTTTTTGGGAAGGTGTCATGGAACTCTGCATTTAATGATTACAACATTATCTGATATGCCACTATACAAGATAACAGGCCCATATGTGTTTGATGTGTGAATGAGTGATATGAATGCAGCAGCTGCTTTTTATTATAGACAACATTGTCTGTTTTAATTTTTTCTGCTTAGGTGTTGGTGGTGGAATTTTTATATCCAGTTTTTTTATATCATTATCTACTTTGTAATAAAGATCCTCTTTCAAGCTGCTTAGTCCACGGTAATTACTTTTAGGTGGGGTTTCCCAACCTTCTTTTTGTTCCTTGTCTGCTCAAATTACCTGGATTACACCCTGATCGGTGAGCCAGTAACTAGAGGATTGCTGTGATTTACTTTGAAACCTGAATTGCAGCTCTTATATGATATTGAGTTCTAGGACATTTTTCTTTGTTGTGTTTTACCTATAAAAAGTAAAATATTGAAGTTTACAACCACTTTAACTTTTCTTGCAAACATTCTGCAAGTCGGCTGCAAGTTCTGGATCAGTTATGTTGTGCAATAGTCATCCCACCACAGGGGTCACTGTGGCTGAATTTTCATGCTATAGACTTGCTCTTGCTGTACACTCACCACAGCATCTTTGCTCTTGCTAGAGACATGCCAGGCACATTTGCTACAAATTGGAAAAGTGTCAACTAGAACTTGTGCTTCAAGTGCTCTGCAGGTGTACAACTTGCCAGTGAAAATGTTCAGCAAGTTAATAGACTTACAATTCAACACTGCCACAAATTTGTGGCACATTATCCTATCTGGGATATTTCATTCACAGCACACTTGGTAACTCTGCTTATAACTAGGAAGGATGCCAGACAGGGCTCAGTGCTGGAGCTTGTTTTGCCGCCACGTTGGCATACAGCTGGTGGTGACGATGTGAGATCTGTCAGCTCCACCCACTCCTCCTTCTCCACTGAATTGTCCTATGAACCACCAGTACCACCTAAGCATTCAAGGGTCTATTCAACAAAGTTAAAAGATGCCATGCAATGCTTCGGCTGGTCTGTCTGGGGGACAGGAGCCACACCGGAGCAGAGATCCTTTCAGCTCTGCAGGGGCAGGCCCAGAGGTGTTTCACGCCACGGAAGCTTGAGCCAGGAATGTTGGTGTGCGATAATGGCACTAACCTTCTGTCTACCCTTTGAAAGGGAAAATTGACACGTGCCATGCCTGACACATATCCTCAATTTGGTGGTGCAGCGTTTCTTAAATAGGTATCCAGGTTTGCAAGATCTTCTAAGGCAGGCCAGAAGAGTCTGTAGCCATTTCAGGCAGTCATACACAGCCAGTGTTTAGTTGGTTGAAATTGAGAGGGAAATCCACCTGTCTGTAAACCGCCTAATTTGTGATAACTTTGGCAATGCTGCAGTAGATGCAAATGCAGAAGAGGGTCATTGATGAGTACCTGTGCAAATATGGCACAAGGACAGGCTCAGGGGAGCTCTGCTTTTTTTCCCCATACCGTTGGCTGCTGATAAAGGATGCATGCACTGTACTGTCACCATTTGAGGGGGCAAGGATGGTGAGCCATGACAATGCATGCATCATTGACCCTATCCCTCTTGTGTTCCTGCTGAAGCATACTCTGCATGGCATTATGGACAGGGCACTTGAGGCAGAGCAGCTGAAGGAAGAGCAGGACTTCCTTTTCTCTCAATGCCCGCTTTATACAGTCCCCATTTGTGCGACGCCACAGAACACACAAGAGTAGAGGGAGGAGGAGGAGAATTATGCCAGATTTGGAGGCATTGAAGCAGAGGAAGACATACATCAAATCTTAAAAGATGGTCTTTAGTCCACAGAAACTTTGGAAGTAGTAGCTGGGAGGAGGCAGTTCCAGATAATATAATCCTTAGTGACCCCCGAGGACTCTGCTTCTCATGCCTCCGCAACTTGCCGTGCATGGGCTCCCTTATTTTTCAAAGCCTGAGAATGGACCCGAGAATTTATGGCATCAAGGAAAAGGATCATTATTGGTTGGCAACCCTCCTTGACCACAGTTATAAGGTTAAAGTCTCGGAACTCATCCTGACCTCGCAGAGAAGGCACAGGATGAAATATCTTGAGAAAATCTTAAAGAGGAGTTTATGTAACACCTTTCCAGACTCTGGTAGGTTACAGTCTCATGGAAAAGCTAGTTTTGAGGCTTCTGTTGGTCAAAAGATTATCTAGGGGCGAAAACAGACATAAGAGAGCTTTCCATTAGACAATCCACTGGGTTACTGGGTAATGAGAATAGTTCACTGGCCAGAACTTGCCCAGTATTCAATAGAGATGCTGGGCTGCCCTGCATCCAGCGTGCTTGTCAACTGGGCATTCAGTGCTGCCAGAGGTTTTGCGACAGATAAGAGCGTGTCTGTCCACAGACTCCATTGACTTGCTGACATTTGTCAAAATGAATCAGTCCTGAATTTGCAGCAGCTATCAAGCTCCTGATGCTGATGTCGCTGATTAAATGTTTTTGGGATCTAGACTCTCTACAAGACTGTCTAAGCTGCCTAGTTTTGTGGGTGTTGATTTTATCTTGAATTTTTTGGTTTATAGGTTTTTTTGGGCACAAATAACCAAGGCCCAATTGTTCTGTTTGACAGGTGCATATAATTTAAATGGTTTACAGAAAGGCCAATTCTTGCTTTCATCAAATGTACCTCCATAGGGTTACAGTGTGAAGCCACCACCAACACCCAAAGCCCAATTTTTCCTCTGACAGGTGCATATACTTAATTTTTTACTTATAATTTTTTATAGAAAGGCCAAATCCTCTAGCCATTTCCTGCTATCTCCAGCAGTGTGTTCTTGGAGCATTCTGCGGGGAAATTATTTCTTCCTTTCACTTGTCTGTAGATCAGCGGTGGCTTCAGCGACATAATGAGTTTGCAACTAAACCCAAAACCATTCCTTAAAGCGGTTGTAAAACGCTGGACTTTTTTTTTACCCTGCAAGGTAAAGCCATAATGTGCTAGTATGCATTGCATATTGCCACATTATGTTAAACTTACCTTAAAATGAAGCCCTCCCACACTGAGATGTCAGAGCTGGAGGCCCCTTCCGTCTTCACCCATCTTGCTTCCGGGTTCACGGACTCTGGCTCTGTGACTGGCCGGAGCCACTATGACGTCACTCCTGCGCATGCATGCAGGAGCCACCAGTCACGGCACAGGGCTCTGAAGGATTGGCACGGGTGGCCGTTGCACGTTTAAGAGATATTTACACTACCTATAGGTAAGCCTTATTATAGGCTTACCTATAGGTAAAAGTCAGTGATGGAAGTTAACTTCCACTTTAATGGCCTTACTGGTAAGCCAGTAATGGTGAAACTGAAATGGGGTATGGAATACAAGGGATACCAGGTCTCTGTGGATGGGTACATGAATATGCAGCTTGCCAATACAGAAGAGTATATTGATGGGGCATTGTCTGGACATTTTGGAGAAGTTCTAATAAGGTGTAATAATGTATATACAAGGAGTAGAAGAGGAGGAAGAA
The DNA here is from genome assembly GCF_042186555.1 of Aquarana catesbeiana. Classification (NCBI taxonomy): domain Eukaryota; kingdom Metazoa; phylum Chordata; class Amphibia; order Anura; family Ranidae; genus Aquarana; species Aquarana catesbeiana. The sequence continues at coordinate 110,636,584 of NC_133330.1, read as the reverse complement.
GATGGCGAGAGAATAAAGCCAATTCCAAATTCGTTTTGAAAATTTATTTTGAAACGTATCTTTTGATGTTATTGTTGGACATTTTTGTATGTTTTGCTAAGAAAAATAAAATTTTTTTTTTCAAGAGTACCTGTGTAAGGTTACAGTGTGAAGGCACCACCAACACACAAAGACCAATTTTTCTGCACCTGTTACTTCTTCTATCCAAAGTCTGCGAAAGACACACCAAACTTTATCTAAAAAAACTGTTAATCTTGGCCTGAGTGTACTATACATTTGGTTTCTTCACATAAGGCTTGCTCACTGTGGTGCAAAAATGTGTTATTTCCATCCAAAGTCTGCAAAAGAGACACTAGAATCCAAAACATTTCTAATCTTGTTCCGATTGCACTAAATTGTGGCCTCTTCATACAGACTGGCTCCCCAAGCCGTTGTTTACTAAATAAAGAAAGCTTGCAGGGAAAATCAATTTAAATGTCATTTTTTTTTATATGTCAGTTTTGCTGCTACAGGTTCTATACATGATACAGATGTGCCACTTTACAGGCAGACTAAGGGGACCCCTCAGGCACAACAATTAAAGGAATTTTTTTATTTTTATTGTTTCACTTAAAATCACTGCTCCTTTAAAAACTATCTTTCGAGTGATCGTATGCCTGAGCGGTATCCTCCACGATACCCCCCACGGGAGAGACGGCGGCAGACACAGCCAAGATGGCGGCCGCGCCATGCTTGATAGAAATGCTGCAGACTCAGCCACAGCCCCCCTCAGCCCCAGAACCGACAGCTACAGATCCTGCCTCCCCTTCTGGCTTTGCACAAGCAGTGGTAACACTGCTGGGCCCCACATTAATGGCCACTGTAGATGCAGCAGTAAACAGAGGACTGGAGCAGCTCCATATAGAGCTGCAGGCACAGAGACTCACACGTGGAGGAAAGGATCTCCTCCTTAGAAGATGAATCCACAGCCACCTCTGCTGCGATTGCATGCATAATTGCCACAAACAGGGATATTTGGAACAAACTCAACGATTTGGAAAATCGTTCGAGAAGGAACAATCTGCGCATAATTGGGCTGCCAGAATCAGTATCCACTACCCAGCTCACGAATATATGTGCAAAAATCATCCCTGAGCAACTGGGCCTCCGCATACCCTACACTATTGAACGGGCATACCCTATTGGTCAATACTCAGAAAGCCGCGCCAAACCGTGTCACGTCATAGTCAAGTACCTTAACTACGCTGACAAGAATGCCATCATTCAGAAATTTCGCCGAACGCGCTCCCTATCTGTGGATGGCGCAAAACTGTTGCTCTTTGCGGACTACTCTATGGAGGTGATGAAACAACGTAAAGCGGTTTTGCCAATCTGCTCAACTCTGCACAACAACCAAATCCGGTTCTCCCTAGATTACCTGGCTATCCTCCGCATCCAAACGCATGAAGGAGAACACCTCACTTTCACCACACCAGACGAAGTGGAAAACTACATAAATGCCCTGGGCACCGAGATGGAACACAGCAACTCTGCAGAGGGGTCACCATCAAAATCAGCGGCCTCCCCAACCGCACCACCTAGACATCAACGCAGCCCGACCAAGCCTCTATATAAGCGCAGTCGCTTCACCCACCAGGAGGACCGCTTTGGGAATCGCTAAAGGGTGTTTTTATTTTTACTTTTTCCTGAATAAACTTTCTGGCGCAATCACTGTGTCAGCCTGTTGCTCAACTTTTATGTGATTCTTTGTTTGCTGTTTCTGTTCCCATTAAGGTCATATGTTATCCGCTTTTGGGGTCACTCTACAGGCTCATGTTGCTAGCCCCTTTGAGGAATAGACCCACGAGATGAGCTCTCACTCATCTGAACCTACCCCATCGTCCAGCTCTGATATGCTCCTTCGCTAATCTTCACCCCTCTGACTATCCTTCCCTGCTGCTCATTACCCATTCCTCTCCATTCCTCCCTCCCCTCACTCCCCATAGCCCACATCTTGTCCCTAGGAGAGGAGCTAGCGACTGGCGGGAGATATGATCGGTAGTTGAACCACATGTGGAAAAAAGTGGAGTCTACAATGTATGTCAAGTGTTTTGTTTAACCAAAAATCTGCTATATTACTGTTCTTTCTTTATCTTAGTTTAGATGATGTAAAACTCATGTTTACCTGTTTTGTACCTATGCCCTCAGGAGACTTACAATACTTTGGTGACTCTCAGATGGATGATACAGTGCCTGCAGGGAGGCTCCATTGCAAGCCTCCAACCCACTACATTTCTCATTTCCAGACATGGCCTCTTCAACCGATGGGAATCACCTAAAGATTGTCTCATGGAACGTTAAAGGGCTTCGCTCTCCAAGTAAGCACATGTCAATTCTTAGACATTTGAAGCGTCTCCGGACGGATGTGGCTTTGCTTCAGGAAACACACCTGTCCGCAGACGATCTAACTCACCTCCTTAAACTGTGGGTGGGCTCTGTATATGGCTCACCGGCAGTTGGCCGTAAGGTTGGAGTAGCCATATTACTACACAAAAACTTACGACATACTATTAGAGATGTCAAGATTGATTCGACAGGGCGCAAAATGACCTTACACATGACATTAGACAACAAACAAGTTGCTATCACCAACATTTATGCTCCTAAGTGCCGGTTCACACAGGGGCGACTTGTCAGGCGACCTAGCCTCCCGTTCTGTACAACGGAACCATTCTAATAGGAGCGACAGGTTCCTGTACTACTTTGGGGGCGACTTGGGGCGACTTGCATAGACTTCTATACAGAAGTCGTTTTGCAAGTCACCGTGGCAGTCGTGTGCAGGTCGCCTCGGTGAGGCGACCTGCAAGTCGTGCCGCCCCTGTGTGAACCAGGGCTCACTCACCAGACACTTCCTTTTTCCGAGACATGGTGCAGTGGGTACTAACTGCCCCTAAGACACTACACTTAGTGGGTGGAGACTTCAACTCTGTTATGTCTACACTGGCAGATCATACGAGTGACCCAACACGCAGACCGCACACATCTATCCCCCATATACCTGACTCTACCCTTCTAGCACAATCCATCGCTTCCATGCATTTTGTTGACATATGGCGTTTAATGCACCCGACAGATCGAGATTATACTTTTTTTTAACCCCCGCATAACTCCTTTTCTCGCATTGATTACTTTTTTACCTCCCCTGCGTTACTGTCTGCACTACGTGATCCAGAAATAAATGACGCCAGAATTTCAGACCACAGCCCCATCGCCATATGCATGACTCATGCTAAGCCCTCATCTCCCTCCCCCATGTGGCGCTTTCCTTCATACCTGGCAGATAATGAAGACTTCCACCACATATTGTATAAAATGGGAAGAATACAACTCCACAAACGGAACCCTTTCATAAACATAGAAAGGTATATGAAAATATCTTAATAATTCAAATTAGCAATCTAAATATATAAACCAATATACATGACTTATAAAAATACCACATGGGATATATAACATATATGTGACTAAAAATGAAAAGTAAAAATCGGTGCAAAATAAATAGTTAAGTCCGCGAAAATCTCAGAAATCCACAATGTGCGTTGAGTAATTGCAGTCCAAAATAAAGTTAATAGATTGAAAATTTCTATCCCCACATAGATATCCAATGTAGTGGATGAAAACTAGAGACACCAATGTGATTAAGCCACCACCGAGGTAGATGCAGGCTTACCGGATGGTTTGAACTCAGAAAAACATACGTTCTGTAGGTCAAACAGGCTTATGCTGTCAGCCGACAACTGGGATGGGACCTTGGGGATCCTCCGTAGTTGGAATCTGGGGTATCCTAGACTTTCATGGGAAATCCGTCTCCATACAGGTGGTTACACGTCAGAAGATAGTGACCAATGGAAAATGGAAAAAGATGGCCACATAGCGTAATTCCGTATAAAATTTTAAAATTTATTAAAAGTAAAACACTTACATTTGAAAAGTGGTTACAAGCTCTTGAATAAAATAATGGTGGCAGTGGAGTCCTTCCGACGTGTTTTGTCTTGATTAGACTTCGTCTGGGATGTCCTTCCACTGCAGCCTGACTCATTAATAAAGAAAATATGACCCCAATATCGAGAATCCAGCTCGTCCAGTGTCTCCATTGATTTGGATGTACACTTCCGGGTCATCCAATATGGCGAGCGCGCGTGCATTCCACAACTCAATGTCATGGCTGGGATTGCGTTCCAAAGCTATTATGTTCATCTTTTTTTTGACGTAGCGCCACGCCCATATGTCTGTCTATTTGTTTTGACGCTCGCGTGTTGTTTCATTCGAACTTCAGGTCGACTAGCCGTACAGCCTTTGGAACGCACGTTTAGCTATGGCATTGAGTCGTGAAATGCACAGCGGTTCTCCTTATTGGACAACCCAGAAGTGTGTATTTAAACCTATGGAGGCATAGTACGAGCTATATTTTCGTTGATTCGAGCCTCTAAGCTGGTTTACTGTTTTATGTAACGCAATGCTCCCATGCTCGTTACTGTAGTTATGTGATTTGACGCACGCATATTGTTTATGCGAGCGTGCAGGAGATTAACATAATAGCTTTGGAACGCAATCCCAGCCACGACATTGAGTCGTGGAACGCACGCGGGTCCGCCATATTGGATAAAGTGTACATCCAAATCAATGGAGACACTGTACGAGCTGGATTCTCGATACTGGGGTCATATTTTCTTTATTAATGAGTCAGGCTGCAGTGGAAGGACACCCCAGACGAAGTCTAATGAGACGAAACGCGTCGGTAAGGGCTCCACTGCTGCTATTATTTTATTCAAGCGCTTGTAACCACTTTTCAAATGTAAGTGTTTTACTTTTAATAAATTTAAAAATTTTATACGGAATTACGCTATGTGGCCATCTTTTTCCATTTTCCATTGGTCACTATCTTCTGACGTGTAACCACCTGTATGGAGACGGATTTCCCATAAAAGTCTAGGATACCCCAGGTTCCAACTACGGAGGATCCCCAAGGTCCCATCCCCATTGTCGGCTGACAACATAAGCCTGTTTGACTCACAGAATGTATGTTCTTCTGAGTTCAAACCATCTGGTAAGCCTGCATCTACCTCGGTGGTGGCTTAATCACATTGGTGTCTCTAGTTTTCATCCACTAGATTGAAGATTTCTATCCCCACATAGATATCCAATCTATTAACTTTATTTTGGACTGCAATTATTCACTGCACATTGTGGATTTCTGAGATTTTCACTGACTTAACTATTTATTTTGCACCGATTTTTACTTTTCATTTTTAGTCACATATATGTTATATATCACATGTGGTATTTTTATAAGTCATGTATATTGGTTTATCTATTTAGATTGCTAATTTGATTTATTAAGATATTTTCATATACCTTTCTATGTTTATGGTAGGGTTGTGTTAATTAACCTTAGCACTTTAGTGCTACACCTATACACTTTTATGATTAGAACAAAAATTTCTGTTTGTTGTGTTAGCTGCTATTAATAATCCAGGCAGTGCGGAGTACTTTACTACACTATATTTGGTTATTTTGATTATACACTGCTGCAGCCATTTATTGCGATACGTTCCCTCATGATGGATGTATTTGATTATCGTGCATCCCATAGGGTCAATACCGAGGGTGTTTTTGTCGCAACAGGAAGTGAGACTGAATTAGGAGGATTGTTTCTTAGACTGAAAAATGCCATGACAACTGAACTCCATTTACAATGGGATTTAGTGTTTTTATAGCAACATATCTCCGAACAGATGGTCCCTAGGAGTCTTAGGTGGGAAGTACAACCCCAACAAGGGGAATCAGACCTGGGCTCCTGGTTTAAATATTTAAACAATGTGGATATTAGCTTCTTAAGTTTTCTTATTTCTAAGAAAAATAATATTTTTCTCATTTTGTCTGGCCATATGGGGTAAGCTGTGTTTATATACATTTATACTTTGTACATCTACATATTCATCTTTAATCTTTTGGCCATTTTGAACTGTCTGTATATATCAATGGATTCGTTATTCCTCCTCTTAAAATATTTTATACTGTCAGTACTAGGATCCCTTTAGGACCCAGCACAACTCACCTGACACAGCCTTTGCCTGGGAAACAACAGTGATTGGCCAGCTCACCTTTAAATTACTTGTATCAGCATTCAATCAGTGCTCGTGTTAGAGTTTACCTTGTGTTTGATCCAGCTGATATCTCCTCTGTGTATTTCGTGTATGACCCGGCTCGTTTGACCCTGTTTGCTTGCTTCTGATTCGGTACCGTTTGGACTCTGATCTTCCTGTGTATGACCCAGCTTGCCTAGACCACGCTTTGCCTGATTCTACTGTAGTACCTTCATCTGCAGCGGTGAACTACAAGCACCAGAGATCATCTATCCTCACCTGCAGCGGTGAACTACAAGCTCCAGACAACATCTATCCTCATCTGCAGCGGTGAACTACAAGGTCCAGCAAACATCTATCTTCATCTACAGCGGTGAACTACAAGTCCCAGCTGACCTGCTCTACTCAGACCTTCTCATGGTATGTGCTCTTGTTCTTTGAACTCTTTGCATAATCAGAACACCTGAACTGTTACCTGTTATATGCTCCTAGTCTGACATTAACACGAGCCATACATAATAAGGGAAACCTATCATGGATCCTGAGCAGGCTCAGTTGTTTGCACAGGAACTTTGCCGCTTATCCCATCGAGTTCAGGAAATGGCCACAGAGCTCACCAAGGTGCAATCTCCTTCTACTACCACCGCTACAAAAACTCCATCTGAACCAAAAATTCCTTTGCCTGATCGGTTTTCTAGTGACCGTAAAGGGTTTTGCAACTTTAAAAACAGCTGCAAATTATATTTCAAGTTAAGGCCATCCTCGTCTGGCCCTGAAACTCAGAGGGTTCAAATCATTATCTCTCTACTACAGGGTGACCCCCATGCTTGGGCCTTTAACCTGGAGCCAAACCATCCAGCCTTGCTAACAGTAGATGCCTTCTTTGAAGCCCTAGGGTTGCTATATGATGATCCAGATCGTGCTGCTACTGCAGAATGAACCCTGCGTAACTTAAAGCAAGGAACTACCACAGCTAAAATGTATTGCTCAGAGTTTCGCAGGTGGGCCCCGGAATCTGGCTGGAATGATGCAGCTCTCCGCAGCCAGTTTAGAATGGGCCTTTCAGATGCAATTAAGGATGCTCTGGTCAACTTCTCCTACCCAGCCTCACTGGAAGAGGCTATGAGTCTAGCCATTAGAATTGACCGCCGCCAGCGAGAGAGGAGACGAGAACAAACTACAACTGTGGCAAACTATATACCTCCCTTGCCACCTGACTATTCCACCTCCAGTGCCAAATCTGAGGAAGAACCTATGCAGTTAGGCTCCACCCGGTTATCTGCCCAGGAACACACGCGCCGGCGTAACATGGGACTCTGTTTGTATTGTGGCTCAAGGGTCATATGCTCCATTCATGCCCTACACGTCCGGGAAACTCCAGGACCTAGGTAATTGCGGGGAGGTTACCTTAGGTCTGCTCTCATCTCCCCAGGGGGACAATCGTATTCTTTTACCCGCTGTCATTCACATTGGGACAGGGGCTCATGAACTGCTGGCCTTGGTAGATTCTGGAGCCGCTGAGAATTTTATTGATAAGACTCTGATAACCTCTTTGTCCCTGGAAACTCATGCTCTAGATTACCCAGTCCACCTGATTTCCGTGGATAATCGACCTCTCTAACAAGATCTAGTGCTCCAATCCACCAACCCTTTCCAGTTACAATTGGGGGCTTTGCATTGGGAGAAGATTTCATCTCTTGTCATTGACTCTCCATCCACTCCTTTAATCCTAGGCCTTCCTTGGCTTCAGAAGCACAATCCTGTAATTGACTGGCGAACAGGAAATATTCTGGCTTGGTCCAACCAGTGTAAAAAGAACTGCATCCAGCACCCTGTTCGACTGGCTACCTGTCAAGTGGGAATGGAACAGATTCCACTTTGTTATAAGGACTTTTGGGATGTGTTTTCTAAAGGGATTGCTGACACTTTACCTCCTCATCGCAGTTATGATTGTCCCATTGACCTCTTGCCCGACACTACACCTCCTTGAGAGAGAGTGTTTCCACTGTCTGAGCCAGAGAATCTTGCCTTGCAAGAATACATCCAGGAAAACCTAGCTAAGGGTTTCATCTGTCCCTCCACTTCTCCCGCAGGAGCAGGATGCTTCTTTGTCCCAAAGAAGGATGGGGGACTGAGACTTTGTGTTGATTACAGAGGTCTAAATAAAATAACTGTTCCCAATCGGTATCCTCTTCCTCTCATCACAGAATTGTTCTCTCAAATCCAGGGAGCCAAAATCTTCTCCAAACTGGACTTAAGGGGAGCCTATTGTGACGGGAGGGCCCGTGGAACTCAGAATACATCTTATGTCTAAGTCACCCTGTGCCATCCTGGCACAGGGTGAGTGAGAAAATATATCTTGGACTACTTAAAATGGGACAGTAATATTTGTCCACAATATCTCCCAGGATGTATGTTAATTGAATGAGCTGATCACATTGTCCTCTATACAATGTAGGAGACGGGACGACTCCTATTGGAACTCATGTTAATTAGGTTTTGTTTGTATTGTTAATTGTAATTAGCTCCAGCTATTGTGTTTATATTACTGTGTGAAGCTCGGTGCCCACAAGTCTGTCATCTAGTCTGTGTAAATTTGGTAGTAAATTAGCTCATGTTAATTAGGTTAGCTTTGAGTCATCCTGGTGTATAAATGTGGGTGAGATCTCAAATAAACAGTTCTGATGTACTCCAAGACTGGTGTTGTCTAGTTCTTGGGGGTTCCTATAGCCAGATCTATTGGACTCGTGTTCCAGAACTTAGGAAGCGGTATACTGACGGAAGCACTCAAGCGGAGTGTGGGACGTTCCGTGACACCTATAATCTGGTGCGCATCCATGCAGGCGAGGAGTGGAAGACAGCCTTTAACACCAAGGATGGTCATTTTGAATGTCTTGTCATGCCTTTCGGTCTCAGAAATGCACCAGCTGTCTTTCAGAACTTTATGAATGACATTTTCCGTGACATGTTGGGTCGCTTCATGCGTGTATATTTAGACGATATTTTGATATATTCTCCCAATCTTGAAACACATCAGAAGCATGTCTGCTCGGTATTGGCCCGATTAAAGACTCACTCCCTTTTTGTAAAGCCTGAAAAATGTTCATTTCATGTCAAACAAGTACCTTTCCTAGGCTACCTAATTTCTGACACAGGCCTCACCATGGATCCAGCCAAGATTCAAGCCATTTTAGACTGGGCACCACCTTCAGGCTTGAAGGCAGTTCAGAGCTTCCTGGGCTTTGCAAATTTCTATCGAAAATTCATTATGAACTTTGCCACCATTGCACCTCCCATCACCTCTCTCACCAGGAAGACTCTGACTACCTTTAAATGGACTACTGAAGCCCAGGCAGCCTTCACTCAGTTAAAGAAAGCCTTTACCTCTGCACCAATCCTATGCCATCCTGTTCCTGAGCTACCTTTTTATTGTGGAGGTAGATGCATCTAAAGTAGGGGTGGGGGCGCTTTTGTCACAAAAGGATCCTGTAAATGCTGCCATCCACCCCTGTGCCTTTTTGTCTCGTAAATATTCCCCAGCAGAGCGCAATTATGATATAGGCAACAGAGAACTTCTAGCCATAAAGCTCGCTTTGGAGGAATGGAGACATTGGCTGGAGGGAGCTTGCTATCCATTCATAGTTCTGACTGACCACAAAAACCTTGAATACATCCGTTCTGCTAAAAGACTGAACTCACGTCAAGCCAGGTGGTCATTGTTCTTCTCCAGATTTGACTTCACAATTTCATATTTACCAGGGCCAAAAAACATTAAGGCTGACGCCTTGTCTCGCAGCTTTTTATCAGAGTCTCCTCCTCCGCTTCCTCCACAACCCATTATCTCTGAGGATAGGATTTTGGCTTTCACCCAGACTGACATCTCTGAGGCCTTGTTACCTGCACAGGCTGAAGCCCCTCCCTACACTCCCTCTGGTATGCTTTTTGTGCCCCTGGCTCTTCGTTTGCAGGTATTGCAGCAGGTACATGCATCAAAACCTGCAGCACATCCGGGGTTTAGACAAACTTTTGAGATTATCTCTCGCAACCTCTGGTGGCCATCGATTAGGCAGGATGTGTTAGCCTTCGTCCAGGCCTGTGAAGTTTGTGCCAGAAGCAAGAGCAGTACCTCTAAGCCGCCCGGTCTCCTACGTCCTCTACCCATACCTACCTGTCCCTGGACCCATTTATCTATGGACTTTATCACTGACTTGCCTCCATCCCAGGGATGTTCCACGATCTGGGTGGTGGTAGACAGGTTCAGTAAAATGGCCCACTTTGTTCTGCTTCCGAAACTTCCATCTGCTAAAGAACTGGCATCTTTATTCATTAAACATGTTTTCAGGCTCCATGGGGCACCAATTAACATTGTCTCAGACCGTGGCTCTTAGTTTATAGCCCAGTTTTGGAAGGCCCTTTGCTCTCAGCTGGGGATTAAGTTATCATATTCTTCAGCATATCATCCTGAGACAAACGGCCAAACAGAAAGGACTAATCAGACTCTAGAGAAGATGGTACATTGTCTGATGGCCAATGATGAGGTGGAGTGGGTCAACGTCCTGCCATGGGCAGAGTTTGCCTTTAATAATTGTAACAGCACATCTACAAGGACCTCTCCTTTCTTCTGTGTTTACGGGTTGCATCCTCGAGTGTGCTCCTTTGATCTTCCACCCTCTGATGTGCCAGATACCAACACCACAATTGAAAATTTCTCCAAAATCTGGTCTGATGTTAATCGTGCTATTTCTCGCTCTGTGCAGGCTTTTAAGAAAGTGGCTGACAAGAGCCGCTCAAAGGCACCAGGATATAAAGTTGGTGACAAAGTGTGGATATCATCTAGGAATCTGTCCCTGCATGTTCCATCTAAAAAACTTGGCCAAAAATTCATCGGGCCCTATGAAATTTCGGAGATTGTTAATCCTGTATCCTATAGATTAAAACTTCCCCCATCCATGCGCATTCCAAATGTCTTTCATGTTTCATTGTTGAAACCTGTTCATTCCAGCCTCCAAGTAAATGAACCAGAACCTGTGGATGTGTTGGACAGTCAGGAATATGAAGTGGCATTTATTCTTGATTCCAGACGAGTGCGCAATTCCTTACAATATCTCGTTCATTGGAAAGATTTCAGCCCAGAGGATCGATCTTGGGTCCCAGCTCGTGATCTTCATGCTGACCGACTTAAGAAGTTCCATCTTCGTTATCCTAATAAGCCTGGGGGTGCAGGAGCAACCCCTCGAGAAAGGGGGGGTACTGTCAGTACTAGGATCCCTTTAGGACCCAGCACAACTCACCTGACACAGCCTTTGCCTGGGAAACAACAGTGATTGGCCAGCTCACCTTTAAATTACTTGTATCAGCATTCAATCAGTGCTCGTGTTAGAGTTTACCTTGTGTTTGATCCAGCTGATATCTGCTCTGTGTATTTCGTGTATGACATGGCTCGTTTGACCCTGTTTGCTTGCTTCTGATTCGGTACCGTTTGGACTCTGATCTTCCTGTGTATGACCCAGCTTGCCTAGACCACGCTTTGCCTGATTCTACTGTAGTACCTTCATCTGCAGCGGTGAACTACAAGCACCAGACAACATCTATCCTCACCTGCAGCGGTGAACTACAAGCTCCAGACAACATCTATCCTCATCTGCAGCGGTGAACTACAAGGTCCAGCAAACATCTACCTTCATCTACAGTGGTGAACTACAAATCCCAGCTGACCTGCTCTACTCAGACCTGCTCATGGTATGTGCTCTTGTTCTTTGAACTCTTTGTATAATCAGAACACCTGAACTGTTACCTGTTATATGCTCCTAGTCTGACATATACCTGCTCTATTGAGTGGAGCTTTATCTATTTCTCTGTAGTATCTGGTCACCCTTAACACTCTTTATAGGGGATTGGGAGGCTTCACTAGTCTATCTCTAATACACAGTAGACTGAAATGACATTTTTCTTATATGCACTATGTATACTGGGAAATAGCCTCCCCAGTTACCGGGTTGTACCATCAGACCCCGGGTGACATTCTCCTTTATGGGGGTTTTTCCACGTGATCATTATAATTGGTTGGAATATATTTTACTTTCTACTCTTTATTTCATGTATAATTTATTCTAAAAACATCTTTTGCTTATAGTGTACATGTATTTATTGTTATATATTTTTCACATGTATTTAGCAGAACTATCTCTAGCTCCTGAAGAAGCATTATATAAACGCGCAACATGTCGAGCGTATAAGAGAAAACCTACCTGACCTGCAACTCAACCCACAACTCTTTCTCCTACATTCACAATTGCAACTTGTATTTGGGAAGTTGTTCTCCATTTTCTATCATTTGAATGTTGGATTATATGTACAATTAGTAGGGTTTAAATTGCATGCAAGGTAGAATTTATTCCATATACAGTATTTTCATATGCACATTGTACTAGCTATAATACTCATTCCTATTTTGTAATTTAAATTTAATAAAATAAAACTATTTTTACTTTTTATAGTCTAACTACTCGTGTGCCCTCAAAGTCCAATTCCATTAGTTCCCATACTTTACTTAAGAAAAATAATAAACTTCTCTCTATTGATAGAGAAATCAAAGAGTTGAAGGATAAACTCCTGACACATAAAAATTCTTTGGAATATAACTCTCTCTCTCCTCCAACCTACAAAATCATCTTGAGAAAGAGGATCGAGACCAAAAATGTAAGAAGCAGAAGAAGTATTCCAGAGATGTGGGTGATTACAAAACTGGTACAGTTTTTGGTTGGCAGAAACTTTTTGCTGTCACCTCACCTATGGATACTACTCCCACCACCAGTACAGGGCTGGTAACATCATCTGGCCCTTTACCCACATCAGTAACTATTGCTACACAATCTAGTTCAAAACTTATGTCCACTCGAGGTCGCAATACCCGAAGAGGAGGGGATACACATGGCAGTGACCCCCACCGGTACAACAGAGGGTACGCCATTACAGTCCCCACACCCCAAACAATTCCACCAGGGGTAGGGGTAATCATAGAGGTAAAAGAGGGGGAATAGGTAATTTTAAGGGTAACCCACATCATTCTGAGGCTTATCTTTATCAAGAGTATGACAATCAGTCTCGCTACCTTTCTCCAGCAAGACATGAAAGACGCTCTAATTCTTATTATAACAACTCTCATTATTACAATCCATCCCCTGTACCCACTCACAATAGGTTCTCTCCACTTAGGGAAACACGCAGTTTTGAACATGTGAGAGATAACTATGAACAATCTCCATATGTTTAAATCCCAATACTTATGGAAGCCAGGGTTTTCACGAGGACCGACACGCAAGAAAGCAAGGTCCAGATCTAAGAGAGGCTGCCGAGGGGAGAGGAGAATACAGAGGAGGAAAGAGAAAAAGAGTGTAATGGGCCAAGGTGTCTTTAATTTGAGCACTTACCCAAGCAGAACTATCCGTTTTGGATAAGGGTCTCAAATACGCCCCACCAAAAAAACTAGATAAATTCAACACCTTCATTGATGTTCACAAATACATACGTAAAATTAACATCCAGCGATATTTGATATCCAATCCCTATCGAACCAATTATCGAGCAGCCACTGCAGGGACTGTTCATTCTGGATTATCTAATCCGTCTCTCTTTTCTCCCCCTGTTCCGGTAGCCCCAGCTGTGAAGATCTTTAAGGATTTGGTCCTTGAAGACCTTGCAAAATTACCTGAAAAACGTATTCGCCACCGACCTTTGTCGAACGATGGACTTAGGTCCTTGTGTGAACGGAGGGACTTAGTTATCCACCCGGTGGATAAAGGCGGTAGCATAGTTGTTTTAGATAAAAGCCAATATGAAATGGAGATGCACCGAATTCTGAGTGAACCTGATACATATAGGGAACTCCCCAATAACCCTACTAATATGTACAGTATAAGAAACAACTTCAAAACCTTATTACTAAGGGTTATGATCTTAATATCTTAAATAAAAAGGAGAGAGCATTTATTTACCCAAAATTCATAAGGACCCAGTACGCACCCCTGGACGACCTATTGTGAGTGGTATCAATTCTATCACATCACGTATAGGCCAACACATAGATTTTTATCTACAGCCCCTAGTTAAGCAGACACCTTCATATCTTAAGGACACTAGCTCTACTATCAGACTTTTGGAAAATATTGAGATACGAGATGGTTATATTATGGCCACTGCGAATGTGGCATCGTTATATACCTGTATACCACATGGAAGGGGTATAGAGGCTGCCCGACATTTTTTAGATCGTGAACAGTCTCTGGCCCCTTTTCCAATGTGAGTATCTGATAGAACTTTTGGAATTCGCAACCAAACATAACTATTTTTGGTTCAATGAACGCTACTACCTCCAACAACGAGGGGTAGCTATGGGAGCGAAGTTCGCTCCAAGCCTTGCGAATTTGTTCATGGCAAAATGGGAGGAGGATGTCGTCTATGCCCACGGGACTTCATCTTTGGTCCTGTGGGCCAGATACATCAACGACATCCTCCTCCTATGGAGTGGCACTTCAGACTCTCTAAAACAGTTTTTTGATTACCTAAATTCAAACGACATGAGTATATCTTAATCATATGAAGCAAGCGGAACCAACATTCATTTTCTTGATTTGGAAATAGAGATTGTGGACAAGCATTTTAAATTCCAAACCTATTTTAAACCGACGGACTGTAGCGGTTTTATTCCCATAGATAGCTGTCACCATAAGTCCTGATTGAGTTCCGTCCCGCGCAGTCAGTTTTTAAGACTTCGTAGAAACTGTACGGATACTGACACATTTACAATACAGGCAGGGGTCCTTAAACAAAGGTTTTTAGATAAGGGATATGACAGTAAGAACATTGATTTGGAACTACAAAAAGCCATCAATACAGATAGGAGGTCACTACTTGCAATTAAACCTAAACGAGAACCTGATGAGACCTTTAAATGGGCCATGTTGACTTCATTTTCAACACAACATAAACAAATTAAAGCAATTGTGAAGAGACATTGGGATGTTCTTAGACAAGATAATATTCTTAGTACTGTAATACCTAAACAGGCCAAGGTCATCTTTAGGGGAGCACCATCCTTGCAAGGCCACATAGCACCCAATGTCATTAATCCGCCGGTTCGCCCCTCTTTTTTTCATAATTGGATTGTTTTCTTTCCTTGAAAGAAATGTGTAGTATGTCAACACAACACACTGGGAAAACATAAAGTGGTAGATTTTACATCTACCGTCACAAATAATATACTATAAAACATTTCTACCCATGTAGTACAAAATATGTGGTATATCTGATTACTTGCCCCTATGGCAAGCAATATGTTGGCTGTACAATTAGGAGGTTTTCCACAAGAGTTGTCGAACATATTGCCTTAATTAAAAGCAGAGACTCAAAGCATAGTGTCCCTAGGCACTACAAGGAGTTTCATAATAGCGACCCCAAAGGAACACAATTTATCGCTATTGATAAGTATATTCCACCCTGGAGAGGAGGTGCCATGACCAGAGGGGTCTCCAGCTTGGAGACATTCTGGATATATGAGCTACGGTCCCACTCTCCGTTCGGAATGAACGTTGAGTGGGACATTAATGCCTTTATCAACGAATCCTAGTTTTAGTCTAAGTTATGTTTTAACCCTATTCTATACATTTATTTCCATTTGAGACATCCCTAACTGTTGGGGTGTACTTAATATAGATTCCAACTTTATGTATTCTTATTTTATTTGTATATGACCTAGGTCAACGGTATTAGGGCCCTGAGAGAATCCATCTCAGACGTTTATCTATACAATCATTTTACTCTGGAAGTCAGTATTTTATCGTTATTCTAATAATGGGGAGGTTCCCTTTAATGCATATGAGTGCCATCACCTTTTGGCTATATGTCAATATATTGTTTGCAACACGTGATGTTAATATTGATTATATTTTCAGTTTTTAATGTATGAGTTTACAGTAACCTTTTAAGCATGCTTTCCCATATATAATACATTTTACGGTAGATTTTATCCCCAATATATAGAATTTTCCATGCTGAGGCTCGATGTGCAGTGCGTTCTTATTATATGACCTCACTGCCTGTCATGCGCTTCATATTTTGTTCATATAATGAATTGGGTGGAAGTGTGCGATGAGGACGGGTGGTGCCCCGTTGATCGGACACCCATTTATCTCTTTTTGTGTGCGTCATAGTTTTTTTGACGTAGCGCCACGCCCATATGTCTGTCCATTTGTTTTGACGCTCGTGTGTTGTTTCATGCGAACGTCAAGTCAACTAGCTGTACAGCCTTTGGAACGCACGTTTAGCTATGGCATTGAGTCGTTAAACGCACGCCGGTTCTCCATATTGGACAACCCGGAAGTGTGTATTTAAACCTATGGAGGCATAGTACGAGCTATATTTTCATTGATTCGAGCCTCTAAGCTCGTTTACTGTTTTATATAAAGCTATGCTCCCATGCTCGTTACTGTAGTTATGTGATTTGACGCTCGCATGTTTTATGCATGTGTGCAGGAGATTAATAGCTTTGGAACGCAATCCCAGCCACGACATTGAGTCGTGGAACGCATGCGGGTCAGCCATATTAGATGACCCGGAAGTGTACATCCAAATCAATGGAGACACTGTACGAGCTGGATTCTCGATATTGGGGTCATATTTTCTTTATTAATGAGTCAGGCTGCAGTGGAAGGACACCCCAGACGAAGTCTAATGAGATGAAATGTGTCGGGAAGGGCTCCACTGCCACCATTATTTTATTCAAGCGCTTGTAACCACTTTTCAAATGTAAGTGTTTTACTTTTAATACATTTTAAAATTTATTACGAAATTACGCTATGTGGCCATCTTTTTCCATTTTCCATTGGTCACTATCTTCTGACGTGTAACCACCTGTATGGAGACAGAATCCCCATGAAAGTTTAGGATACCCCAGGTTCCAACTACAGAGGATCCCCAAGGTCACATCTCCGTTGTCGGCTGACAACATAAGCCTGTTTGACTCACAGAACGTATGTTCTTCTGAGTTCAAACCATCCGGTAAGCCTGCATCTACCTCGGTGGTGGCTTAATCACATTGGTGTCTCTAGTTTTCATCCACTACATTGGATATCTATGTGGGGAGAGAAATCTTCAATCTATTAACTTTATTTTGGACTGCAATTACTGCACATTGTGGATTTCTGAGATTTTCACAGACTTAACTATTTATTTTGCATCGATTTTTACTTTTCATTTTTAGTCACATATTTGTTATATATCACATGTGGTATTTTTATAAGTCATGTATATTGGTTTATCTATTTAGATTGCTAATTTGATTTATTAAGATATTTTCATATACCTTTCTATGTTTACAGTAGGGTTGTGTTAATTAACCCTAGCACTTTAGCGCAACACCTATACATTTTTATGATTAGAACAAACTTTTCTGTTTGTTGTGTTAGCTGCTATTATTAATCCAGGAAGCGCGGAGTACTTTACTAAACTCCACAAACGGAGCTCACATCACTGAACCGAACCTCTTTTGGGAAGCTGGCAAAGCTTTCCTGCGGGGGAAAATCATCTCCTATACCACCCAATTTAAAAAACAGGCCAGACAACAATACAGGTAAGCCAGCAAAGCTTTACGCTTGGCTCACGAGCGACTAATACTAAACCGTACCTCTGATAACATACAGGCGTGGCGGCAGGCTAAACGTACTTTTGACCTTTGGGCAGAGCAACAGGAAGCAGCCAAAACATCGTACACTACTCTACATTTCCATAAGTTTGGTAACAAGGCAGGCAAAATACTGGCTAAACTATGTTTGGGACCAAGACGTCCCACCCATATCTCTACCCTGAGAAATGCGTCCGGCCCCCTGGTTACCTCACCTGCTGAAATTAGCAAACTACTTGCAGAGTACTACACAAATCTATATACAGCTGACATAACTGACCAACCTACAGCAGAAGCTCTGCTAGCCAAGATACGTCTGCTCAAACTTCAAAATACCCAATTGGAGGCGCTCAATGCTCCTATCACTACTACAACATCCGGCTTACGATCAAATCCATGGCGTCAGCCAAAGCCCTAGGTCCAGACGGTTATACGGCTGAATTCTTCAAACTAACAAGCAACTTTATCCCTGACACCCTGAAACATGTTTACGCAGCCATGTGGGATGGGGGCCCCAATCTCCCTACAGGGACGCAGGTACACATTAAACTAATATTCAAGAAAGTTAAGGATCCCCTACTACCGGGATCATATCGCCCAATTTTACTAATTAACGTTGATGTAAAAATCTTATCTAAAATCATAGCATCACGCTTAGCTCTCCTACTCCCCTCTTTACTACACCCAGCCCAATCCAGCTTTGTTCCAGGATGCTCAGCCACCCTGAACATTCGCAAGGTTTTGATGGCTCTAGAATACGCTAAAACACACCCTAACTGAAATGTGAAAAAAGAAAACCAAAGCGCTGATGTGGATTCTCTATAAAATAACAAAACACAAAAAAGAAATGTGTAAGCTGCAACCAACCAATTAGTGCTGTGACACCTGTTGCTATAAATCAATATAAAATATGTTGGTGCACTTATCAAACTATCCCCATCTGTTGGAGTGGTGCTTATATATAAAATCCCAAACCATAAAAATACCCTGATATCATAATCAGTGAAGTGAATAAGTGCAAATAAATAATCAATCAATAAAGTGAATAAATGCAAAAAAATGCATCAAAAAACATATACCCCGATATCACAATCAGTAAAGTGAATAGGTGCAAATAAATATCAATAAATCAATAAAGTGAATAAATGCAAATAGATGCATCAAAAACATATAAGGGAACACACATCCCTAGATATATGTAGATGAAAAAAAAAGCAATAAATAGTGTCTGCTTGTGTTAATCCAGCTGAGGTCTAAATGTCCAATCGATTGCTCACAGATCACAGTTGCATGATGAATTACATTTGCAAGGTGATGATTCACATAAAGATAAAAGAAAAACCATCATTGCACAGTGTTTTTAAATGCTACAAGACTGGGCAAACAATGTAATCCACTCACACATTTGCAGTAGCTGACTCACTTTTGTTAGAATGGTCAGACAGCTTCACCGCACATACAGCTATCGCTGTGTTTTCCGAACACTATGCGAAGACGTCACTGACTCCTTCTCCCCACGTGTATCATCACATGTCACGTGACCTTCTCAAGGGTAGTCATGTGACTTCCTATTGAAGCTATGGACGGCATATTAGCTGCCATAGTGATATCGGTAAATAAGCAAGTCATCATTCCATTAGGTCTGCATTACAGCAATACTTATTTTTAGTAATAGATTACACAATATAACTTTTAATAATACAACTTTTAAAAGACACAAGTTAAAATCAAATTTGGAATTAAGAAACATTATTCACTAAAAGAAACATTATTCACTAAAAAGATCTATTTAACACAGACTTCAGGCTTCCCCCATGGTCAAACTTGGTATTTATATCCAAAGTAAATAATAGATGACAATAATCCATAGTGCTATGCACTCCAGTGGTGAGTATTAAGTATAATATCACGAGCGAGAAGCATGTGTAGATAAGTATAGTTCAACCACAAATTAACTTAAAATTATTAAAATACACACATCACAGCCTCCATATTATGGTTATATAATCTTTATAATATAGGACCCTTAATACAATTCCCTCCTGTAATGAGCCATGGGAAAAAACACTTAAAATAAATATATTTAAAAACCAAAAGAGATAAAATTTAAAAACTAAAAATCTGAATAAAACAATTCAAGTCGAAATCAATATTCAAGCCCCTCAGCGATAAAGTGCACATTTCAAAGATCTAGATTCACTTCTACTTAACTCTCTGATCTTATCGTATACAGCGAGATACATCTGCTGTGGCTATTAAATACTTATGTTGGGGTACCAAATCCGTTTCATTTAATATCTGAATAAGGTGCTTTGTATCTCTCAAGTACGCACATGTTTGTGGCACTACAGGCTGTATAAATTTATCTACATATTATCCCAGTCTAGAGTTTATAGATTGTATTCCATTAATTATAGGCCTTCCTGGAGGATTTAGTGGATTCTTGTGGATCTTTGGTACTGTATATATAATGGGCACCCTGCACACCTCAGGTACCAAATATTTCTCTTCCTTCTTTGTTAGAGTATTCTTCATACTTCCTTTTAATATAAGTTCACGTAACTCTTCTTTATATTGCCTTGTTGGATTACCCTTCAATTTTATGTAGGTACTAGTATCACTTAATTGGTCTATTAACTCCTTATTATAATAATCTTTTGACAAAACAACAATTGCTCCCCCTTTATCAGCGGGTCTAATCACGACTTGTGCTCCAATTCCCTAATTCCTCTTTTGATAGCTTGAGGCTCATGTATTTTTTTATTTTCAGTTTCTCGAGGTCTTGTATGACCATCCTGTTAAAAACCTCTATATGCTCATTATTATGAACCGGCGGGTTGAATAGCGATTTATTTCTCAATTTGGCTATGCACAATTTTTTCTGATATATCCGATCTTCCATTTTGAATATTTGGGGTCTTGTTTAGCATGTATTTTTTTTATATTTAATCTCCTTGTATATTTCTGAATATCAACATACACTTCAAATTTATTAAGATTCCGTTTAGGGGCATACTTCAATCCTTGATCTAATGTCAGCATTTCTGATCTTGTTAGCTCTATTCCACTCAAATTAAGTTTAATTTTGGACCTTCCGTCCTCCACGACATCCTCTTTTGAGTTTGAACTTCTTGCATTTAGCATTTTGTCGTGCCTTGGTGGGGTTCGTTTGTTCCAACGTTGGTCTAAAAAAGACCGTGGCTGTTCATCACCTCGATAGTCTCTTAGGGCCGCATACCTATTTTGAGTGGGAATCGGACTTCTTCTGGAGTCATACTGATATTGATTATAATGGTTGTGATTTTGATGGCCATAACTTTGATGTTGAGGGTCTCTTCCTTCTGTCCAATCCTGATTTTGGTAATTATAGTTCCTTTGATTTTCATGACCATAATTGCCTGAATTAACATAGTTACTATACGGTTGATTTGGATGTTTCTGATTGTTTCTATTTCCATTCTTCCAAAATGGCTTTCTTGGTGATTTATTCTTATTTTTATTCCTCCACCAAGGTTTAGGTGTTCTTGGGCCCTTATTTTCATCCCTATAGACTCTACCCTGTTCATTAGGGATCTCGCTATAATATCTTGGTTTTTCAGGTGACCTAAATCTTCTTTTAGGTGATTTATAAGCTTGGTTCCTTCTTGGGCTTACAATTCTAACCTCCCTTTCAGGTGATGAAGAAATAGAGCCTCCCTTGCCTTCTTTTAAATTAAGCTGCCATTTGAAAGTTTGTTCCAATTTATAGTCGTTTGTGTCTCTTAAATACTTTCATGTTTTCCTTTGCTTTAATTCCCTATCCTTCTGTTACAATACTTTATTTAACTGTTTCGTTAGTACTCCAAAAGATGCTGACTCCTTTTGCGCTTCTAATGCTACTTTACAATCTGCGATTTTTTGATTAATTAATGCTAATTTCCTTTGTTTCCTTTTTAATACAAAATGCAACACCTCCAAACCCTTCTCATTAAAAAAAAATGTATACCATTCTTCTACTGGGTCTGGGTCTAATAGTCCATCATTTATGGGGACAGCCCACCTTAAACTCCTTGGGGTAATACTCTTTTTTATATATTGTTCATGGGTGGCTATATCCCACCACAAACTGACCTTTTTCTCCATGAGATGACCAAATTTCCTAAAGTTTGTGTCTAAATCACCTGTGTCAATGGTCTGATTAGTGGAAAAAACATCTTTGAGATCTATTGTGCGATTTTTAACAAAAGAGATTTATTCTGAGGTGTTTGGCTTTTGGCTTGCAACACAATTATTTTTGGGATAATAATGAATATTATAGGCAATTGAATGGCATTGGGATGGGTGCTAAGTATGCACCAAGTGTTGCAAATATATTTATGGCGAAGTGGGATGAACAGGCCATATACGCTGACCTTCCTGAAGATTTGATCCTTTACAGAAGGTTTATAAATGACTGTATAGTCATATGGAAGGGGGATGAAAATAGTTTGGTACAATTTTTTGAAAAATTAAATAATAATCAGAAAAATATTAAACTTACTTATAGTACTTATGAAATTAGTAATCAAAAGGTTCACTTCCTTGATCTGGAAATATATCAAGATGAGGGAATACTAACTACAAAAACTTTCTTCAAACCTTTGGAAAGGAACAGTTATATACCGGTAGACAGTTGCCAACGTGAACCCTGGCTTATTAACATACCTGCCAGCTGATACGTCTGAGAAGGAACTGTTCCAGCCAAAATGATTATTTGGAACAAGCAAAAATTATAGGAAATAAATTTACAAGTAAAGGATATAATAAAAACTTTATAGAAGATAAAATACAGGAAGTATATGATATTCCACGAGAGAAACTTATACAGGATAAAGTAAAGGCGTCTAAACAATATCAAGAAATTCCCTTATTTTAATACACAACATAAACAAATTGAACAGATTATCAAAAGGCATTGGTCACTTCTTTTAGCTGGCAGACAACTCTGAGGGACTTAGTTGCAAAAAATGTCCCAGATCCACCTAAGAGGTCTAATGACCTAACTTTTTTTCAGGGAAAAGGTTTTTATCCCCGCAGAAGGTGTTATGCATGCAGGAATACAAACCTTAATGGCCAAAAATGCACGAATTTTATTTCCACAAGTACCAACAAAGAGTATGTAATCAAGCATTTTATTTCTTGCAGGACCAAAGGGGTGGTATATTGCAGTGTTGCAGTGTACATGTTTACTGCAGTATATAGGACGAACTAAACATCCCTTATGGAAACGCATACGGGAACATATAAAAAATATTAGAAGTGGCTACCCCAAGCACAGTGTATCCCGCCACTACATCATAATAAAGATCCTGCTCACATAAAATTCTGGGCTATTGATAAGTACAAACCCCACTGGAGGGGTAGTAATAAGATCAGAGAGTTAAGTAAAAGTGAATCCAGATGGATCTTTGAAATGTGCACTTTATCGCACTTTTTCGACTTAAATTGTTTCATTTCAAATTTTTAGTTTTTACATTTTATCTCTTTTGGTTTTTAACCACTTGCTGCACGCCCGCCGTCATATGACGGCGGGACGGTGCAGCTGTTGTTCTGGGCCGCCATCA